>NC_058063.1:1945000-2256250 GCF_020085105.1 Siniperca chuatsi | reverse complement strand
AACCATTTGACACGTTTTGTGTACATTCAGGCAGGTACAATTGCACCAAAAAATCAATTTAATTTATCATACCAGTAACTCCAACTCCTGACTTGCACCACCTTGTAAAGGTTCAGATGATACACAGCAAGTCAGTTGGTTTGACTATCATCTATCCAGTCATTTTCTGATGCTTATCTGGGTCCAGATTACAGTGGTCATCTCGCTAGCTCTCGATTCCAGCTCCTTCTGGGGGATCCCGACGCATTCTCAGGCCAGATGGGATATAAAATCCCTCTAACATGTTCTGGGCCTGCCCTGGCATCTTTTCCCAGTTGGACTTGCCCATAATACCTCCACAGTGAAGCTCCCAAACCACCCCAACTCAGTGTGATGGAGCAGTGGTTTCACTCTGAGCTCCTCACCCTGTTCCTTAAGCCTGGCGTATGCTTGAAATGACGTCGTTCATACAACGTGTCGTCCGACCGAGTCTAGCGTGTTTATGCCTGTTCCTAATAGCCACTGTTCTGAACAAATTTTGGCCACTTGTATGATCTAATTCTTTTGAGTCATTACCAGGGTTTGAATGTAGGCTCAGCTCTCCCTTGACAATTTACAATGTCCACATTCCTGCTGACGCTGCTTTGATCTACCTGTTGAGCTTATGTTTCGTCTTACCGTCACACATGAACAAGATCCCGAGATACTTCGAGAGCTTCTTCAACTAGTCCAACCCAAACAAGTCCAACGCTCACTGAGAAAGCACTTGATTTACTTCAGAAAATGCTAACATAACACTTAATTCGGTTATACATTGACCGAATGGCTGGTAGTAGTAGCCCATAGCTTTCACTAGTTCTCAAAAATGGTAATAGGATTTACAAACTGTCCTTTGCTTGTTTTAAGTAATAAGAATTATTTTTCCCAGACTGATGCTTACCTTCTTACTCATCTTTTCTCCTTCCAGACCCAGATTGATCAGTACATCGACCTGGCACGTACTCAATTCAACACCACAATCGCCAAGTAAGTCAGTCTAATCAGCAGTGATGAGTGTGTTCTAGATGATCATCTTGCAGTGTAGCTTTCATCTGCCAATCCAGTTTCCAGATGCCAGATTAATTTATTTTTTTACATCTGTTTTGCTTTTCTCCCACAGGTTGCAAGAGAAACTTCCCGGAGCTGTGAAGCGCAGCAAAACTGAATGATCAACCCAATTATTAGAAACCTCCATGTCACCATCATCCTCATCTCATTACCATCTTAAACCCCCCTTATCTTCTCCTACCCCTCTCCAGATAACCCCCACCCCCAGTCTAACTCCTCCTTCCTACTCCATCAACCATCAGCACTACACTGAACCTTGCTAGGTAGAAAATCTCTGAGCTACTCAATATTCAATGTAAAACTACTGCGCAGCTTAACTTGCAAGCATTAAAAAGAACTGTGCCTGTGCAGACAGGAAGCACGTCGCTAGTGAGGAAGTGATGTAACGCCGCGGCGGACCCTGACTGTCTGTGGGCGTGCCACAGGGGAATGGAGGCAGGGTCGAGTGAACTAGACTGAATCTATGACCTGGTTTCGTCGTGTACAGCGAGCAGGGGGTGGATGATGGCTGTTAATGTCACAAAAAAGCAAATGTCTGTACTTAAATCCACACATTTCCCTGAAGGTAAATGGATAATTTAAGATGGGAAAGTTAAAAGAAAAGGAAAAATGACAAAAAAGAATAAAACCAACCTTTTGGGTGTTATTGTGGCTAGTCGTATCCTGCTCTCTTGCTCCACAGCTGTTGTATGGATAGATATGAGTTCATTTTTAGAAGCTGGTAATGGGTTTGTTGTTACTGATTGGCCTGTTATTGAGTTTTTCCATTCACTTTACAAGTACTTCTGTCTGTAAGTTTCTGCAATGCACTGAACTTTTATTTTTTTTAAACCCATGAGCAGGTTGAAATAAAAGGATTGGAACACTGAGCCAGCTGTGATAATTTGGTCTAGTTCACCCTCTTTTGATCAGATGCATTTTTTGAACAGTTTTCTGTATGTATATTCTCCTTAAGACAAGTACAGGCTCTCCCTGCTGTATGGAACACGTTAGCCTCGCTTTTTATATCAAAAGAAAGTTCCCTCACTTACAGCAGTCCTAACTCCTTTTGTTGCACCTGTTCAAGCCACAAAGTGTTGAGGTCTCACATTCACTTGTAAATTTTGATTATTCTTATCACTACTTATTACTATTATTGATATTAATCATAGAATGGCTGCTTTAACTCCGTACTAGCTTGACAACAGCACTGTAAGAGTTATGTTAAGTGTCATTGAGCTTCAGAATTTAAAACTGGAGGTCTTTCAGAGGCCTCCTGAGAAATAATTCCTGATTGTTCGATAAGTTAAGAGATACACTCTGATGTGTTCTCACACCTTTAAATCCCAAAATGGCTTCCCAACTCACTGTTGGTGGGTTTTTTAAAATCAACTGCAGAACAGCGTTTTGAGTTTCAAAACTGGAATCTGGAGTGTGCCACCAGAATAAATATGGACTCTTACAGTTTTCATTATAATTTCTTCTGGCGCTTTGAGCGGTATGGTTGAAAGCTCTAGGGGGGCAAAAAAATACTTTTTTGGGGGGAAGAATGAACTTTCACACCCAATTTAATTATAATCAGTTGATACTAAAACATTAATTTACTACTGCATCATTTAAATGCAAAATTAAACTCAAAAGTGGGAAAGAATGAAAAATCTTTACATTTTCTATTTCCTTGTGCTGTTTAGATACATACATTTAAGATACATTTAATAACAGAATTTTAAAATAGAATCACAAGTTTGTTGTTTGTGTCTCAAAATTGAAGAGATGTAATGGAAACTGTAAATTTAAAGCAGGAGATAAATTAGTTGTGAGATGGAATATGATAAGCAGATATATCGGTAAATGGAATAAGTAAGTACAATGTCAGTACTTAATTACTTAAAATGTTATTCCACTTTAAAGTATGAAAATTGAATTTATAACTGAATTTGTACTATTTTTTTTATTTTTTAAATGTACCAATTCATGAATGTTTTATAGTTAAAGTCTATAACTATTCTTTTGGCACATTTTAGACTCTCCAAAACTTCAACGCTGACTTGAGAGGAAGTTTTAGAGAGTAGGGGTTGGTGTAACAAAATTAGGGGTTGCAATTTTTAATAGAGTGTAGCTGGGGAATGTGGAATGGAGAGGTTATTATAGAGCTGTGTTTGTCACTTTGTTCTCTTTCTTTGACTGCCATAAAGTGCATGTCATAGTGTAAGCTGGAAACAGATTCTCACCCTTTATATAGGCTGTATCATATACTTGACCCTGACTTTTGTTTGATATGATTATTGCTTGTGATTGTTTTAATGGTGTTTTTAAACTCAGTAAAAACCATCCCCACGGGCCCCATAATGTTTTAAGGGATATATATGTGTGTGTGTATATATATATATATATATATATATATATATATATATATATATATATATATATATATATATATATATAGATATAGATATATATATATATATATATATAGATATAGATATATATATATATATATATATATATATATATATATATAGATGGAAGTGAAATGACAAGTATGTTAGTGTTGCTGTTTATTTCATTGTGCCCCAAAGTAAGTTTGCTAGTAGTAAATGTCCCCTGATTACTAAATGGCCAATAGTGGAAGATCATCTTATCATTGCCTCTCAATGCAGTAACTACTCAAACGACTACTACTACTCGGACATGTGCCTGTGTGCTGAATGTTTTCTCTGGTGGAACATTCCTTCCCATGCATGCCCTTCACTGTGTGTCGTCTCACTGTGATCGCCTCACAGATTTCTTGGTTGACCCCTGTGTCTAATTCAGACTCTGGGTGTTAAAGCCAAAATATGCAACGTTTCTGTTGGAGATGCTAGTGTTGCCCCCCACCCCACCCACCCAGTCGGACAGGTCACGGCCCCGGTGCTGCACTCATGTTGATGAGCTGTCAGCATGCCCGAGGCTGAGGAAGGCAGCATCTGTAAAGGTGCTAAAGAAGCAGACAGTGAGTGGGGAAACAGGCATGAATAGAGACTGATACTGTTATTATGCATCTGGTTTAATTATTTGAATATGGAGAAGTTGCATATTGTAGCTTTACAAGGCTATGTTGTCATTTTCATCTAAAAACTTAACTTCACGCACGCTGCTGGAACACATTTGTGTTTACATACATTAAGTTTATTTAAACAGTTCAGTTCAGCCTAATAACAAGAAAACATTGTGAGTGACCTTTTAATGTTCAACCAGCGACCTTCAAGCTGTGCTATAAAAGCTAACTAGCTTTCCATACTCACAGCATCTTTAAGTGAAACTTTAGTTCAGGAGAGGCCATGTTACCTGTTCTAGTGTGCTACCAAGGCTAAATAGATCACTACTTCTCAGAATCGTAGTTGGCTTATTTCTTTAGAGTGTAATATATAATATGAATAAAAGTTGACCTATTTTATCCTGTTCCTTCACAGCATGTTGCTTCTCTCTTTTTCCTGTTCGTCTGTGTTTTCATCGGGTATGGGAGTGTGTGGCAGAAGTGTGTTTGACTTTTTTTCTTTTTTTTTTTTTTTTGTCCCTGGCGAGTTTTGTTTTGCTTTTGACTCTTTACTGGTATCTAGATGTTGTTCACTAACATCAGCTCTGTTTTGTATTAGCTATAACTTTGGTTCCAATTTTTGAAGCTTTGGGAGAGATGTTGCAGAAAAACAAGAAGAAAACTGAAAAAAAAGTATGTGGTCTCTGTACTGATGTCAAAGTGAAATTAATAAAAACATGTCAAAGGACCGTGGTTTGGTGGATCTGTTCACTTCTCATGGGTAAAGGGCACTCGAGGGCTTTGAGGAAAAACAACAAATATTTCCCAGCGTGCCTGCAGTGTGGGAGGACGGAGGATTAAAAAAAATGCATCCAGATGAAATATCTAAAATAAGAAGATTTGATTTGAGAGGCTGCTGTCTGTTCTGGTGTTTGGGTGGAGAGAGGATTATAGTTTCCAATTTCAGACCAGGCCAGCATACTAAAACTATTAAGTGCTAATAGTCGCTTGCAGACTTGACATCCCATTTAAAGCCTATATGTGGTATTAGCCTACAAAATAGAATCAAAGCCACATAAAAAGTTAGCAGTTATGTTACACATGAACTTAGGCTATGGTAGGCTACATTCAGGATTGCAGGGTGTAGTGTTTTGTATGTGGATAACAGTTAGCTTAGCGGTTAACCTTAGCGTGATTTGTCACAAGCCTGGATTTTTCGTCTGCTCACACCAGGCTTAAGATGTGTCTAGAGCTGTTGTCAGTGCAACGAGTAGGCTGCAATCTTGCAAAAGTGTAGTTTGACTGCTCAACATGAAGTCATAGTTAAAGACGCAGGTTCACTGAATAAGAATTATCAGGATCATTTTAGCTGGCTGAAGTCACTTGAGGAAATCAATTCAGACATGTTGGAGGAATGGGCCAGAGGCCTTCAGAATAAGAGCCTCGGTGTTGGCCTACAGCTGCCACCTGACCTCACCATGCAGACTGCGCAGGATCAGGGCCCCGTTCTTCGTACGTCGCTCAACCAACGCAAAATAAAGCGATGTGTTTCGTCTTTGCTCATCCTGATCATTTGCATCCTAGTGATGGGAATTACAGCTCTTTGAAGGGAGCCAGATCTTATGGCTCCGTTCCTTTCCGAGAGGCGGCTCTTTCTGCTCCCAAACGGCTCTTCATTCAGTGCCACTTCTGCTGGTACTAAATCGGCTCTCAGACGGGAGCTGGCTCCCATCGTTCACCCATAGAGCCGACTCGTTCGCAACCGACACATCACTGGAGAGTTGGCAGCCCTGGTCTTATAGAACTGCAAACATGGCTAAAGAAAGAGCCCAGTTCTTCAACAGCAGCTCATAATGGAGGTTATGGTTATGAGGGGATCAAAAGCTCAGTTTCGAACAAAAGCAATATGGCAAAGGCATCCAAACCTAGAGAACAAGGCTGGCAGAAAACTGCTGATAATTTAAATGCATAAGTCATCTGCAAATAGAATTATTTAATGTTTTTCCATGTTTATAGTGTCATTATTTTGGCATTTAAAAGAACAATTATATGATTGGCTTTCAGAGCAAATAGAAATAGAAATTAAATAGAAAAATATCCTACAGAATGGTATGTATTGGGCTCGCTCTTCTTTCTTACTTTCTTACTGATAATTTTGTGATGGTATTCTGAAAATAGCCAACAGGAAGAGGACAGCATCAAAAAAACAAAAACTACGATGCAGCAACAGAGACATTGGTGGTAAATAAAGTTCGTCTCACATTTTGCAGTATTTTAGTCATATTTTCAAAGTCCTTTTATTTTCAAATACGTTAAGTTTTTAAAATTGTAATGTGTTAATTAAAAAAATAGGAATTGTTAGTCTTTTGAATATTTATCTTTATCATCTACAGATGGTTGAGCATGGAGATACTATTTCCACTGGCTCAGTTCAGGGTGAGGTAAGTCCTTGTTGGTGTTACATTGTGGAAAGATAAATTCACCCAGGGCATTGCTATAAAAGTGACTGTAGTGTCCATAATGTACCGAAGAACCGGTCATCATTCTGTAGGACCCTGGAGATGTACCCTCCCTGTATATAAGCAGTACCTCAAAATAAATGGAAATTAAAAGTAGGGAGAAAGAAATGTAGTATTGCGTCGTAAAGCTAAGGAAATTGGAAAAAGATATTCAGTTGCTTGATAAACATCTTGTAAGTGGCAACACTGTTAAATTTGAATTAAATCATGCCTCACCTAATTGAAACTTAACTAAACCTTTTCAAGGTCATCATCAGCCTGCATCTTCACTGCAGGGGCCCTTTCTTGTCGAATGGCGGTAATGTTATGTAGCACACATGCCACTGTGATGTTGCATGCCCCGTCAGGTGCAACCCTCAGACTATGAAGACACTGAAACCTTCCTTTCAGTTGCCCAAAGATCATTTCACTTGGAGCCCTTGTCCTGGCTGGGGCTGCGTTGTAGTAGCTCTGTGGTCCTGGGGCTGGGTCAGGGAATGGGGTCATAAAAAATAGCCTGCAGGCATATCCCCTGTCTCCTAGAAGGATCCCATCATAATGATCTGTAACATAATCAATAATAATGGTCAACAAAATTAGTAATACAAAGTTACTGGTGCATATTTTACATACTCCTGTTCTTGAGTCAAGCACAGATCCAGGCCATTTTGATTCAACATGGCTTATCAGACCGGCAGCATTACAGATCATGTGGAAATTGTGAATGAGGGAAGGCAGGTTAAGTCTCCCTCATTAGGGCTGCGGTCGAATGGTCCGATGGAAAACGTCATGAGGTCAAGGAAAGATGTGAAGGAGAATTCATAAGGACTCAGGAAAAGACAACTGCAGTGCTAAGAGAATCCAACTGCACTTGCACTAGGCTTTTTTTTTTTTAAACCAACTTTATGTATAACACATGGAAGATAAGTACAGTGACAAACTCAATGCTGTACAATTCAAGTAAGGTTTCCTGTCCAAAACAGAATCACACCTCCTAAGATAGGATGCTTTTAATTTATACACATGGTACATTTAACCATCAATTACTCATAGGAAGTAACAGCAAAATGGATATTGTTGAAAATAAAAATGAAAACAACACAATCAGGATTGAAATGTTGAAATAATATAATATAATAAAAGGAATATACAAGTAGAGAAAGTTGAGCCATTAAAATAATAATTAAATAAAAATAAGGAATTGAAAAAGGGCCAGAGTAAATTATATTCAGACATCATTATATAGAGTTTCCTGCCCATGGGCGCTTTTGCACTTTAGTGGTCCACAATGGGGGGTTAAGACAAGGCAAGTTTATTTGTATAGCATATTTCAAGGCAACAACAAGGCAATTCAAAGTGCTTTATATAAAAGCAACACAGGGCAATATAAAAAGACATTTAAAAACACTTAAAAAGAGTTAAATAGAAAATAATAAGATAAAACAGGAGAGTAAAAGTTACAGTGCAGTGTAAGAAATCAATCATTATTTGATTTAATAAAAGGCAGCAGCAAACAGAAGTCTCTCTGTAAACCAGAGAAAATTGCCATGTTGCTGTATGATTAAGACCTTACATTATGGTGAAATGTCCATCTTGGCATTGCAATATCATGTAGTGCATTGTGTTGCAACCATGTTTCTGCATGTCAGCATCCAATATCCTGTGATCATGTTTTGGGTCTGTTTCATGTACATCTAGAGCTTGAATGTTATGTAAACACACCTTCAGAGAAAATTCTGTTCTTGTTACTGAAGCCTCAATATATTTTTCCATTTTCTGTAGATGATGTCAATATCATTTTTTGGATATATGGCAGTGGCTTTAAAATCTTGAATGACAAGATTTTCCAGAGTCACTCGACTTAAGGCTACGTATGCTTGGCCAGCCGAGAAAATGTTTTTAAATGACACCACTGCAATGTTAAGCCTTGCACTATACGTATTGTCCAATCCAAGCCCAGGCTAGACGTAATGGAGACTGACGTCTGACTCCACCACTGCTCGTCACTTGGTCCTCGTCAGCAACTGTTGGGTTTGCATTTTCAAGCCCTCGTACTGAACATAGAAATTTAACCTTAAGTTTCATCAAAATGAATTGATATAAATCATTTTTGGGAATTTGATGTTTCAATCAAATTTCACAATACAAACAGTGCCAAACACTCCATTAACAAGACCATCTGTAACATCTAGATTTTTGATAAGCATAACACGAGCCTTCAGACCAACACTTAGCAATCTGTCCAAATATGTTTTTTTTATCATAGGTATCAAAATCTTGAGCTTGAATTTGCACAATATCTGAACATACCTTGTGTAACATACTGAAATGATGTTTGCACTTCACTGTTTGTTGCTAAAATGTGGGTCCTCTGTGTCTTTGCCCATACCTGTCTCACATTGTTTTAACAACACTTCATCCTGCTCTTTAAGTTTTTCCTCTTTGGCACGTTTCCTGAGTTGATTTAGTGTCAGGGCAAACTCTTGGTCTATTTGCTGCATTATTCCTGTCAACTCTATGTGACTGGAAGGATTTGCCCATAGGTGGTCCCTATTTGCTCTGTATAAAGAGGCCTTCCTTTAACTGGTGGCAGCTGATAAAAATCTCCAACAGCTATAACAGAAACATTGCCAAAGGGAGAAAAATCAGCGCATTGTTTAATTTGTCATAGTCTGCCATGGATATAGGCCGAAAGTTTGTGATCAAACATGGAAATTTCATCTATTCCCAATATTTGTAGATCTTTCAAATTGGCTCTTAATGTATTTACTTTTTCCTCCCTTAGAGGCTGATATGGCAATGAAACACTATTACCAATCGCAAGTTGTTGTGTATTGTCGTAGCATTAATGTTATATGCAGCCACACCAGTAGGAACAGTTAGTAAACAAGAACGTCATCTGGATTATTAGACATTCTTGCTAACAATCTGCATGCCTCATGATACACAGCTTTTATTAAATGATACTGTGCCTGTTCCTCGAGAAATAAATACATGAAATGGGTCAGGATTTTTCCCATTTACTTTATCTAGGCACCATTGATGTATTTTGTAAAACACCTGTGCCTGTAGCTCATTTGATGAGCACATAATAGACAATGCTTCTGATCAATACATTTTCTGCATTTGAAATTCAACTGACACGGCCTCTCTAGTGGCTGTAAATCTGGAATTTCTTCTTCTTCATTAGGACACACATCCCTGTTAATACTAATTTCTTAGAAATATTCTAAGCGTTCCAATTCTGCTTCAGGACAAAGAGCTGCCCTTGTTTTCCAATCTCTGTGCTGATCTCCACCTGCGACTTGCATCACACTCGTGGGACTGCAGGTCCGACTTGTACTGTCTTTCGCATGTAGCAACTTGCACCGTTAATACCTGCTTGCAGGTCTAGTTATTCTTTTCTCTGCTAAAAGTGTTCGTGCAAAAAACACAAGTGGAAAAGTCACCAAAATTTGCCGGTGGGTTGCAAATTCCACCCACTTCTCAGGCGAAAAAAATGACACTGATTGTCCTCAAAGCGGCGCTCTAACAATCAGGTTTACGTTTTTGCAATTATTTTGAAAACGGCTTGCAAAAATTTGCAATAACTCATGAACGTAGATGAGATATCAACCTGAAATTGGAGCCACATGTTAAGGAGTTTTCACGTAGCTTACGTCGCTGCACCTCTAGGGGGTACCACTAATGCGAAAAGTTTATACCGCATAATTGGCTACATCGATTTGTACAAAATTGCGTTGTTTGCACAAACTAGGTTCATGACTCAGTTGATGCTCAAAATTTAGTAATGATTGCTTAAAGTGGGCGTGACTTATTTCAACAAATTTACATTTCTAGACACTTCACATTCCAAACATCAAAATAAATCACCCATACCTCCCAAAGGGCTCTTCATTTAGTATCACTTTTGCTGGTCACTGCCTTTAAGTTACATTCTTATTTGTTGCAAGAAATAAATATGCAAGATTCTTCATCTGCAATACATTGAAATAGTCTGTCATATTGATGGTTAAAAAGTGGGACAAAAATATCACTACTAATGAAATAGTAGGCTATGGTTAATAAATAATTACACAACTCTATACAGACACATACAGTATACTTTAATTTAATTTGTATGATATAATATTAAACTAAATATTTCTGCTCTGTTCAAAAGTGCCATTGGTTCGTTGTCATGCACTGGGTGTGGGGGAGAAATTGGCTCTCAGACGGGAGCCGACTCCCATCGTTCAATTAAAGACCGACACATCATTACTGTAGATATGAGTACTGGAGACAGAAATGATTAATTAATGCTATTCTAGTGTGTGCATGCACTTCATAAGTCAAAGTCTGGACATGCCACTGCCCCAATAACATTTGGGATGCTGACGAAGACGAACTGGCAAAGAACAAAGGAAGAACACAGACTTAAATACACTCAGGTGAAACTAATCAGGGCAGGGCAAACAATTAAAACTGGCGGGAAAAGCAAACAAAGACAAAAGGTAAAACTACACAAGACACATGAGGCAGAACACTTACAAAATAAAACAGGAAATAACACAACTAAACCCCAAAACCATAACAGGCCAGGAAACACAATGAAAATGTTCATGAACATCCTGAGTGCTAAGTACACTTTTCTTTTAGCGCTGCACACAGGTTGAAATGACTTTCTGTGGGCATGAGCAGGCTTTTAAAGGCACAGGATGATCCAGCTAATTGTCAATAACCCTGCCCTTTTGCAGGTTTGGACTTAAGGATTTGTTGCATCAGAGTGCACATTTAAATCACAGACAAAGAAATGCATGATGACTAACAAATAACATTTTTGAACAGAGCAGAAATATTTTTTGTTTAATGGTAAATGGTAAACGGACTGTACTTATATAGCGCCTTTCTAGTCTTTCTGATTACTCAAACCGCTTCATATTATAGCATTACAAATTTAATTGTCATACAGCCTACTGTATGTGTCTGTATAGAGTTGTGTAATTATTTTTTAACCATACTATTTCATTAGTAGGGTGTTATGTTTGTTAGACACAGTAGGAGATGGGAGGGGGGATGAGGGGAGATGCCACCCCACCTTGTTAGCAAAATGACCAAAATCTGTCCCCTTTGTTAACCTGCTCAAAAGATGCTCTGTGCTTTGTCCCGTTGTGGCACTTCACATTGCTGCTTTTAATAATCACCACAATCTCAGAACATATGAGACATACTGGTTTTGAACTGCCTATGGGAAGACTGAACATGTAAGAGTCTGTCCATTCTTGATTAAAAGCTCTGTTTCCGCTGTCTACTTTTCTCTTTGTAGAGCACAGCATGTGAAATTATTTTTCTGACTCGTCTCGTCTCTACTCTCCCTGCGTGTGTGTACCTCACTCACTGACCTGACTCATTGGCCACTACACCAGTGCTGTAAAGGCTAGAAAAGCTGCACCGGTTAAAATAGAAACACTCAATTTTATAATTCTTAATAATGTATCGATATTCTCCACAGCAGACAGGGGTGGGGGGAGAAAGTGTGGCAGCAGCAGGTCTGAAATTAACAGAGCTTGGGGGGGTGCTGTTCTTAATTTATTTTTTCAAATAAAACAAATATTTGTGCCAAACATTGAGTGTTTATTTGACAATAAAACATAATAATTATACATTATTTCAGAGTTTAGTAAATGCCCCTAAAAATCAGCTCAAGGGGCAAAAATAGGATACCTTTTGAAAAAAAAAGGCACAAGGAAGCCCTCCTCGCCCTCCAGTTACGGTAAATTTTATGTCAAATTTCCAACAAATTGAGTTAAGAAACTGACTCAAACTGGACTAAATGTTTTGTTTTTCTCCAACAGTACCACTTTCTAATAAGACAGATTTTAGAGAGGGTTTATAATTTGTAATTTATGACTTAAATAATGGTTAATAAATAATTTACAGATGCTTTATAGATCAATTATAAGCCATTAATGAGAACAACTTTCAGGTTGCCAGTTATAAATGTTTCTGATAAGTTATCAGCAAAAGTCATCTGCAATTATAGGTGTTAATAGGACATTAATATAGAATGTTTACAATAATCCACCAAGTTTGGAGGAGTAAATGTTAGTTAACAATGTAATTAAGTTGTTAATAAATGGGATTTTGTTCAAATTCTCTGCAGCACTTTTCCACAAGGTCCATTGGAAAGCCTTCCCAGTGTATTAAAGAGCTAACTGAAAAGAAGTAAGAGTCATTCTGTAGGAGGATGGACACCAGCCAAAAGGATTTTTTCACAACCTGGCAACACAGGTTGTTTTCAATAATGGCTTATAACTGATCTATAAAGCATTAGTAAATTATTATTATTAATAAAGCCATAGTTACAAGTTCTACACCTTTTATAAAGGGTGACTTATTAGAAATCTGTACCCAAGTTATACATATGATACAACATTTCATACATTTTAGTGTTAAAATGACTGAATAAGGAACCTAGCCCAAATCAGAAAAAATAAAATAAATGGTCACAGCAGGCAGCGTCACAGTGTTGAGTATTTATTGAAAGATCATTGAGGAGAGAATGCATATCTCACATGTTGGCCATGTACAGATGAGAGGTGAGCGGACGTGGTGAGAGTGAAGAAAAATGAGGAGCCAAAGAGGATCTTTCCCCACACCATCATACACATACACAGTATAAACACACAGACACACACACACATACACACAAGCAAATGCATCGGATCTCATTTTAACAAACATTGTAACTTACTTCATTTTAAATACTTAAGTGCTATGTCAGAACTCTTCTAGAGTGGTGTGAGGGCCTATTCTTAGCCAAAGTGGACCAATGAAATGGAAATATGACACTGTTTCTCTGCTCTCAGGGTGTTGCAGTTTGCCTGTGCAGACTTGTCCTTCACAACTACAGTGTAGTAGTTCTGTATCAAAAGCTTCAACTGAGAAAATTCTGTCATTGTACAACAGAGTAATACGGACACTGTTAAGAATTTTTTTTGATAAATATAACAACTTTTTCTCGTAATATTGACATTTTTCTATCACAATTGCGTCTTTATTCTAACATTATGACTTTTTCTTGAAATGCTATGATCTTTCTTGTAATATTATGACCTTTTCCCTCAAAATTACAACTTTATTTTAGCATGACTTTTTTCTCAATATATTAAGACTTTTTCTCCTAATGCCTTTTTTCCAAATTACGACTTTATTTTAAGTCAAAATACAACTTTTTTCAGAAACATTGACTTTTTTTTTTTTTAAATATTATGGCTTTTTCCTCTAAATTACAACTTAACTCTCCTAACATTATAAATTTATTCTCAAAATATTTTGACTTTCTCAAAATCTCAGTTTTTTGTTTTAACAGTTGCCCTAATACTCTGTCGTATTTATAGCATCACCTATGCAACCAAAGTTGACACATGTATCCAGTATCTGCAAACGTGTTTCTAAAAGATGAAATGGTTGTTGATGAAAACAGAATCCCTGAGTTACACTTTCCAGGTGAAGAAGTGACATTTTATGGCAGACTTTTCTTTCTCGGACAGCTTTAAGCTATTCTTCAACTTCTTTTGTTGCATACACTTTGTACAGTGAATGCAAAAATTAAGCAGTACCAAAGCTGGAGCAAACCTTTTAAAGCAAAAGTCCAACGAGCCATTCTCAGCTGTTAAAGAACAAGGTCATTGTTGAAATCTTGAATGAAGTAGAAAAACTAGACATAATTACAAACACATTTTGTAGAAACCAGGGTGCATAAAAGTGCTTGTATAAAGGAAAAATAATTCTATTTTTTCATATATTTACATATTCTTTTTTTGTGCAGTAAGATGAGTTTTAGATGATGAAAGGGATGCAGGCCGGTGTAGCAACAATGCAGACTGACAGAGAGATAACATATCTCATTATAATGGATGAGAGAGAGGAAGACGTCCTTCTCCTCCACTGTAAACAAGAAATTAAATAGACTAGAGAAATCTGACCTCACTGACTGCACGCTGGTATTCATTGTCTTCAGCAATAACATCAAACACAGTCTCATTCGATTGGCTGTACAGAAGGAAAGCTGGGGTTTAGTACATTTTTGGGGACAAAGTGCTGTGTTGTCTTCAGACACATTATCGTAAAACTAATTCACCTCGGCCTCGCTGGAGACTCGGTTTCTAACTTCCTGAGAGCGTAAGACTCTGGCCCTGACCAGAAACAAGCCCTGGGCCCCTCCCGGACCTGAAAGATAATAGGTAGACAGCACATACCATGACTACAAATTTTGGAGTTAAAAAAATAAATGTCCAGACACTCATAGAGGAGTTTTAATGTCTAAAGCCCCAGTTCAGTATTAGTGGCTGGTCAGACCAGAAAGTGCGTAAGCGAAAATAATTTGTGTGTCTTCACAAAACAGGTAGCACTAGAAGCTCGGTGACGTAGTAGTGACTACTTGCAGGGCTAGTTTTCTCTCTGGCAAGCTAACTGGTAACATCATTTAGTTGGCTGGACTTTCATTTTTTAGGCCATGACATTTTTAGGTTGTAAAACTTCATTTGTGGCTACCTGCCACAGGGCATAGCAGTACTCTCAGATCCAGAGTTCCAGTATTTGTCAACCTGGGTCTTATTCTCATATTTTTGTCCATTATGACAACTAGTCATGATAACATTTTACTCAGCAACTGCATTGTAGAGATTTGGGAAATTCTCTACAACTACTCTGGTAAGAACAAAGTCAGAGGGGACAAGGGGCGAGAATAAGACCCTGTTTGACAAATACTTGAATTTCCCTTTAAGAAAGAAGGGGGAGGGCCGTTTCTGAACAGGGGCCATGTGAGGAGCAATGGATGGAAGCCCTTTCTAAGTGCCAAAGTGTGCTGGAGTGGGAGCCAGCTCGGTGTGTCCGTGGTCTTGGGAGGAGAAGCAGTCATCAGAGTGGATGAAGTGCAGGGCGGTCTGGTTGTAGCTCAGCAGGGCCTGCTGCTTCTCCTCTGGGCTGTAGTACAGAGAGTGGGGGTGTACCTGCTGGATGTGCCTCTTGATGGTGCTGACCTTCAGCGTTGCCAGAGTGGCTCCACACACCATGCAGATGAGCCCGTGTCTGCGACAGTCGTAATCCATCAGGTACTCCATCCGCCAGCGCACCTGGTAGTTCCTCCTCTGGTCCTTCCCGGGGTAATGGCCATGGCGAGAGGGCGTAGCTGCAGCGCTGCCGTCCCTCGCTTTACCCTTCCCTCCACTCACACCCTCCTCCTTCTTCACCATTTTGCTGGGTGTTCTGACATCAGAGGAAGCGTCCTCATTCGTCTCTCCTGTGGTGTTTAGGACATCGGCTCTGCTCGGGTCGATTTCTGCTAAAACAAAAAGTGAATGAGCGGGAGGGTGCTGCTGTAGTTAAAGTAAATGAACCGCCTAACTTTGACATTTGTGTCTATTTCCTTTGCCAAGAACTACTAACAAAAAGTTGCCCTGCTTATATCACAAGCTGCTTTGTCATTTTTTCTATCTAAAAGCTGCAATATGTCATGATTTGTATGTAAGAAAATTGGTCATCTATCTATGAAAATCTAATTATACTGTCAGACATGGACACAAGCTAAAAAATGTATAGGCCGGAAATGGTCAAATACATGCCTTGGTGTGCATGGTTTGCACAAACAAATTTACAAACAAAAAAAAGTACTTGTATAATACTACTGTGTACACACTTTTGTTTTTAGTTTCAATTTTTGAATTCTTGTTCCTGTCGCGTTTGAATGCACTTATTTTTGGGACAAAAATGTCTGCCGAATAACTGGAAGTGGAAATGTAAGTAGAGGGCTTTTAATGTGAAACAAATGTGCAGGAAGTGGAAGGGTTTTAGAAAAAAGGCAAAGTAGAAGCTTTTGCAAATGATAAGTGAATGAAAACAGTCTTTATGTTAAAAGGAGAAAGTGAGAGCAGCAGAGAGGTGAGGACGGCATGACAGTGTTGTTGTGCTGATGGAAACAGTGCTGATGGAAACTGACATACTATACTGTTGAGTTTGCATTAACAGCAAATTAAAACAGGAGCAAATCAGAAATCAGGAATAAAATATACTTATAAAACAAGAAAAATAAGGAATGAAGCCGTCTCTAGTATAAGCCTGTTTTTATCTGTAGCTGACATTAATAAACTAATAAATACCACTATTTGACAATTTACAGTTTTACAGTAGCAAGTAACAGTGGCTAAAAGCATCTCACCGTCTTGAATTTGCGTGCCTTCACTAGAATAATCTTTGGTCCAGGCAGCAGCCATGGCTTCCCTTTCTTGTCGGCTCAGGGTTTTGGTCTCGGGGTGATATTCCTGGATGTGGCGGCGGAAGCTGCTGACCTTGGTTTCGTGCAGGACCTGAGAACACACCATGCAGAACGTGCCCCGGCCCTGAGGCCCGTAGGCCACCAGGTAGTCGAGGCGGAGCCGCCACGGGTCACCCCCGCGCAGCCGCCTCTTCCTGGACTGGCGGAGGAGCTGGGGTCCCTGTTGTGGAGCTCCAACACCTCCGTCCTCACCGATAAGACAAGTGTCCTGAGTTAAAGTGCCATCACCTCCTGGGTACAAGTCAGTGTTGATCTGGATGGCCTCCACGTCCTGAGCAAAGAGGTCCACCCTGCCTTCTTTGGTGTTGGGCTCTGATTTGATTGCGTTTTCTGACTCTTCTGTTATGGGGCAGAGAATCATAAAACATATAATCTATGAAAGATTAAAAGATATACAAAGATTAGTTCTTTGGCATTTAACAACTACAGGCCCCATGAGGTTTTGGCACTGTTCCTGGGGATTCGTGGGAACTGTTGTTGAATGATAAAACCAAATAATCATTATTGTTGATATTGTTGGATGCTGATGGAGCACACTGAGGAAATCCTAAAAGCAAGAGACATGGACTGTGATCAGGAGGCAGTGTTGGAAGTTTCAAGAGAGAGACAGGATGTCCGGGCTGCTCGGTTCACCCTGTTACCATGGCAACACTCATCTAGATAAACAGTGATAAAAAGGGTTGGTGGGTGGTGGACAGGTGGATTTGTGCTTGTGACGTCAATACATTTCAGATGTCAGACTGATAAGACTAAAAGATAAGATGAATTTATTGAACTATACATTATCGAGTTAAAATCTACTTAGTGTTTTCCTTAATACCAATCGCACATCTTGTTTTTGAGTGCATATAGCGTTGTTCCTTCTGTTCTTACCATGAGTCTGAGCCCAGGCCTGCAGGATGCAGTGCTTCTCCTCGGAGCTGTAGACCAAGGAGTTGGGGTGGGTGTCCAGCACGTGGCTCTTGATGTGGTCCAGGTGAAGCGAGGGCAGTTCTCCTCCACACACCATGCACAGCAGCCGTCCGGCCTCCGCCTCATACTCCATCAGGAACTCCTGGCGGAACCAGGCGTGCAGCGAGTCATTCAGGTAGCGTTCCAGGGTCCGAGCTGATGGCCCGGGGAGGTCCTGCTCCTCCTCTTGGGGCTGGGGGGCTTCACCCTCCTCTGAGCGGGGAGATAGACTGAGGGGTTGCTGCTGCTGCTCCTGGGGTGTCACAGGGTACAGGGGTTCTGCTGTATTTAAAAAATATAAAACAAAACAAAATTAAAGTTAGAGTTCTTCTTGAGTATTATTGCTGTTGGCCACAGTGTATTTTTGATACTACCGTTGCCAAAAGTGAAAATGTCAAATTCTACTTATAGGGGCTTTAAAACGATCTATTTCAAATGATTGCCGACAGGCCTGCGTATATGTGGCTGTTTTAACATTAAGGAAACAAAAAAATGATATTAAGTCCATAAAGGCCTTTGAGCTTGTAAATGATACACAGCTAAACAAGCCAAAGGGTGTATTGACCTCACACTGTGGGAATAATGGAAACCAACAACCACAAGAGTTTATTTTATGATTGCCCCTTAACTAAGTTTTAGACAGATATGTAGGAATTTATCTTCAACAGAACAAGGCATTCTGTTTTAATTGGGGGTTAAGACATTATAATTAAATTTGAATGTAACAATAACACTGTGTTGTATTATAAATCTCACAATTTTAATGGGTAAACAAAACAAAACAAAAATTTCTAAGTCTTCCCCCAATATAGATGGGTTTTTGCACAGTTTGTGACACTATGTGACCATCTCTTACAAATGAGAAGTTGAAGTCATAAGTAATGAAATGGACCCTTGCTCATTTCAGTACATTCATGGAATTTTTGTTGCTACAGTCTTACTCCAATTTCCACTACCGCCAAGTGTGAGATTTAGGAACCTCCTAGCCAAGTAGAGTCCAACCCACCGGCAGCGTGTTGGTCTGAGTCCAGTTGCTCCTCTTCTTCCTGATGTGACGGTCCAGAAGCAGAGCTGTATGACCTCTGGCCTCCCCCCAGACTCAGGTGGCTCTCCCACCCTGAGCGGATGACCTCCTTGTCGGCAGCGCTCCACAGCAGGGAGTCGGGGTGCTTCTGTCGGATGTGCCTTTTGATGGTGCTGAGCTTCAGGGTGGCCAGCGAACTGCCGCACACCATGCAGATCATCCCGTGCCGTTGGGGGTCAAAGTCCATCAAGTACTCGCTGCGCCAGTACTCGTGGTAGTAGCGGCGATGGTCGCGGCCTGGGATCCGGCTCAGGCCCGGACGTGAGGCCCTCTGGACCCTGGGTTTACGTCCGGATGGCCCGGGGGCCGGGGAGAGGAGGAGCGGCTGGTCTGGGCCCTCTGTGATGCTCCAATAGCTGGTGCCTGGAGACCTGACAGGCGTGACCATGCCAGCCTCTGATTCCTCCTCACCATGGCCATTGGCAAGACTGTCCTCTTCTGACAGGAACAAGAGAGAAAAGAGATCAGTCCTGGTATGTTGTCTGTTTAGATATGTTTATGGCAACTAAAAATCTTAAAGACACACGTAAATATCTTATTAGTTGGGACGGCCGATCCTATTTCCAATGCCAATACTTATGCTCTTTGTGTTGGTCAATATGGACTGTGCTGTATATGTACTGTTAGCAATACTACTAATCTGTAAACCTCTCTGTGTGGATCTGATTGGAATCATTGTCCTAAGTGTACGTGTACTATGTTCATACACCAACATTCTTTCTGGGCTTGTTGTTCTTTTAGGTTTATAAATTTGTTTATTTAAATGATAGATTATAATGACAGTGACTAAGAAACTGTATCTAATGTGGATCTGGCTGATGCCCAATCCACTTAATAAGGTGCCAGTATATTAGTACTGTTTTTAAACAATTAGAATTATATTTATTAGAGCCCAACCAATAAATTGTCAAAAAATGTTTGAGTTAATTTAGAAACAGTGTCACTGTTATATAGTTTGTACTGTACACTGTAAAATATCCTTTTTCAATACATATCTTAAATGTAAGAGAGCCATGTGTATATACTGTAAATATATATATATATATATATATATATATATATATATATATATATATATATATATATATAATGTGCTTATAGAAAAACATTTATATTGGTATTGGCCTAAAAAATCTGGATCTGACCAATCTATGTGCTGACCAAACTGTGGAGTTTCCCTAAATGTGGAACTACTGCTTATGGTGTCTGTAAATGTTTAAATTTGGGTGTGTATGCTCTCATACACAGGTTATACATAGGTCTCTCTTGATTTTGCCTATTAAAATAAAGGATTACATCATGAGGATGCATCAGAGAAAGTGGCATAAAAACTATGCAAGTAACACGGTACATATATAATAAATAACGCATAAACATAAAGAGAGATTTCCTCAAATGTAATCTTTTAAGCAGGCATTGTTTGGCTCATGGTGACAGCTGGAACTCATAGATTTCCCAGTGTAATTTTTTAGCACCCTCATTCTTTATGTCTTTATGTTACCTTGTTTATATACTGTTCAAATCCTACGTGAAGGGATTCTCGTGTTACATATTATCTAATATGGGTTATTTATTCCAATAACCCATATTATTATTGTTTATTCATCGGTATGAGGCGGCCTGTGCCGCCGCTGTCCACTAGGTGGCAGCTGTGTGTCTCGGTACGCCTGCCTGCGTGCTGTTGAGCCTTTGTTTATAGGAGCCACAGAGACGGAGGGGCCATGCTGCTCCATGGCATTGTCCCTGACACGGATTAACTGGCTGCTTGACAATGGCCGTGGCTCTGACAGCCACGCAGACCCACTTTGCGGTGGGATACACCAAGAATAATAACACTAGTGTTTTTTTCTTTACCTCCCAAGTCACTCTCCTCTTGCGTCGCTTCCTCCTCCCCGCATATTATTAATGAAAGCAGCTCAGCCTGCTCGGCACAACGGAGGTCCACAGGCTCGCTTCCCCCCGTTTCTTTCTCTTCCATCACTGGCCTGGCTGCTGTTTTAATAGTGGCTAGTGTTCCTCCTTCCTTCACTGTATCGTAGCGCCGAAGCGGGACATGTCACTCCAACAACAACATGTTACAACAGTAACATGTTAACAGCGCTCGGCACCGTTCGACACGCATAGCAGGCGCTCTATAGCGAGCCCATCGCAGAGGAGCCCGTGCTCTACGATGTCCCCCCACGCGCCCCGCACGGGAGCCAAGTTAACTTTTCATATAATCACACAATCTTGTATTCCGCTGGCGATTAGAGCCCGCTCCTCCGTCCTGCTCTCAGTGGAAGCGCCTCAGCGCAGGCCTCCAGTAATGTATTTTAAGGCTCTTGCTTGTCTTCAGGGTGGGGAGCCGGACTAGGGGCCCCTGGGGCTCCTTAAGGGGCTCCTGGGTAAATTTAAAGAGACAGTAGCAGCGTCGACAACGCACGCACACCCCCCGCCGGGGGGACGGAGCAGCAGGCGCTAATACTGATAAGCAGCTAATACTAATGCTGTTGTTCTCAAAAATCATGCGATGATAGAATCGGTTTGGTTCGGCAAAGCATCGGTTAAAACACGAGGCGAGTCCATTGCAAATCAGGCCCTCATCTGTTCCAGCTCATAATATTTTGTGCTGGGGTTCCCATAGCCTATAGTAAACCGGTGTTTAGTGTTGTTTAGCCAATAACAAGCGACATGCTGGGTCTATACCAGATAATAACCTGCGTTATTATGTGTATATATATATATATATATATATATATATATATATATATATATATATATATATATATAGGCTAATTGTTTGGTCAAGAGCCCAAGCTGACATGTTCAAATTACTTGTTTTGTCTGACCAATAGCCAAAAACACAAACATATTCAGTTTGCTATCACAGAAGACAAAGAAAACCAGCAAATATGCACATGCTCTATTTTATTTAGTGTTATTTGTTCTAATTTAATTCTATTTAAATTAAAATAGCCTATTCTTATTTTGTTGGGTGTTGCCCCCGCATAAAGACCAGCCCCTAGAGATTAAGATTTATGTAGATAGGCTTCATAAACTGTGTTGATTAATCGATAATTGTTTCAGCTCTAATTATACATTCTCTTGATGTTATTTGTGGTAATTCAAGTTATATTGAAACAAATTTTTTTGTTTTTTGTTTCATTCACACCCCTCTTGATAGGCTACAGATTACGATTTTAAATAAGCTCTATAAAGAGATTTTACATATTTGTCTACTTTTAGCCATTACTACTACTTCTGCTACTACAAGCCGGATACCACCACTGCTACAGGTAGGCTACAGATATTTCATGGCGCCCCTGCTGATTCTGCACAAACCCCCACATCAATTGAGGTCATCAGCAGAAAAAAACAATAAATCAATGGACCTTTGTCCAGCTGTTCCAAGTTGGAAAAGACTATATGTAATTGTGTTCTTTACATAATCTCTGTGCCTTTCCTTTGATTGGTTTCAATTTGTCTCCTGTCCCAAATTCAGGTTTCCCTGAACAGTGAACTGGCAAATGAGGTTAGGCCCAATTAGCAGTCAGACTGATGGTGTGACTTATAGACGTATGAACTCATAGCAACAATTTTGTGAAATTCTTTTTATGCACTCCTCAACTCCTCTGGGTTAGGGTTTGAAAAGGAAAGGAGGGGGCGTTGTACTCTACTGTCTCTGTGTGTCCACGCCATAGCGTGAACACACACACACACACACACACACAGAGCAAGCATCCAGGTCCCACATCCTGGTACTTTTCAGCGTTGTCAAGCACGGCTGGCTGGCGGAAAGTAGCTGCGGTGTCCGGGCAAAATAGCTGTCCAAAAACGTTCATAAAACTGTCCCGGAAAGTTAGGTGTAACTAAAAGGTAACGGGTATGCATGTTTTTCTTCCACACGTTTCCAAGCGTCCTGCTTTACGACAGTAATGTGCGGGGTTTCTCGCTTCTTTCAGAAAGGCAGCAGACTCAGACAGGCGCCAGTCCGTGTGGACAAGAGAACCAAGATCTTGTCCATTGTGCCGCTAAGAGAGACAGCGCTTTAGGCACGATTTACTGTCTAATATGGCAATTTTTTACTGCGTTTCTGTATGTATTGTTAATTGTGCTTCAGCTGAGTCGCTTCGCTGCGTTTATAATCAAATAGACACAGAATATAGAATAAAAATGGCTCTCGACAGATATAATTTGTGATAGAAAGGGACAGGTTTAAAGGGACAGTGTCACTCTGCTTCCTTCCTGGTTCCTGTAGCTTACACATTCGCTAACACAAACACGACATGTTTATATCACCAAAGATGCTGTGTATTGAAAATACTGAACATTTATATTCTTAAATGCTACATTTTAAGATTCAGCCAACTATGTAGGCTACTCTGTCTCACGTGGAAATCGCACAAGTGTTGTGATAGAGGAGATGGGCGTTTTAGTGCATATGCATTGTCTTTTGATTTGCATTTAATCAATTTAAGCAAGCATCACTGGAAATTGAAACACTTGCTATAGTGAGTCCAAATGTGAACATTTTTAGTATGTTAATGAAAAGTTACGAAAAAAGCACACGTGAAACTAATGTTTTCAGAAGTGAAATGTCCTACAACCACATGCCTATATGTGAATTCATTCCATATGAATTGTTTCACATGGGATAAACCACAAGGCCTGAAATGTGAATATATCACATCTGAAATGTGATTCACAGGTGATATCAAATCATAAATTGATGTTTTCATATGTTGTGTGTTACATTTCAAATGTGAAATATCTGAAAATCATGTCGCTTTATGATGTTAATTCATCATAGGTGAAAAGCTTGATCTATGTGAACCCCCATGTGCTTCTGAAATATTATCACAAATATTATTCACATGTTAGATTATGTTTTTACGTAAGATGCCTTTCACATGTGAAATATTTGAAAATCACTTGCACCTTTATCATGTAAATTGCACATGTGAAAGATTCATGTGCGCTTTTTTTTGTAAGGAAAAAATGTTAATGGGTTGATAATTTGTCTCAAGTAATATTATTTTACACACTATAATTTCTGAAGTTAAAGTAGAGCAATAACTGTTCACTAGCAAGATACTGTATCTAATGCAATCCACAACAGCTCTGCCACATATTCTACCTTTTTGTTAAAACTTTACGAGAGGTGCTAATTCAACTATATGTTTATTATTGAGGTCGTAGTTAATGTTGTTGTGCTGGACTGCATTGTGTTGAAATGTGGTTCTAATATTCTTATGTTTGTAATAGAGCTGAATTGATTAAAGCGATTAATCGATTAGTTGATTGACAGAAAATTAACTGGCAACAATCTGATAATCGGTTAATCATTTTACTAAAATACTGAGCCTAAGACTCAATGGTTTCAGTTGCTAAAATGTGAAAATTTGCTGGTTTTCTTAGTCTCCTATGGTAGTAAACTTTGGACTCTTGGTCAAACAAAGCAAGACTTTTAAAAACGTCAACAAACGTAAATTGTTATGGGCATTTGTTTTTTTACTATTTTATAGACTTTTATAAAATATCTGACATTATATAGAGCAAGCGATTAATCGAGAAAATCATTGGCAGACTAATCGATAATGAAAATAATCATTAGTTGCAGCCCTAGATTATAAATGGGGTGGGCAAAACAATTAGAGACAAATCTCAATGTAGTGCAGTCCTGTACAACACCACTGTTAACTACAACCTCAGTGATAAGCACATAGTTGAATTAACACCTCTCTGACAGTGTCAACAAAAACTGAACATTATAGACATACATTTGTAAGGATAGAATTTATGGCTGAGCTATTGTATTGGATTGATTAGATTGTATACGTGTACCCAATAAAGTGGCCACTGAGTGTATATTATCAGTCATTGCTCCACTCTGACCTCAGAAAATTTAGTAATTTTTTATCAGAATGCTGGGATCTCCTTTTTAAAGACAAATTATATAAAATTTTGTTACAACCTGTTTGATAAACTACTCCTTCAGATCACTGAAATGTTGATGCAAATAAGAATTGTTTTCTGTTCCTCAGGACACCTGCATACCGATGTGATGTCTGAGAGATTTGGCAGCTGCTCTTCAGAGCAAAAACACCTACTGCGGCATCATATAGGAGGACACCATGTAAGTTAATGGCAGTGAGGATTCTAGACTGAGGCGATGAATTGAAACAGCGTGACAAGGGAAGAGCCAACCAGTACTGTTGGATGAGAACTGATGGGCTGTCCAAGCTGGCAATAGCATGCCAATTGCAAAAGGTAAAGGTGGTTCAATGTCCCACCGCTACCGGCCTGCCTCAGAATATGATGATGCCACCCTTGCCCAAAAGAGAGAATACTGGAGAACCAAGAAACGAGAGCAGAGGGCCAGACTGTCAGAGCAAAGAGGAAAGCCAACACAAGACAGTCGAGGAGAAAAGCTTCCACATCGAAATACCCCTGCAGTGGTAAATTCCAGTTTATCTGGCTCCTTTTCTGCTTTCTCATCTCCTTTGCAGAGTAATGATGAGTCATACAAAACAGCCGGTGTCTTTCCTGCATCACAGAGTGGATATACAGTGGGGGACAGATCAGTTGAAGCCACTGAAAGCCAAAAGGAGAAGTGGCTTCAAACAATGAAACTCAACAAGGTCTTGCCTCAGTTGCCAGCATCATGTTCCATCTCAGCCAAAGCTGCTGGAGGCAACACAGCCACAGTGAAATGCCTAACAGCAAGGGGTGCTGTGAGCAGAGCTGTTACCTCACCCACACCCAGTGGAACCCAGCCGAACACCAGTTCCTCAGTGCCTCCAGTCAGAGTGACCAGAATTACCAATGGCATCTCCGCTAAAACAAGACCTCAGCCATCTGTGTCTATGCAGGGCGCATCTGTCCCCAAAACGCAACATAAGGCACAAGTTAAATTACACATTCAACCCAAACTCTTACCCACCAATGTGACCACAGGTATGATTCTTGTGTCTTCTCCTTGTGTCCCTGTTTCTATTAAAACAGAGGACAAAACGGCAAACACAACACCTCAATGTGGAACAAAGAGTGCCTTGGTCACCTCGCAGAGGGCTAAATGTGTTCGTAACTCACAACCTTCCTTGGAGTCCGAGGAGGAGAGAGCAGCTAAGCGCAGAGAGCACTGGCGGATCAAAAAGCGAGAGCAGAGAGCAAAGGTGGCAGCTCGGATAGCTAAAGCCAGAGAGAGGATGCAGAGCGCAGAGATAACATTACAAAGGCAAACAGCACAAAAAACAGTGGGCGGCACGATTCTTCAGCATCTTCCATCTCAGTCGTTTTTGAGAGGAGTAGGCCAGAAGCAGTGTCCTACTCGAGTCAAAACTTCATTTACATCTGCCAAAAGGGAACATGATAAACTGCAAAGTGGGACAGCGAGTTTAGCTACAGTTAACCTGCAAGCAGATCAGATAAAAGTACAAAATCCACATGGGAATAGGACAACACAGACAGCCAACGCATCTGATGTTATTTCTGTGAAAAAGCCAGGGGAGTCACATAGAAAGCTTCCAAATTATGTACATCTTTCTAATGTTTCCCGAGGGATCGCACGATGTAAAACACCTAGACAGAGGTTCATTGAAGCCCAGAAGAATTTCATGAGTCAAAGAAACATAAGATGTAAATCCCCGTTGCTTGCTTCAGTCTTTGGTACCAGAAATATCCCCAAAATTGACCCCAACGACACACCTGAGCAGATAATAGCCAAACGGAGAGAGTACTGGCGGATTAAAAAGCGCGAACAGCGAGCTAAGCTGTCGATGGAGGTGAAGGCTAGGTTGAAGGAGAAGGACTCTCTGATGCGAAGAGTGAAACGTTACCAGAAAATCCTAGAGGAGATGAGGAGGGCCAGAGCGCTGACGCAATCAGCAGGAAGCACCCTTACCCACGCCTCTGAGACCATTGGAGGGTTCATCAAAGAGGACGGGACAGTGACCATTAACATTCCCCAGGTTCCTACAGATCACAGCACAGCAGCACACAAAAGTAAAGAAGAGTTTCATGTAGTTTCTAATAATACCCCCATCACAAAACCTCAGCATCAACCTGATACTAAACGGAGAGGTATTGCACCCATTTGTGTAAACCAGTCCCCCCCTCCGCTGCACCCAGCTCAGGTGAAAGTCTCTTTTCCACTTGCTGGACAGTCGGTCAACAAGCCTCAAAGACTACTGTCAACCAAACCAAACCAACTTGAAAGCACAACTATTCCTAATTCACACCCATTAGCAATCCAAACTGTAGGTCAGCTTACACTCACTCATCCTCAAACCCCTGAAAATGCTGTTTCTGGAGAATCAACAGCAGGGTCGACCCTCGGTGGCTGTGTCATGAAAATGGCTGTCTCAAGTAGTGCACCATCACTGTCAGTGCTCTCTCTGGATCCAGAGTTGACAGAGGAGGAGAGGATGGCAAAGAAGAGGGAGTACTGGAGGATAAAGAAACGTGAGCAGCGAGCAGCTCGTGCTGCTCGATTCAAGCAGGGTGTCTTACAAGCAAGGGCCAGTGTGGCCTTACAGAGGAGGAAGGCCCAGAAGCAAGTAGCAGTAACCACTGCACCACTTAGCAAAAGGCTTACTAAAGATACAGGAAATACACAACCTCTTCCCAACAACAATGTGCCTGTTACGCCACATTCAAGTGAAATAAAACAAGAGTGTGAGTCTATGCCAGCAGTTGACCTAAATTCTCAACCAGAAGAAGCCATCTGTCCAGATATCAAAGCCCCAACCTCTCCACCACCACCTCCAGTGCTTCAGCCAGAGCCTGACCCAGCTGTGAATGCAGATAGCCAAGCTACCACTCTGCTAGCTGTGGCCTCTATGAAGAAACTCCTGGAGGAATCACTTAGCACTGTGTCGGAGTGTAAAAGTGAGCAGACTGATATTAAAGTAGAGTCAACGGAAGAGGCTCCAGAGCCAGTGATGAAGCCAAATTTACCTCAGCTCTTTTTTGAAAAGGATGAGGTGGCTCCTATTGCTGCTGACCTGACGCTGGAGATAAAAAGCTGGCCTCCAGATACTGATGCCTTGGTACAAGAAGGTTCCATAAGCCCTCATTTCAAGGACTCACAAATTAGCGAGACATCTCCACCTCTTCCTACCTCCAATGAGCTAGTCCTGTATCCCACCTGTGAGCATGCATCCCAAACCCCTACTAACTTCATAGTAAACCCCTCCGTGGAAGCCTCTGACAGCCCATCTTCACCACGCAGAACTCAGAGGCTCTGCACCAAAAAAGCAGGCCATCAAAACTGTTGTTCGCCAGAGCCGCCAAAGCTACATCACCTACCCATGGATCAACTACAACCACAGCAACAACACTGTGAACAACAGTGTCAGGCACAAGAACAATGCCAAAACAGCAATTCACCATCAGCACAAACATATCGCAGTGTGGTAACGGAGCACAGTGGTTTGACCAGCCTGCAGAGGAAGAGGGAGTACTGGAAGCTGATGAAGAGGCAGCAAAGGGCCAGGTTAAAGGCCAGGCAGAAAGAAAGACAGGAATGCAGCAGTCGGCTTTCCCAGAAAAACATCCAGGTGATGTGGCACATGGCAATAATGTTTGTACCATCTGCAGTGTGCCGATACATTGTGTGGCAGTGTAACAAATAGCCAATACGGTACAGTAGTAGTTACCCATTTAGGTCAGATAATGGAAACCGCAGGAAAAGTTTTTTTAGCTGTAAGAAAAGCCATTGAATTACAAAAATTTGTGGAACAGCAGCTAGAAGAGGGGGTTACATTTCTGTGTACTATGTATAGATATGAGGAAAAACCTTTAGTTTGGTTTCTGTTGTGCACCAGTCACCAGAAACTATCTGGTGTTCACTAAAATATATCTGGTGCAGATGGGATACTATCTGGTACGTTCCAGAAACTTATAGAAAATAAGTTTTTGCTCATGTCCCCTTAGGGGCTCCATACACTCTGTGTACTGAGGCATTTAAATATTATTGTCTCAAAACGTTTGTGACCAAAGCGGTGGGTGACCCTTAAAAAAACCACCAAAGAAAAATGTTACCAGCTTTTGACCCTTGATGGATGAACCCTGATTATACTGAATTCATAGTTTAGATAAACTAAAAACTGAAGACCCAGAAAAGTCATTTAGAGACAGACCTTTGCCTTTTTACATTCTCTAAATTATGTGTGTTTCAGGTGATGGAGATATCAGTGACTATGCTGTGAGACTTTGGCAGTTAATGTCAATTTGTTTGTAAGCATGAAGAGTTCTGGGCTTGTAGGCATGGCCAGTGCCCTCTCCAGCCAAAACCTGAATCATTATACTGCATTTGACACTTGAACAGCAAAGGGGTGACTGAGAGGGGTATACTTAAAGCTAGGGGCAAACACATATGTGCATGTTTCAGAAAGATTATTATTATTATAGTACTGATAATTTGTTCATGTTGTGTTGTTGTCTTTCAGGCTCCAGGTCTCGTTATTATCAACACTGTTAAGGGTGTGAATCCTCGAGCAAAACCAGCCCTCCAGCCCGAGCCATCCATTTCTTCTCTGACTGCAGTGACCAGTATCCCTACGGTCCTGGTCGTTAGCCCTACAACATGTAATGCCGAACAGTCACCTGACACACTCCAGGTCAAATTGCCCGTCACCAGTGTCTCCTGTTCACACAAAAGCGAGCAGAACAACATGAACGTTGGGCCTTCACAGATCATGTCCACTCCAGAAAATCAGCAACAAGCCATGCCAGGTTCCCAAAAGTGGATGTCTAGAAGCACAGATGTAGACTCAGTCCCCTCCCTCCCTACTCTGAAGCCCCCAGACAACCCACTGTCCAGCATCAACCTGCACCCCATTGAACCCCCTGGTCAAACTCCAGATTCCACCCTCAGTCCAATAAAAATTCCTTTTGCCCAAATTCCGAGCCCCACACAGATGATACAATCTCCCACAAAGCTAGCACCTATAAGCACCATGGTTCCGCCAAAGCCCATCCCAGGGGAGTCTGAGGAGGATTTTCTGAGGAGGAAGCGGGAGTACTGGAGGATAAAAAAGAAGGAGCAGAGAGCCAGGAAGGCCATTCGGGACAAGGGAATCACCCCAAGGAGACCCTCCAACAACTGGAGGCCCATCCTGCCTGCCCAGGACCTACAAACACAAGTAAGAGCTGCACAGGTATATAAAAAACTTTTTTTTGGCTTAGAGGCTCTGTCTAATTATTATGTTCATATTATATGATGAAGAACACAGATTAGTCATAATAAAACACCTCTTACAAAAAACTGAAAGATAATTGTATGATAGAGTCTGTTTGCGGGTTCAAATGTCTGTTCACAAATCACATAAGTTTTGATTGAAGCATGATGTCTCTATTTATCCTCACAACACACAAGTAAGCCTTTAGAAAGTGACAGAGAGAGAGAGGGAGGGAGAGAGAGAAAAGAGCGCATAAGAGATAAAAAACTAAACTAAACAGAAACCAAACCAAAGCTTTACTTTACTTACTAAATTAAACAAAAACTGATGGACCTCTCAGCAACCTTCAGATAGTGTCCCCACACAGATGTTCATGTACTGCTGAATGCCTAAAGGTGGTGATGTCAGACTGGTTATCTTGTATACTGACAACCCACTTCAATTAAAAATCAGTATATTGTTTTAGGGGGCATGTTAGGGAGGGATCAATAAAATGTGGCTGAAACAGATGGTGTCAAGTTCAAATTAATGCAAAAATAATCTCTAAACATCTATAAAGTTATATAATTATTATTATTCAGCTTCTTTATACAGTGAGATAGATTTTTTTTTTAAATGGACAAAATCAAAGCAGCAGAGATATCCTGACTTTTAGTTACTAGTAGTATAGGTCCAAAAATACTAGATCCTACAATTCCCATAATGCAACTACATATTGTCTCTTCATTAGTCCTTCACCCGAGATTGTAACATAGGTCTTCTGTTACAAATGTGTAGTCTCCGAGGCCTTGCCAAGATAACCCTGAGGACAAAGTTCATCTAGAGCCACAGAAGACATGATACAGTTTCCACAGGCTGAGTAGTACTACCATGAATGGATTACTGAACGGGCCTGTCATGGGGCCCCAGGACCACAGCTTTTGCCCTAAGTGACTGCTAATATTTCTTATTCGAAAGTCAATCAAATTATTACAAAGACAAACAAAAAATGACCACAAAGAGATGCAAAAAGACTACAAAGAGACACAAAATGACATGAAAGAGACATAAAACCACCACACTGACGACTACGAAGAGAAAATTCTATTCAGTTTTACAGTGGTGTGCAAAAGTGTTTGCCCCCTTCCTGATTTCTTATTTTTTTGCATGTTTGTCACACTTAAATGTTTCAGATCATCAAACAAATTTAAATATTAGTCAAAGATAACACAAGTAAACACAAAATGCAGTTTTTAAATGAAGGTTGTTATTATTAAGGGAAAACAAAATCCAAACCTACATGGCCCTGTGTGAAAAAGTGATTGCCCCCTAAACCTAATAACTGGTTGGGCCACCCTTGGCAGTAACAACTGCAAACAAGCATTTGCGATGACTTGCAATGAGTCTTTTACAGCGCTGTGGAGGAATTTTGGCCCACTCATCTTTGCAGAATTGTTGTAATTCAGCCACATTGGAGGGTTTTCAAGCATGAACTGTCTAAGGTCATGCCGCAGCATCTCAACGCTTGTTTGCAGTTGTCGCTGCTAAGGGTGGCCCAACCAGTTATTAGGTTTAGGGGGCAATCACTTTTTCATACAGGGCCATGTAGGTTTGGATTTTGTTTTCCCTTAATAATAACAGCCTTCATTTAAAAACTGCATTTTGTGTTTACTTGTGATATCTTGGACTAATATTTAAATTTGTTTGATGATCTGAAACATTTAAGTGTGACAAACATGCAAAAAAATAAGAAATCAGGAAGGGGGCAAACACTTTTGCACACCACTGTACTTATATAGCGCCAATTCATAACAGAAGTTATCTCATTGCACTTTTCATATAGAGCAGGTCTAGACTCTTTATAATATTATTTACATAGACCCAACAATTCCCACCATGAGCAAGCACTTGGCTACCGTGGCAAGGAAAAACTCCCTTTTAAGAAGCAGAAACCTCGAGAGGGACCTGGATGCAGACATAATGGCAGAACTCTGCACGAGGCACCTCCCGCCTTAGCAGCGGAAGTTGTCTTCTTCATGTCGTTTTTGCGTAAACATCTACATTGCGCATGTGCGTGCGTAGTCCACTTGTGGCAGATAATGGAAAAAGATGAAACAACTTTATTTACTGATTTTGGTGAAATTGGATCATATTTTATTGAGTCAATATTTTCTGGTTTTCCTTCTGATGTCCTCCAGCTGTTCTTCCTCAACTCTTGGTGATTTATGCAGTTTCCTGATGGACAGATACCATCACCAAAGCTCATTTAGGTGTGCAGCTAACATAGCCGTCCTATTAGCTGACTCTACCCGGACTGGCAGCTTGGAGCACTGAGGGAGTGAGGAGGTTTTCAGGCCTGGGATGGGGACGGGTGGTTAGGCAAAGGACAGCTAACTGCAGGCTAATTGAGCCGTGGAGATGGAGAAACACTCTGCTCCGGTGTCTATTTTCCAACCTAATTCTTGTCTCATTTGTGGTCTGATAAACAGTAAATTCATCAAATGAAGTGCCCCATATCACTACTTTAACCAAAACCAGTGAATAAAGTTATAAGAATAAAGTTGTTTTACAGTAAGGCCTGCCACACAAAAACAACACGAAGAAGACCAACTTCTGCTGTTGAGGAGAGAGAGAGAGAGAGATGGGATAAGAATGCGTCTAAGAATGCGAGCAAATGACTACAAACAGATGGAGAATGACTACAAAGTGGCACAAAATGACCACAAAGTGACATAAAATGACCACAAAGAGACTTAAAACCACAACAAAGAGATGTAAACCAACTACAGAGCGATGCTAAATGACTACAGAGACTCAAAACGAAAAAGGTTTTACCATTAGCTACACTGCCTCAGCTCAGCCTCCAGCCTCACTTGTTATTTCTGTCTTGTCTGCTGATATTGTCTTGTTTGATGATGAACCAATAATAATAAAATACTCCTAACCATGCATAATGGTAGTGGATGGAAACGCATTTTCTTTTGCAGATTTTCTCTAAATTCGGTTAACATTTACGATACATTTGAATGGAAACCTAGCTATTGATCTTATGTCATTGTGAGAATGAAGTGAGATTACATTTATTTTATTGTCATATACAGTAAGAAGAAAAAACAGAATTGGGAGACATTTGGTACAGTGTAAACATATTCTAAGTTTGTTTATTACAATCTTTATTTTTTCTCTCTGACTAATCCCTCTAGGATTCTGGTCAGTGGGTGAGCTACTCTGAGGAGTCAGAACATCTAATGAGGTGAGAAATTTGTATTGCTCCCATAAAATTAGTTTTGCTGCCAGCTTGATGGAGGATAATAATGATTGTAACTGTTCTCTCTGTTTCACAGCACTTCAGTGGACACCGACCCGGGATCCTTTGCATACTCACATTACACAGCACCAGTAGAAGGTGAAGTATCAACTATGTCACGTTGAACCTAAAATAATGCACATTAGAATGGCAAAATTGGCACAAAACTTTCTCTCCTTCTACTGTATTTCAGATGAGTCAGAATTTCTGTTCCCTGACTATGAGAATAATAATGGCGAGGAAGGTCCTGTCTCAGATGGCGTGTGGAGGAACCGCTACCTCATGGACTACGATCCGCTCAACCAGCTGCTGGTGTGCATGGTGTGTGGGGAGCTGCAGTACTCCCACAGCCTGGAGGGAGTGAGAGCCCACATCGACGAGGCCCACCCAGAGACCCTGAACCTGGAGCCCGTGGAACAACAGCAAATACTGGAGGCCTGGGACGAGCAGGTATCCCAGCGGGAACGCTTCTTCACCAGCCAGCTCCAGCAGCATAGCGGGGCCCTGGCAGGTACAGTATGACTGCAGAGAGAAAACATGTAGAGAGAGCATAGGTGTTAAAGTATTGTTTATAGATATGGTAGTTCAAGAAGTGAAAGGATGTAAATATTGAATACCAGGACCAAACATTTTTGCTGCGCTAGTATTAGTCCAGAGGAAAATACGACATTAACTACTGGCCACATTAACCATGAAGTTATTTTAAGTATGACTGTGATTTTTGAAAGAAGAAAAAACACATTTTCCTTTTTAAAAATGAAAAGTTGAATTCATAAGCATTACAACCCACCCTTGCTTAATTCAATACACTCAGGGTTTTTTTGCAACAGCCTTACTTGGTTTGGTATGACCATTAGCTTATGGTGGCTAATGTTAGCAAACTTTAATAGATATTGCTGTGTAACTGATATGAATGAGTCAGTTTGCTGACTTTGACTTTTGTCATAGATGAACATTAGCTTTTTTTCATAAAAACTAAACCCAGAAGTAAACACACTGTACCTCACCAGGAAACGTTCCCCACTCGAGATACCCGTCCACTTGCTCTCAGTCAGGTGACCTAATGATAATTCCTTTAAACCTGAATTAATTGATTTTTTGTGACCACTTGGGGGCAGCGCAAAAACCTTTTAAACATATTAACATTTGTTCACCTTTTTAAGTTTTTGTGGTGGACATGTTAGGAAACAGTTACCCATTTACACATCCAGCAGACACAGAGCAACATTAGCATTCATTTGTGCCTTGTTTCTGTCCATCTGACAAATGCAAGTCCAATATTCACTCTCGGTTTAGCTCTGCTTTGGTCTCCACCAACTCCCGAGTCAAAATATCTGTCTCTTTCGCTGCTAAGTGCTCCACTATGTTCACCAGCTAGCCGCTAACTTTGTCCGTTTGCTGTTTGATGCTGGGCAGGTAGTGCACAGTGGGTTTATTGGAGTGGTAAACTAAACCAAAACGGTAAAGTTGAGAGCCATAAAACCAAAACAATGAGCTCAAAGATGCTTAAATGCTCCATAGAGCAGATGGAAACTGCAGAGTTGGTGATAATTCACTTTAAAGCAGCTGACTCAAAAGAGTATATTAAAAAATTAAGGGAAGTCAATGTGTGATTAATTACACTGTAATTACCACCTGTGCCCACAGTGGCTGTGGTTAACCAGTTACATATAGTTATAGAAGTTACATGTAGACGTTACACAGACCCACTTTAATGGTCCCCAGATGATGATTTCTAATGATTTTAGTGACCCTCTCTCACCTTTCTTCTAGCACCACCATCAGGTCACACAAGAGATCTAGAGGAAATTGCCATGAAATTTACTGGGCACATTCATACTCCCCAGAGACTAAAACCATGTCAGGTTTTGCCCTGCAACACCCTCAGGACCTTTGCACACTAGACATTTTATTTTCTGATATACAGATGGCCATGAAATTTGCTGAGCTCATTCAAGCTCCCAAGAGGATTAATCCTTTTGATTTCACAGTTTTTTCTCAATCGCTTTGGTTCATTTTTTGAAATAGTCTTAACATTCTCAAAACTGTAAGTGCAAGTGTCACAACTGTTTCATGGGACATCAAAACTCTATTACTAAGGTAGTAACTCACCCAAAACATTTCATTCATACTTCAAAACCTAGTTATTGTGTCAGTAAATTGGCCAGTGCCACCAAAATGAAAAGTTTTTTGTCATTGTGTGAGCCGTACTGGTCAAAATGTTTAGATGTTTTTTTTCACCATGGCAGTCAACACTGGAATTGTTTCTTATATACAAATCTCTGCTTTGTAGTACTACGTTTTTGTTGACACCGACTGCTTACTGTACTAAACAAGAATGTCAGTTTTGTCCAGCTGAATGCTGTTGTGTATAGCACTGAGCTTTTTAGATTCAGATTTCAACAGTAGGTAAAAGTTTACTGGGAAAAGTCAATACTGTACATTACTGTAGTACAGATCTTTCATGTGAAGTCATATACAGTGAACAGAAAATTTGCCACAAAATGACATCCATGCCAAACCCCGGAACAATGAAGAAATCTGCGGTAGTTCAGTAAAAAACAACAAATTGTACCTCCTCACAGTACGTAACACTACAATTTCTCATTTTCTTGGTGGACATCCTGTCGCTCTTGTTTGTCTGGCCAGAGATTTTCGTCAACATCACATCTGATGTTTGTTCCCTTGCGATGCACCGGGGGAAAAAATCTCCTTGCGTGGTGCAACCATCCCCTTCAATGATCGCCTGTGATGTCCTCACAAGCAGCATTCATGGCATCTAACAGCGATCTGATCTGATCTTGTGGCCGATGGTCATATACTTTCCACCTCCCTGCTGAAAAAATCTCTTCTATCGGATTCAGGAATGGGGAGTATGGTGAAAGTCATGTCATAGATATTTATGAAATATACATGTAGATTTTGATAATTGAATGGACCATTTTGCATGTGATGGCTCAAACGATGAAAGAATGTTTAGAAGTTGTGAAGAGTATGACCATTTCACTGTGAATCAACTCATCAGTTTTGATCAGCAAGCCAAGTGCAAATTGTAGACAATTGTACTTAGTCTTTTGCACATATGTGCCAAAACAAATCTGTTGTGAACAACAAATTAATTGTTCACAGATTAGAACTTATTGATTTGAAAAAATAATTCTCGTTCAAGAATTGAGCCAAAGCGAAGGAGAAAAACTGTAAAGACCTCATGGTCTCTCTTCTAGCAGTGGTGCCTAGCTTTTTGCCCCCAAATAGAGATATTTCTTTCTCAGTCTGTTTCATTTGAAGATTAGAGAAAAGTTAACATACTTCTGTGTAGCTGAAGTATGTTTTTATTCCTTTCTAATCCTATTAATGATTGCATGACCCCCAGGTTGGAAACCCATCCTCTAACGCTCCCTTCAAACTAGCTACTGGTTAGGCTGTATAGAAGAATCACCAGTATGTTGTTTGTCCATCCATTTTTACAGAAGCACATGGGAACTGAACAGCAGAGGACATGACTGCAGCAGACAACTGAAGACCACGGACCAGGAGACAAAACCCACACTTCTTTATTATATTATTTATTTATTGTAATTTTTATTCATCTGTTTACTTTCATAGGAAGTCACCTTGAAAGAGAATGCTGTATAGGGAACATTCACCCCAAAAAACAGCTTTACCTCGCTTCCTACCAGGGTTGTAATGTGGGTTTATGAAAGTCAATATGGACGTTTTTTATATTGAAGCTGGCACAACTGAGAATTTGTGATAATATTTAAAATATTTAAAGGAGAAGTCCAATATTCTGGGAAATACAGTCTTTGTGCTGAGCTAGGCTAAAAGCATCCTGGATGTATCTCTGTAATGGACACAGATAAAACTTCCTAAAATCTTCAATTATTTCTTTAAATGTAGCCATTTTAAACCTTAAAAACTATAAACATTCAGTATCTCCCACAGACTTTAAAGGGTAATTCCGGTATTTTTTAAACCCGGGCCCTGTTTTTACATATTTTGGGGTCAGACAACATTATGGAAAGGATCCCTACAGAGACAGACCTTTTTGTTAAAGAGTAAGATTTTTTTTTTAACCAGAAACAGAAGTCTTGCTCAAGAAGAAGTCTTGCTCTGAAATCTTGCAAGAGGTGAGTTGTTGCAGGATGACGATGGTGGAAACGTGAGTCAGTAAGTCATCTTACTCTTTAACAAAAAGGTCTGTCTCTGTAGGGATCCTTTCCATAATGTTGTCAGACGCTTAGAATAACAATCTGAGCCTGTCAGTGGCAAAAACGAGCACTTTAAGTGGACATACTTTTGACAAGCACAGTCGCCCATAAGGTTTACCTTGCAGCCATTGCAGCCCATTTTGCGGCTGCTGGCTGAGGCGATCTACTGGACCAATTCCAAAACCTTTTGTACCAATTAGTCATTTAGACCCAAAAATATGTAAAAATAGGGCCCAGGTTTAAAAATACCGGAATTACCCTTTAATTCAAATCTGATAGAAAACTCTCAGCATTTAGACCATCATAGGAGAATAAAATCCTTCCTTTAAGCAGACTAGTAACTTTTTTGATAAAACCATTGGTGACATGCTGAAATTGAGCCCTATTTATGACCTCAGCATTTCGTACATAAATCCGTGATTCAGTCACATAGTGTACCCTACACACACCCTGGGGGGGAAAAATCGAAAACTTTGTGTGATCCCACAGATGTCTATTATCTGCCCACAGTGATAAAATATTTGCCTGGAGTGAAACCAACAATGAAATCCAACATTTCCACAAACTGTGCTGCTCTGTTCAACCCCTCTTCTCCGCTGTGCTAGCTAGGGCAGGACGAGGTAGTGGCCAGCTCAGCACCGAGATATTGTTTTCGTCATTTTATCATTCCGGGAAGCCAGTAGACATCTCTGAGATCATGAAAATACAACCTGCTGCTGGATAGCAGGTAAAAGTAATATTTTGAATTTTCCCCCCTAAGGTTTGCACAGGGAACGACGGTATGTGATCGAATCACAAAGTTAGGTATGGAGTGCTGAAGTCACAAATGGGGCTAGCTAAAATGTAGTGTAGCACAAGTACAGAGTCATAAAGCAAACTGACCCAGTGAAGTCAGCTACACAGCAGTAACGTTAAAGTATCTATCTAAAGTTTGCTAACATTAGCCACCATAAGCTACTGGTCATACCACACCAAGTAAGGCTGTAGCAGCAAAACCCCTGAGTGTACTGAAGTGAGCAAGGGTGTGTTTTATGGCTTTTGAATTTCAGTTTTTATTGGTAAGAGGAAGATTGTCTTATTTATAAAGTTACATATTCTTTAGAGGTCATTAGAGGGTTTAGCACCCTCTGCAGCCAGAGAGACCCACCTTACCTGATAAGCAAACTGTGGGATATATTACTGCTCTAAAATGTTGAATTAATGTACATCAAACACTGTTGAACAATTCAACTAATAAAGAAAATGGGTTAAAAAGACATTAAAATGAAATGTCAGGTTTTGAAGCATGTGTTAACATAGCTGTTGTCAGAATCACATCAGTTGAACAACACTGACACATTGATATCTGATAGTTACAATACATTTAAACCCCCTGTATCAGCCAGAAAAGAAACTATGTCACACACATACAGGACAGGAGTTAATTTTTTAGAGCTGACACTTCCTATCAGTTTTGTATACAGTTTTCTTCTGCACTTCTGGTCTGGCAGGCTTGCATTCAGGTCCAAAACTGTTCTAGACCCTTGTTAGTTATTGGATTGTTGCATGGGCGTCTAGAACTGTTCCACATGTTTTTGTATGTGGTACTGCACCGTGCTGTTCTCCAAATCCTACATATTTTCCATGATGACAACTTTTTGTATTGAGACAACTTTTTTCAGTAACTTTCTCAACTCTGTAAAACATCTCTGCAGTTCATATCAGCTTCGCCATATGACGTAAAACATCAAACCAACTTTCTGCACTGTAAATACACAAAATACTAAAGTGGTTATGAGATGCCAAATTTTTCTTTAACTGTGCTGTTTAACAATTTTTTGAGCAACTTTATTTATTATTTATTGAATCTCCTATTATATAATGATTATTGATGATGCATTACACATATCCGTAGATAATTCCATGTTAGAGAAGTTTCTCATTTGTGAGTATTGAGGATCCAAAGGCTTTCCTGCATGAGTAGTAAATGGATGAACAGTTGTATATCAGAGATGAACTCTGGAATGCATTCCCATGTTTTTGTATGATTTTCATTAAGAGTAAAATGCTGAAATATTCTTCTGTTTGAGCACAAAGCTGTGGAGGTCAGTCATGCTTGGAGAAACTGCCTGCACAGCTACAACACCGTGTAAATAGCTGGAAGTGACCAAGCTATTTTACCTTCTGAGAATGTAATTCTGACTTGATGACTTGTTTACCAGTTCAAAGGGAATGTTTAAATGCCTTTTCAGTAATAAACCTTTTTTACCTTTAGGCTTGTTCTTTTAGTTCTTTTTTTCACGTTAACTATTTTTATTAATATAATTAATTTATTTGTTTGGTTTATTTGATCTTTGTTTTTGTCAGTATGCAATCAGCAACATAGCTTTTTACAGCTTCCCCTGCATTAGATTAATCAAAGTATTTAGATATTCATTATTGGGATACACTGTGAAAAAAAGGCTTATTGATTGGGTTTAGGATTGATTCATACCTTAACTTGAACACCTAAAAGCTTAAACCTGCAATATCTTATAACTTTTTTTGGCCACAAGATGCGAACACAACATTGACATATCTTCACCTTTTTAAGTTGATATGGTGAACGTGTTGGCAAACAGTTGCTTATTTACACATCCAGCAGTTACAGACAGCAACATTATCAATCATTAGGAGTCGTGTTTGTGTCACCTGATGAATGGAAGTCCAATTTTCACTCTCCTTTTAGCTCTGTTTTGGTCTCCACCAACTCCTGAGAAAAATATCTGGCTCCTTAGCTGCTAAATGCTCCACTATGTTCACCAGCTGGTCTCTAACTGTGTCTGCCTGCTGTTTGCTGCTGAGCAGGTAGTGCACAGTGGGTTTAGCAGAGCTTTTGGCTGAAAACAAATCAATGCTATGAGAATGAGAGCAGTGAGAGTGAACCAAAAGAGTAAAGATGTGGGCCGGACAGGTGAACAATGAGCTGAAACTGACTATAAAGCTCCACAAAGCCGAGGGGAGCTGCAGATTCAGGTTATAATTCTCTGTAGGTTCATCACTACAAGCTTTCGCGTTGTCACATTATCATTTGATACATTGCTAAAATAATAATAATAATAATAATAATATTTATTATAGCCTTCTTAAATACCGTAAACCTTAAATTGAATACCCCAGTGACTTAGTATTGCATTTTTATAAAGTTATGTGACATACAAGAGACAGATTTTTTTAATAAACCCCATATTTCCCATAATGCAACATATAGCATCATATTATATTATATCCTGCCTGTCTGGTAAACACCCCCATTTTTCAAATGCCACACCTCCAGTTTGTGACATCACTATGACATCATCAAGGTTATTTTCTCAGACTTGATGAAGCTCCTCAGAGCCACAGAAGACATTATACAACTGTTTTCACAGGGTAAGCAGTACAAACCATGACCAGTAAACTGAACTTCATGTGTGAAATCTGTAAAGTGCCCTTTCAGTATGTAGAAAGAATTGGCCAGCAGAGTGAAACAACTTCAATACCTTAAACCTTAAATTAAAGGCACAATCTGAGACCGAAATGTAAATCAAAGGGTAGCCCCTCCACAAGTCAAACTCTTATGTATGTAAATATATCAGAGCTTTTCCAGGATATTTTGCCAACATCACCATTTATGAATCCATTTATCCTGGATTTCTAGGATGAGCAGGAAACTTGTGTAGTTATTAATAAGCCAAATTATTCATTTATGCATTTATGCTATCTGCAGTTTTTCTTTAGAATTTTTTGCCAAAGACTTCAATACTTCTTTGTTGTTTTCCTACTGCTCAGATTGTTCCTTTTGAAAGAAATGAGAAAAATATGCTGCTCTGGATCCATCCATATTGGAGTGATTTAGTAGAAACCCTAACCTTAATTACATATCCACCACCATCATTTAAATATATTTCAGCTGCTTTTGTGAACACAAAAACACTTCAGTCAAAACAACTAGTTATTCTATATTTTCTGATATATATATATATATATATATATGGTCCTTCCCCTCTCTCTCTCTCTCTATATATATTTATATATATGGTACTGACACAACAAGAGAAAGACAAGAGAAAGCTGACCCTTTCCGTTTGAGTTCACTTCCGCTCAAAACAACAATGGCAGACCAGTTTGACTTCTTCTTCTTTTTGTTTTACGGCGGTTGGCATCCAGCATATTGGTGCATTACCGCCACCTTCTGCTCCGGAGTGCAGAACAGACAATAGACTTAGACTCTTAGTCTTCCTGTTTTTCCATCATATCCTATTAAAAACCCCTGTGCCCCTTAGAAAAGCTAACAGTACCTGACCTGTGCTCTCTTGCCCATGCTCAGTAATTCTTTTAATGTGAATTCCTGCACCCCAGATTCCCTCAGATTACTCCTCATCATGTCTCGCTGTGTCCCATACCCCCTACAGCTCAGAACTACATGCTCCACTGTCTCCTCTTCCTGACATCCCTCACACACGCCTGTCTGCTGTTTCCCTGCCATCTTCAGCGTTTTGTTTAGTGCACAGTGCCCTAACCTTAATCTTGTCAACACTGTTTATTAGATCTATATATAAATGTCTCCCTTTCCCCTCTCTGTCCCACCTTTCTTGCCATAATTGATTTGTTTTTCCCAGAGTAAACATTTAACCTCTGCTTTAATGATACTAATGTGCATTTCTATATTTCCTTTCTTTAAAGCCCTCTTTGCTAACTCATCCACCCTCTCATTTCTCCTCACCCCTACATGTCCTGGAACCCACAGAAATTTGACCTGACCTCCTGATGTGCTATTCTTGTTACTGACTGAAGGACTTCATATAGTATACTGTATCTTGATGGCTGTTTGAATGGAAAGACCTTAAACTTGCTAGGGCTGAAGATGAATCTGAGCATCAACACCTTATCTTGTCTAGTTTTTTCCACCCACTGTGGTGACACCAACACTGCCAACATCTCCACTGTGTAAACCCCTAACATATGGGATGTTCTCCTGTTGATTCCAATTCCTTTTGCTGGTATGTTTTAAAAACCCCACTGTACACTCTCAATGTGTCATAGTCAGCCACCATGCACATACGAACCCTGCAGGCTCTGGTGTGCCTTCCTCTCCCTGTGTGTCTTGTGTGTCCTCTGTTAGTCTCGAGTTGTGTGTGTGTGTGTGTGTGTGTGTGTATCTCCTGGTCTGGCTCCCTGGTCTCCTGCCAGCCGCTGATCACCGGCACACCTGATGCCCATCACTCATCAGTCTCCACAGCATAAATACCTGGCTCTTCCACACTACCAGATCGTCTCTGTACGACCCTATGTAATGGCTCCCCACTCGACCAAGCTAAGTACTATTGTAGCGCTGTCTAGTTATCTTGTTTTTTGTTTTTTTTTGGTTTGCTTCTGTTGCACAATACCCCTCACTGGTGATCGCAGTCACGTTCTCCTCTTGGATCTCTGCCAACCTGTTTGCCTGTCTTATCGGCTACACTGCCAGCCTGCCAGCTGTCTCCCCGGCTCTGCCAGCTACACCTCATGAGCCACTACCACTCGGATCCGGTCCACTCCACTCTGCGGATCCGCTGCCGCGCCTACACATCGCCATACCCGGACCACGCCGGAACACACCTCCCCAGTCTCCGTTCCTGGATCTTCGCAGTCCGCCCAGGGTCGGGCTTACTGCCTTACAGTAGACGTCTCCGGTGCTACCACTCGGGAGAAGTGCTATCTTCAGTTATTTCTTCTGTTTAAATAAATACTGACTTACCTTAAAACCAACTCATTATGTTCTGCATTTGTGGGTTCTCGATCGTGCACTACGACACAATGTCTGCGTTAACCGTGAATCAAAGAACTCCCAAAAATGTAAATGTTGCAACCCTTTCTAATTCTTTCCCATACGTCCTTAGCTTCATCCTTTCCTCAATTCTTTTCCTAGTGAAAAAGACCGTTTGAGTTTTTTCTACTGAGAACCTACACCCCCAGTCATAACCCCACTCCACCACCTCATCGATCGCTCCTTGCATTTTCCTGATTGCATGCTCCACGTTCCTTCCTCTCTTCCACAAGGCCCCAAACAGTGACCTACCTATATCTACTGGTACCTTTTGAGAAGACGTCATTGATCATAATGATGAAAAGTAGCGGGCTTATCTCACTGCCTTGAGGTGTGCCATTTCCAACCATGTACTGACTTGACAAGTCTGACCCAATCTGTACTTTGAATTTTTCTTCCAAACAGAAAATCCTTTACCCAGTTTAAAAACACCCATCTTGTGCAGCTTAATTAACAATCCTTCCTTCCACATCATGTCATATCCTTTTTCTGTCAAAAACACTGCAATTGCTGACTCTTTATTTGCCTGGGCCTTTCTTATTTCAGTCCCTAGCCTTATCACTGAATCCATAGTATTCTTTCCTTTCCTAAAACCACTGATAACTTGCCAGCATTCCTCTCTTCTTAAGCTTACATGATAACCTTTCTGTTATCATCCTTTCCATTATCTTGCATAGATTTGATGTTAGTGCTATTGGCCTATAACTAGTGGATTTAGATGGATCCTTGCCAGGTTTTCTTATCGGAACTGCTTCCTTCCATGCACTAATCTTCCCTCCTCCCACACTCTGTTATAAAGATGCAGCAACTTCGATAGCACTCCTTCCCCTAGATGCTTTAGCATAACATAGCATACCTGATCTTCCCCTGGAGAGGTTGGTCGGTCTTAACCTGTTTATTGCTCTCACCCATCTCTGCCAAAGAAAATGGTTCATCAATTATATCATCTGCTTCTTCCCTCCTGTCTAACACACCTGGATGCTGACTCATTGTTCTTTCCCTTCTTTGGTTACAGTTTCTGAGCTATGTATTTTTGCGAATGACTTGGTCATGATCTGTGCCTTATCCCTATTGGAGACTGCCGTTTCCTCCTCAGATGTCCAGATAACTGGATACTCCCATTCCCTTCTGTCTCCTCCCATCCTCTTTATCATTCCCCATACCTCTCCCACAGGTGGTGTTCTTCCTATTTTGTTGCAAAAAGTTCTCCAACTTACCCTCTGCGCTTGGCGTACTGTTCTTCTCACCACTGCCTGTGCCTTCTTATACTGCATCAAATGTTGCATGTTATGGGTTCTTTTAGCTTGTCTGAATGCTCTGTTCCAGTTTCTTACAGCCTGGCGACACTCCTCTCTCCACCATGGTACCAGTTTTCTATTCTTCCTATTTTTATTCCTGGCTATAGATCCATCTGCTGCCACAATAATTGCTGCGGTTACCTGACTGTTTATTTCTTCTATATCACCAGATGTGTCAGTCCTTGTCATTGTTTCCTCACTCAACTTCTGGAACGTATCCCAATCTGCTTTCCCAAAGACCCAGTTTGGGATTGCACCGCCTGGTCTCACTTCAACTCTTTCTCTCACCGAGCATGAGACTGGGTAGTGATCGCTGTCTACTGTTGTAGCTGTCCAAACTTCCAAGTTACTAACTTCAGTCAAGGGATTAGACACTAATGTTAGATCTAATGCTGATTCAGTACCTGTTGTTATGTTTACCTTTGTTCCTCTACCATCATTCATACAGACCAAATCCCTGTCATCCATCAAATCCTCAATTACCTTTCCATTTGAGTCTGTATGTGAACCCTCCCCACATTGTAATGTGAGCATTAAAATCTGCACACCATATTACTTTATGCTTTATGTCTGTTTTGCCCTTGTATCCTTAGTAGGCTATCCAAGTCCAACCTTTTGCATGGATTGTAGTAGTTTATTATAACCCCCCTCCCCTTCACACACCTCCACCTTCACACACCTCCACCACTATGTATTCTGATCATCTCCTTTCCCAGTGGAATATCTTGTTTGATGAAAGTAGCCCAACCTCCTCCTTGCCCATGATTTCTATCTTTCCTTATCACTATATATCCATGTACCATAAAGTCTAAAGTTGGTTTTAACCAGGTTTCCAGAACACATACTACATCTGGTTTTAGAGCCATTTTTTTAATGAAATGCTTCACTTCCTGGCCATTGGCCAGTAAGCTCCTGGCCTTCCATTGTAATACAATTACCATAATTAGTATTAACCAACCCATGGTGCTTCCTGGCTTGACTAATTTGTGAGGTTCTCCCTCACTTCTTCCCATGTCAGTCCCACTAATCCTAAATGATTAACTGCTGCTTTGACAACCAGCCGCACCGTCACTCCTGCAATGAATGAACCCCCATTGCTCTGTTCTCTTGATACTCATACAGCTTCTGCATAAGTGATCCTTCTTTCCACTCTACTTTTTGGATTTTATTCTCTCGTCTCATAATCTCACACCCACCATATGCCACATTATGCGCTCCTCCACAGTTACAGCATTATTGTTGCACCCCTGTTCCACTTCCCATACTCATGGTCGCCCCCAGATCTAGCACATCTCCTCTTCTCTTTACAGTTTTTGGCTGTGTCCAAGCCTTTGACAATTAAAACATCTCAGTGGCTTCGGCACACATAAAACCCAGGAATATCTTCTTTGGCACACACTCTTCTTCAAATTCAAGTAACCCTATTTCGCTATCCTTTTTTACTCCATCTTTTGTTGTTTTCAGTCTTTGCATTCACTACTTTTCCCCCTTTGAGATTCCTCTTTAGTTCCTCCATACCTACACTCATTGGCACCCCTGTGATCACTCCTTTACATCCGCCACCATTTCGTGCTGCCACCCTCCCTGTGTTTGTCACCTTATGTTTTCCCATCTCTTTTAGTTTTAGTGCTCTTTCAAGTTGTTCTTCATCCGCACATCTCACCAATAGATTGCCATCATTAAGGACCTTTGCATATAGTATCTCCCCAATCTTACTTGCCAGAGTTGTTGTTAGCATAAATGGGTTGACTTTCTTTATGTTTTCTTGAGCTTTTTCATTAAACCTTATTATGACAATACATTTCTCAGGTCTTTCCCTCTGGATTTGCTCATGCCCTTTTCCCCCACTTTCAGATCTCTGATCATTGACATTTCTTTTATTCCCTTTGCCTCATTTTTCATTCATCCGTCCCCTCATACTCTTCATCTCTCCCTTCATTGTAATCCATTTCTGCCCAACTGCCTACCTCTGATCCATTCACGGAGCAGTCGTGCTCAACCGCCACCAAGAGACTATCTTCAGCTCGATTTGAAATTCCCGAAGTCGCCGCCATCTCTCTCTCCTCCGACCAGTTTGACGTAGCCAAAGATACTCTTTAACAAAGACAACGCATTACAGGCAGCGCCAATGGTATGAAATTGTAAACACTTTGTCTCTTAAGTGAACATGAGCACAGATCATGACAAATTCTTTTGCCCCATAGTCACCAAGTAAATATCGGACCCGTTTTTCACAAGCCACATATCTTGCGAACATTCTGACACTAAGACAGACAAATCAGGAGAAAATCAACTTCCCCTCCTCTACATTCAGACAGGAATGCAATTGAAACCGTGTATACTGTACTGTCATGGAAACGCTCTGATTAGCTTTATATCGCCCCCTTGACGACTGACGTTTGTTACCTTCACCGGTATGTCAGAGCGCACATTGAGTATGTGCTGGTTGCACGTTTGTGCCGGCTGGTTGCACGTTTGTGCCGGCTGGGCCAGGCGTTGCCATTTGCGTTCACGTACTTGTGTTGAACATGTTTGTGCCCTTAGAGGTGTTTATAGGTGGATTTTGTTACCTTTGGACCAAGCCAGGCTAGCTGTTTCCCCCGCTAAGCTAAGCTAAGCTAAGCGTCTCGTGGCTGTAGCTTCATATTTAAAGTGGTATCAATCTTCTCATCTAACTCTCAGCAAGAAAACACATTTATGAAATGTTGAGGTATTTCTTTATATTTGGTTGGTTGTAAACAAGATATGTTCTGAGCAAGACAATTTACAGTTTACAATAATTGCCAAACTTTTCATTTAGATTATGACAGGATTTTCTGCTTCAAGTAAAAATAAACTTCATTTGAAGTTATTTGACTAAGTGTTGCAGCCCCCAGGTTGGAAGCCACTGCTTAAGATAATTTAAAATGTAGACTCAGCAACCTTTGACAGAGGACTGACTAAAATGAGGAAGCACACAGTTTTTTTTAATTTAATTTATTTGATTACTGAATCTTACCTGAACTAAACATTATTAGGTTCTGCTGAATTGGTGTGTTCCCAAGTTATATTAACCAGTACCTCGTACTAGTTCAGCCCCTACCCAGCATGAACATATACTTCTAAAATCAGCCATATACAGTATGTCATGATTTTTTTTGTCAGTCTTAACCACACAGTCTGACTGCTGTTCACTGTTTCATCCCCTGGCTTCTTCTAGGCTCTTCTTCCACTATAACCTCAGGTTCCTCTTCAGGCCGTCTCTCCTCTCTCTGGGTCTCAAAGTCTGGCCTGTGGTGGTAGCCTGACTCTGTTTCAGCCGTCCCCTGCAGTTCCTTGGGCCCAGCGTCCAGGCGGAACAGAGTAGGAACTTGACCCAGGACGGGATTGTTCTGCTGGAGGCCAGAGATCCACTGGTTGAGAGTGGCCTGGTCTCCCTGGCTGGTCATACACATGGCATAGACTGGACCCTCATCCACTGGATACAAGACACAAAACAGCTGCATTACATACTCAACATGAGGTTTCCTATGCTTTTATACTCCTGAGCACAATAAAAATTAACCAATAACTGTCAAGGTCTTTAAAGACCAGCAGTAATTTGGGTGTTAACTGAACAACCACATCAGCCCTGAACACCAGTCAAAGATAAGGAACTATCAAGAAAATCAATTTGACAGCTTCAGTGTTAATATCTTACAGTCTTCCACACTGAAGCTCTCGTCGTCCCCGAGGTCGCGGTCCAAATCCAGGTCTAGCTGCAGAGGATAGTCCAAACACCTCTCTGGATCATAGGGCTCCTCTACCTGTGGGGGAACACACAGATACAGCTGTATGAGCTTCAGAGTCAGTGACAAATATGAACGTGGATGAACAGAGAGGTCAGCCTACTGCTGAAGGCACGCTCAGGCCCACAGTTCATCCAGGGCTAACCTGAAGAGCAGCTTTAGGAGGGCCAAGCACAGCCACGAACTAAGGATTGAGGAGTTTCACCCAGTTGCACTCACCCCCACCATCATGAAGTGCTCTGAGAGGCAGGTCCCGGCTCATCTCAAAATCTTCCTGCCACTCACACTGGACCCCCTTCAATTTGCCTACCGCCAGAACCGGAGTATGGAGGACGCCATCTCCACAGTGCTACACTCCGCCCTCTCCCACCTGGACAACAGTAACACCTATGTGAGAATGCTGTTCATCGACCTTAGCTCAGCATTCAACACCATCATCCCCTCCTAACTGATCACCAAACTCACTGACCTGGGCATTGACACCTCCCTGCAAACTAGATACTGGACTTCCTAACCAACAGACCCAAGTTTGTTAGGCTGGACAACCACACCTCCTCAACCCTCACCCTGAACACTGGCGTCCCATGGGGCTGCGTGCTGAGTCCCCTCCTTTACTTCCTCTTCACCCATGACTGCACACCTGTACATGGTTCTAATACCAATATCAAGTTTTAAGACGACACAACGGTGGTTGGCCTCATCAGCGACAAGAATGAGTTGGCCTACAGGGAGGAGGTCCAGCACCTGGTGCCGTGGTGCGCCGACAACAACCTTGCCCCAGACCAAAGAGCTTGTGGACTTCAGAAACACCAAAGGCAGCACACACACTTCCTGTGGAGAGTGAAGAAAGTCCATCTGTCTCCTCAGATTTCTAGTGAATTTCTGCCACTGCACCATCGAAAGCATCCTTACCACCTGCATCTCAGTATGGTATGGTAACTGCTCTGTCTCGGACTGGAAAGCACTGCAGAGGGTAGTGAAAACTGCCCAACGCATCACCTGTTCTCCACTCCCCCGCCACTGAAGCTGTCCAGCGCAAGCGGTGTCTGTGGAGGGCGCGCAGCATCGTCAGGGACACTTCTCACCCCGGCCACAGACTGTTTGCCCTCCTCCCCTCTGGGAGGCGCTACAGGACTCTTCATTCCAGGACCAGCAGGCTCAGGAACAGCGTCTTCCCTTCAGCTGTCACCTTGCTGAACTCTGCACCATGGTAATAGCCCCCCACCCCCGGATACCCCCTCACACCTTCCTCCAATGACTGAACTTTTTTATTGTATTTATTTCACACTGTTCATACTGTTTATATCTTAGCATATTCATATCCACTATATCACTGTTATTTATATTACTCTGCACTTTACTGCTTTTTGCACTTCTAGATGCTAAACTGCATTTCATTGTCTCAATACTTGTGCAATGACAATAAAGTTGAATTTAATCTAAAAAAAATACAAGTCCCTGCTGTGATGATGCAGAAAGATTTCAGTGGGATTAACAAAGATTCACTGCATAATATTTGATGAAAATAGTCTTAACATAATGAGCAATTAACAATTGCACTGTGTGGATTAGGTCAGAAATATAAAGACTCATAGTGGCTTCCACTGCTCATATCCAGCTTGGATGCAGTTGAGCCAGGGTCAGTTTTTGATCAGGAAGGTTCCTAAATGACTGAACTGACTTGAAGTGTCTGAGTGCCAGCTGTGGAAATCATTAAATGGGAAGCTAAGAAACTTCCTTGAGCTTCGGAAAGATCAGAGCACCTTTTCTGAGAGGAAAAGACGTGATTCCTAGATGACTCACAATGCCCCTATCCCCAACTATCTGTTTCCATAATTTCTGTCGACTTCTCTGGCTGTAAACACAACTGTGGCTGGCAAAGTCAGCTCATTAAATTTGTTACAGCAAGATTGTTGAAAATACAAACTCACAGAATGGCAGGCAATCCTCTTAATGACTTAGTAGGAAAAAAAACATCAGGCAGGAGTTAATTTACAAAAAACATCCTTAACTCCAACTAAGAAAGGCCTCTTTCATTAAAGTCAATACAAACCATGTAAACTCAAAGATGGCGAAGGATTGCTTTATTGCTCACCGACTGGAGAGCTACTGAGCTGCAGTGTGCTCAGTGCTGCCACTGGTGACTGGAAGATATATCGCAGTAATACTACTGAATAAAACTGCTGTCCAATAACAATAATATTTATTAACTGCTATTAACTTAATAATAGAGGGTTTTCCCACCTTCTCGTCAGGCGGGGTGGGGTCAGCCCTGAGGATGTAGTAGTACACACACGTCTTCCTCAGCCATAGAGGGAAGGGTCCCTCCACAAACACCGGCCTGCTCGGGTTATGCTTGGCCAGCTGCTCCATCTGGCTGGGGCTCTGGATACCTGGTGTCAGTGCAGGAAGGAAAGAAAAAAGAGGCAATGGGCAAAAGTCTGGATATACAGTATATGGATATGATCCCGCCATTGTACTAATATAACATTTCACAAGAGAATGCAGTTTGCTGGATTGTTACTGTTGTTTCTCTGGTTTCCTTTCCAGTTAGGCTTAAAATCATCTACTGCAATCATGTGTCAAAGAAGACAATATCGGATATATTTCTGTAAAATTACAGGAGTATACAAAATTGTACTCATAATCCATGACTTCTCAAGAGATTATATCCCCTGACTTAACCAGTCTGGGTTAAGTCAGGTCAACTCTTGATATTCAATGAGCAGTGGGAATCCTGTAAACCATTATAACACATTAAACTTGAGACAAAAACTGTTTCCATACCTACTATATGTGGAAGTGTCATCTGCTCTCCACTCTCTGTAATGTCTGTACAGGGCATCTAATGGGAAGAGCAAATAAACAACTGATCTTTAGAGGTGTTGGTGTATTTTTGAACTTGAAGAGCCAGGCTAGCTGTGTCCCCCTGCTTCCAGTCTTTATGCTAAGCTAGGCTAACCACGTACTCCAGCTCAGTACTTAACACACAGACATGAGATCGATATCTATCTGAACATATAGATAAGAAAGAAAATAAAGATTATTTCCCAAAATTCTGAAACTAGTTAAGTCCAATCCAAAGTGTACAGTTGTACCTGGTACACAGTGACTTTAGCATCCAGGTCATTAGCGATGCGAGTCAGGGTGAAGTTAGCCAGGTCCACTGGATCTACAGGCAGCTGCTGGGGGACGGGGAAGGGGTTTATGTGTTTGAATTTGGGGAACCAGTACATGATGCGCTGGTACTTCCTCATGGGGTGGCTCTTCTCTCCAAAGATCTGGACCAGCAGGACTTTGGTTTCCATGTTGGGCATGATACCTGAAACACAATCATTTTAACGAAGATAGACAGACACTGCTGTATTAGTGTAAAATGTATACATTTCCCTGACATCTTGATGCTTCCAGATCCCTGGCCTACCCTGTCTGGAATAACCCTCTCTAAATTCCAAAGCATTCCAGGAATTCCATGACCAGACTGAATTCTGTAACAGACACGTACCATAGTTCTCCATCTGCTCCAGTAACTGCACTCCACACTCCTGCTGTCGGGGATAGTGGTTGAACATTCGCTGGATAAAGTTTCTGGGCACGAACACCTCTTTGGGAAAAACATCCAGCAGCTTGTTGTACACGGCCAGGTCTCTCGCCACGCCGAACTCCGGCATCTTCTTCAGAGCAGCGTAGATAAACTCCACGTGACCCCGCCGTCTCACGTCTCTCTTGATGAAGACGTCCACCACTTTGTTAAATGTGGCCTTGGTTTTGGCCTCTTTGGCCACCTGCTCAAACAGGTCATCATGGGTGACCAGAGACTTGTCCCTCTTCTTGTCGTCCTCATTGATAAACTCTGCGGGTACATGTCGACTCTTGGCACATGCTGGGCTGCTCTGGAAACGCCTTAACACCTACAAGTGACAATTTATTTTGTTTAAATATGGAGATTTGCCTTCCTGATTTTGTTCTAGCGCCCAAAATCACCGTTAAATGTGCTAACTGTGAACCGGGAGCACATTTGACAGTGTGGCTCGGTGCTAGAACAAAATCAGAGAGTGTATCTTTAGGCAAAGATACAAAACTAGATAAACACACTAAAATCAACCAATAGAATAACAAACAACGTTAAACTATAAATGTATACTTTTTAAAAAAATATGATTTACTTGAAATAGCTTTAAAATTATGAGACGTTTAATATACCATTTCCTTGAGGATTGTGTATTGCTGGATGTTTCATATCTCAGATACCATGACACATTGGGTCTCACTGAGAGAACATTTTCATATTTTTGATTTAAACCTCTCTTACTTTTTTACGTCACGCTTGCTAATACGAGTGTTCCAGGTCAACTCGGTAAACCTTCTGAAAAAGTCAAAATTGTAGTAAATTGTTTCTGTCAACTTGATGAATACCACTGTATGAGAGTAGATGTGCGTTCGTGAGATGTGATCATTAGCATAATCGATGCCCCCCAAAGGCTACCTGTTCTGCTCCAATTTTATTCACAAAAGTATTACCCAAGAGTAAAAAAAATTAAAAAAACGTTCACACAGCTTCAACTCCAAATGTAGCAGTGTGTGTCAGTAGTTGTACTAGGGGACCTGAAGCAATTAGAAAATATTAATACAGCTGCCAGTGACGTGTTATCAGAGCAGAGCTATACTGTCACACTCCCTCTTGTGACAAGAGGAAATAGTTTGACATTAAGTTAGATGGCAAAACACATCTGGCCAAAGTGAAGTGGTCCATATCTAAACTAGGAGGTGGTCAAGACAATGCCACAGAGATGGACGACAGAATACATTCCATTACAGGCGATGTCACACTGTCAGGTGTTATAACTGTATAAAGACCCTGAGGCAGCTGTTGGAGTGAGAGTATTGTCTTGGCAACTGCTGAACTGTATAAATTGTCATGCCAAAATACATATACCAATGAAATAAAAAACAAAAAACAAACATTGTTTAAATAAAAATAATAATTGTTTAGCATTTTTTGGCTTTATTGCTCAAACACGCTCATCGTTATCATCGGAAAGGGAAGCCGGCGTTTGGATTAAAGACCTAGAGCCAGATCAACCCGGACCAGGACGGCGGCTGCTGTGATCTCCCAGGAGGAGAGGACAGACAGCCGGGATAGGAGCCATGCTGGCCCAGCTTTGACTTAAGGCTGCTCCTGGCTAACGTCCGGTCTGGACGAAATGGGACTCAGGCTGGCCAAGCAACCGGAATCAGAGACTGTTGTGCCCACATCTTTACAGAGACCTGCTCCATCAACATCCCGGATCAAGCACTCGACGGGCGGACCGCGTACCGGGCTGAAGGAGCGCAAGACTCCAGCAAGATGAAAGGAGGAGGACTCTGTGTTCACATCGATGATGCTTGGTGCTCAAACGCAGGCAAAGTGGACGGACACTGTCTAACAAATGTCAAACTTTTTATGTGACGATGAAATCCATATTATCATCACTATCTCTATCTGCTGTTTACATTCCAAATTCAAAAAATGCGCTGCAGAATTAATTCCTGGGTGTGTATGTGTAGGCTATGTATATACAGTATGTATATAAATAACTGTATATTGTTTTATTTTACTTTATATGTTACATGTTACCCTATTTTAATATGAATTTAGTTATCTGTTATGTTCTATGTGTGTAGCATGACAGGACTAGAAACTTTCAAACTTTCATTTCATTATACAACCTTGTAAAATGATAAATAAATGACCTTGTACCTGGTAAATCCTCTCAGTAAATTGGCAGCCATAATGCATACCACAGTGACTGTGAACAGAATATTAAAGGGGAACTCAACCGATTTTACGCATCAAAGTATGTTTCCAGGTGTTGGGAGAGTCCTACTGCATGTGTGAAAACAATTGTGTCTCTAGAGGAAGCTGTGTGAAGTCTGATAAATGTGACTCAAGTGATGCCACTTGAGTCAGTATTTGTTGGGGCTGAAGACTACAAGTTCAAAGAATCTGGGGATGTGGCATTAGAAAGAAGTGAGCTTACCAGACCTCTGTAGGCTGCTCTTCATTTCTGCTTAAGACTAGAGGCTCCAGGCTACATTAGCTGCTACTAGCATAACACACCCTTATCCCTGACTCAACTGTTGGCAGTCGAATTGTATTGTGGGAAATGTAGGTGCCAGGTTTATTTAATGTTTAGTTTCACATTAAGGCATTACAATTCTTAAGTCAAACTGTGGAGAAAGGCAGACTATCTGTACTATCTGACAGGTCTGGACCAGGTCTGGACCACTCAGGAATTTCATTCACGTCGAAGAGAAAATTCCAAATATGAGAAAATTAGCTTTCCTAAATCACTTGTACAAACCTGTTCATAAGAGTGGTTCTTGCAAGAGGCCCAATAATTTCAATTAAAAATCTTATAAGATCCTCCCAACAAGATACAGTATATCGTTTCATTTAAAAAAATTATATATATAATAAAAAATAATTTTCTAAAAACAGCTGGCCATCTTAGTTTTTAACAAACATTACTGAAACAGGAGGAGACTGTACATTTGTTGGGGACTATGTTCAGCAGCGGATTCATCCACATTTGGTGCTCTTGAGAGTATTTGGGGCAGCAGGAAGGTGTATGTGTATGAGTCAAAATAAACTACAGTGTGTGTGTTCATGGTAATGAACCCAGTGCAAAGGTGTGGCTCATTGATGTGTTTTTAATAGTTTTTGGACAACAATGGAGGTTTATGGAAAAGAGGAATAAGATATGTCAGGCTTTGGATACACACACACAATACTTATTTGTAGGATCAGTTTAATGTTGGTTTGGGTCTGCATATGGGATTTGTTGGCAAGAGGAAAAAGGCTGGAATTTCCGACATGCTAGCTTCATTAAATGGCCAATGTGTTGAGCAGAGTCTGGAAGATACGTGTGGACAAAAAAGTTTACCTGGTGCTGGGTGTTATGTGGCATGTCGGGTTGTCTGGAGGAGGCTGACTGGAGCAGAGCGCCATACTGGGCAGCAGACCTGGCTGACTGGCCCACCAATCTGAGACACTGCAGCTGGAGCAGGCAGCGGGCACACTTCATGGTGGAGTCATTACACTGACCTTCTGGAAACAGGACTGAAGAGGGACAATGAACATGACACGGACAGTATTCAGAAATACTTAATTCCTTTAATAAAGCTGGCGATTTCATGTGGCACTCAAGGCAGAAGGAAGATGGTTGTAATGATGACTGAAGAGCAGCTTAATTATTTAAATCAATTAAGTAGAAAATAAAAATTACTTTTTAATGAATTTGTGTAAGCCGACCTGAAGAATGGCTCTGCTTTACACATTAACGTTCTTCAGTCAACTTCTATCGCGTATAAATATTTGCCAAGAGGTAAGAAAACATTAAACGGACACATTTTGTACGAAGTTTCGTATGAGGGTGTAATATGGCAAAGTGTCGGGCAGATTATTAAGAACTGATATTCTATAATACATGACTTATGTACATATTAGACTAACATATATAACTATATATCCCTTATGCAATACCAACCATGTATGCTGACGAACGTACGAAGAAATTAGTCTCCTTCAAAAAGCAGCCTCTGTGGACGCGTCCATGTTGAAAAGCCGGCCGAACATCCTGGTTCTACACACATTCGCTTCCCCCAAACAACAGAAACATTAGCGCTAAAGATTGTTCCACAAACTCCTGTTCTGTACAGTCAGTAAATACACTTTTGCGGTATTGAATTGTGTTGTACATTGATCTAAAATTGACCCTGTGGTAAAGATGTTTTGGCGCGTGTTTCTGCACTGAGTTACCTCGCTGTGAAGACAAAAGAGGAAAAAAATGCGCACTAGGCTTTTTGAAATACATGTATTTAAACAAAGGTGTGACAAGTGGAAGATAAATAAAACAAAAATTATTTTCAATTTAATACCCAGTCATGTTTTAGGTAATCATTGACAATTAAGATTCGCGCGCTACACAGCCCTGCCGCGTGGTGGTGACAAATGCCTTTCAAACAAATACAGTCTCATAGCTCTTTTGACAGGCGCTGAGGTGTAGCCCATAGACGATAAAAAGGTGTAGCCTGAAAAAGTTGTGTTGCAAGTTTCATACTGCATTCTACTATATATTTGCTACATCTAGATACTCTTTAGAAAATAACTGTTGGAGAGAGTTAATAGGTGCAACTTTTGACATTCGTAAAGCATCTCTGCATGTGCACTCCCGCGAATAGTATCAAACTGGCCATAATGAGATACAGGACTTCCGGAGGACACTTTCAATCTTTCAACTAGCGATGTGTTTGTTTTTTATTTCGTTATTCTATTTCATTTTATACCTGCAATTAAAGAAATGTCATACTATCATTTAATTTCCACGTGATTTGGGAATTTATTTGAAATCCCTTTTTAACAGTTTAATAAACAATAGCGCTTTATTTACTGTTAGGGAAACTGTCCACGTTTCCGGTATTCTTGTTGCTAAACCTGGCAATTTGACGCAAGTCCCCAGTGTGTGACTTCTGACACTCCTCTCTCAGCATGGAAAACACACCTCAGTCCAGGCTTTACCCCTAGAGAAACTTCACACAATTTAAACTTCGGATTATGGATTCCTCTACAAACAGTTTGGGTGAGTAAAGCAACGAAAAACGTCTTTTGTGTTTATGTTTAGTGATTTTCACTGACATTAACATTAACATTAGCATTATGGAAAGTTGACTGACTGTGTTCGGATATGCCACTCACATCGCTATGGAAGGAACACTTTGCCAAACTACTTTTCAAAATTTGGCAATAACTGCTTCTCGGCAAGCGTACAAACGTCGGACAACATGACTTACAGTATTTTACAAAACTGTAAAATTACAGGTTCGTTCGGTATACTCTACATATTTCTTCATCTACATCTTTCATAAAGCAGCGTTTAATTTCATAGATGTTTTATTGTCGTTTCGCAGTGTTAGCAGCCGCATTCCTTGGTATATTTTGGTGGAAGAGGATAGTGGGGGAAACAGGCGGGCTCCTACAAAATGTTGACATTTTAAGGAAGTTTAGTGGTGCTGTGGGCGCTTGGCTTTACACCGAATTAAAGAATAGCGCTTGAACATTTGGCACCGTCTTACGGTTTATTCAGCTATATACGCTACCGTTAAGCTAGGCCCTATAAACTTTGAATTTTTCAAATAGTGATGGAGGGCACCTCGTTTATCGTTGCACAATGACTGCAGCACTTGTGTAAGTGTGTAACTGTGTAACTGTGTAAGTGTGTAGGACCTTCCGCGTATCCTGAAGCGTCAGTAAACATCTGCTGTAGTTAAATTGTCTGCTGCTGCTAGTTTCGGTTTTAGCACGTGATGGTTCAGCATTGTATTCAAACAACTGTCTTCATTTTGTCACGCGGGGTCAAGTCAAATTTGGGGCGCGAGGGAAACTCTTTTTCTGTTTCTTAATCTGTCTCGCTCTGTTGCGACCAATGTGAACTGGCGGCAGAGTTTGTTAACTTTATGAAACATTCACTTTTGTTAAAATTAGGTTTTGCGTTGCTAATAGTTGCATGAGGTCCTCTCTGTGTTTTCAGCAGCCACATTGACAGACCACCAACAGAGCTGTCAGGAGATCAAAGAAAACTCTGGTCTGGTTAAATCCAAAAAAAGTATATGGTGTATATATAATGTTTTGCACCATATATGATATTTTAACAGACTTTCCATGTTTATGCACAAGCTTGACTCCTAAATTTAATTGAAAAATGATACATTTCTTGCTCCAAGTCAAGCTGACATTTTGCAAGCAAGCAATAATCCTGAGGGTTTCAAAAGCTTTACCCGCTCTGCCCCCACAATGCTGCCTGTTTAACAGGAGCTGTAACAGTGCTGCCTGTTTAACAGGAGCTGTAACAGTGCTGCCTGTTTAACAGGAGCTGTAACAGTGCTGCACAGTGCTGCCTGTTTAACAGGAGCTGTAACAGTGCTGCCTGTTTAACAGGAGCTGTAACAGTGCTGCACAGTGCTGCCTGTTTAACAGGAGCTGTAACAGTGCTGCCTGTTTAACAGGAGCTGTAACAGTGCTGCACAATGCTGCCTGTTTAACAGGAGCTGTAACAGTGCTGCACAATGCTGCTTGTTTAACAGGAGCTGTAACAGTGCTGCACAATGCTGCTTGTTTAACAGGAGCTGTAACAGTGCTGCACAATGCTGCCTGTTTAACAGGAGCTGTAACAGTGCTGCCTGTTTAACAGGAGCTGTAACAGTGCTGCACAATGCTGCCTGTTTAACAGGAGCTGTAACAGTGCTGCACAGTGCTGCCTGTTTAACAGGAGCTGTAACAGTGCTGCACAGTGCTGCCTGTTTAACAGGAGCTGTAACAGTGCTGCCTGTTTAACAGGAGCTGTAACAGTGCTGCCTGTTTAACAGGAGCTGTAACAGTGCTGCACAGTGCTGCCTGTTTAACAGGAGCTGTAACAGTGCTGCCTGTTTAACAGGAGCTGTAACAGTGCTGCCTGTTTAACAGGAGCTGTAACAGTGCTGCACAGTGCTGCCTGTTTAACAGGAGCTGTAACAGTGCTGCCTGTTTAACAGGAGCTGTAACAGTGCTGCCTGTTTAACAGGAGCTGTAACAGTGCTGCACAATGCTGCCTGTTTAACAGGAGCTGTAACAGTGCTGCCTGTTTAACAGGAGCTGTAACAGTGCTGCACAATGCTGCCTGTTTAACAGGAGCTGTAACAGTGCTGCACAGTGCTGCCTGTTTAACAGGAGCTGTAACAGTGCTGCCTGTTTAACAGGAGCTGTAACAGTGCTGCACAGTGCTGCCTGTTTAACAGGAGCTGTAACAGTGCTGCCTGTTTAACAGGAGCTGTAACAGTGCTGCACAATGCTGCCTGTTTAACAGGAGCTGTAACAGTGCTGCACAATGCTGCCTGTTTAACAGGAGCTGTAACAGTGCTGCACAATGCTGCCTGTTTAACAGGAGCTGTAACAGTGCTGCCTGTTTAACAGGAGCTGTAACAGTGCTGCACAGTGCTGCCTGTTTAACAGGAGCTGTAACAGTGCTGCCTGTTTAACAGGAGCTGTAACAGTGCTGCCTGATTAACAGGAGCTGTAACAGTGCTGCACAATGCTGCCTGTTTAACAGGAGCTGTAACAGTGCTGCACAATGCTGCCTGTTTAACAGGAGCTGTAACAGTGCTGCACAATGCTGCCTGTTTAACAGGAGCTGTAACAGTGCTGCCTGTTTAACAGGAGCTGTAACAGTGCTGCACAGTGCTGCCTGTTTAACAGGAGCTGTAACAGTGCTGCCTGTTTAACAGGAGCTGTAACAGTGCTGCCTGTTTAACAGGAGCTGTAACAGTGCTGCACAATGCTGCCTGTTTAACAGGAGCTGTAACAGTGCTGCCTGTTTAACAGGAGCTGTAACAGTGCTGCACAATGCTGCCTGTTTAACAGGAGCTGTAACAGTGCTGCACAGTGCTGCCTGTTTAACAGGAGCTGTAACAGTGCTGCCTGTTTAACAGGAGCTCTAACAGTGCTGCACAGTGCTGCCTGTTTAACAGGAGCTGTAACAGTGCTGCACAGTGCTGCACAGTGCTGCCTGTTTAACAGGAGCTGTAACAGTGCTGCACAATGCTGCCTGTTTAACAGGAGCTGTAACAGTGCTGCACAATGCTGCCTGTTTAACAGGAGCTGTAACAGTGCTGCACAGTGCTGCCTGTTTAACAGGAGCTGTAACAGTGCTGCACAGTGCTGCCTGTTTAACAGGAGCTGTAACAGTGCTGCACAATGCTGCCTGTTTAACAGGAGCTGTAACAGTGCTGCCTGTTTAACAGGAGCTGTAACAGTGCTGCACAATGCTGCCTGTTTAACAGGAGCTGTAACAGTGCTGCACAGTGCTGCCTGTTTAACAGGAGCTGTAACAGTGCTGCCTGTTTAACAGGAGCTGTAACAGTGCTGCACAGTGCTGCCTGTTTAACAGGAGCTGTAACAGTGCTGCCTGTTTAACAGGAGCTGTAACAGTGCTGCCTGTTTAACAGGAGCTGTAACAGTGCTGCCTGTTTAACAGGAGCTGTAACAGTGCTGCACAATGCTGCCTGTTTAACAGGAGCTGTAACAGTGCTGCACAATGCTGCCTGTTTAACAGGAGCTGTAACAGTGCTGCCTGTTTAACAGGAGCTGTAACAGTGCTGCACAGTGCTGCCTGTTTAACAGGAGCTGTAACAGTGCTGCCTGTTTAACAGGAGCTGTAACAGTGCTGCCTGATTAACAGGAGCTGTAACAGTGCTGCACAATGCTGCCTGTTTAACAGGAGCTGTAACAGTGCTGCACAATGCTGCCTGTTTAACAGGAGCTGTAACAGTGCTGCACAATGCTGCCTGTTTAACAGGAGCTGTAACAGTGCTGCACAATGCTGCCTGTTTAACAGGAGCTGTAACAGTGCTGCACAATGCTGCCTGTTTAACAGGAGCTGTAACAGTGCTGCCTGTTTAACAGGAGCTGTAACAGTGCTGCACAGTGCTGCCTGTTTAACAGGAGCTGTAACAGTGCTGCCTGTTTAACAGGAGCTGTAACAGTGCTGCCTGTTTAACAGGAGCTGTAACAGTGCTGCACAATGCTGCCTGTTTAACAGGAGCTGTAACAGTGCTGCCTGTTTAACAGGAGCTGTAACAGTGCTGCACAATGCTGCCTGTTTAACAGGAGCTGTAACAGTGCTGCACAGTGCTGCCTGTTTAACAGGAGCTGTAACAGTGCTGCCTGTTTAACAGGAGCTCTAACAGTGCTGCACAGTGCTGCCTGTTTAACAGGAGCTGTAACAGTGCTGCACAGTGCTGCACAGTGCTGCCTGTTTAACAGGAGCTGTAACAGTGCTGCACAATGCTGCCTGTTTAACAGGAGCTGTAACAGTGCTGCACAATGCTGCCTGTTTAACAGGAGCTGTAACAGTGCTGCACAGTGCTGCCTGTTTAACAGGAGCTGTAACAGTGCTGCACAGTGCTGCCTGTTTAACAGGAGCTGTAACAGTGCTGCACAGTGCTGCCTGTTTAACAGGAGCTGTAACAGTGCTGCACAGTGCTGCACAGTGCTGCCTGTTTAACAGGAGCTGTAACAGTGCTGCACAATGCTGCCTGTTTAACAGGAGCTGTAACAGTGCTGCACAGTGCTGCCTGTTTAACAGGAGCTGTAACAGTGCTGCCTGTTTAACAGGAGCTGTAACAGTGCTGCCTGTTTAACAGGAGCTGTAACAGTGCTGCACAGTGCTGCCTGTTTAACAGGAGCTGTAACAGTGCTGCACAGTGCTGCCTGTTTAACAGGAGCTGTAACAGTGCTGCCTGTTTAACAGGAGCTGTAACAGTGCTGCACAGTGCTGCCTGTTTAACAGGAGCTGTAACAGTGCTGCCTGTTTAACAGGAGCTGTAACAGTGCTGCACAATGCTGCCTGTTTAACAGGAGCTGTAACAGTGCTGCACAGTGCTGCCTGTTTAACAGGAGCTGTAACAGTGCTGCACAATGCTGCTTTTGTTGCACATCTGTAAGCTCCCACCTTGTGTGCTGATGTTGTGTTTACTTGTCTTGTAAAATGGTGGTGCGGCAAGGCACTGGGGAACAGTAAATATCCCGTGGGGACGCTCGCCAGCATCTGTGGGCGAGGCTGCTGTGGCTCAGTGCTGGAGGGACCTGAAATATAAAATACAGCCACTCTTCTCAATGAAGGACTCTGTCTTTAATTGGAATTATCTTGTACTAATGCCTCATAATTAAGGTGATTTAATAACCTTGAAAAGCTGATGTGGGTGCTCTGATACTGTGCAGCTGTGTGTGTACTGTATACACCTACAACATGGTAAACTAAATATCTGCAGTAACAATCATTTACAACACATTTATGCTTTATAAAGCTAATATCAGCTGATTCTCATACTGTGTTTGTATGCTAGGCTGCCAGGCTGGCAGTCTTTTCTTCATCTGTACTCCCACATACATACATACACGGTTCTTTTTTTAACTGCCTAGTTCACTGTATTTATTGCAAACAAACAGGAAGCTAAAATGCATCACTTCCTGTGAGCCAGAGAGATTTTCCCAGAAAAGAACTACAGCTACCCGACAATGACACTGTCCCAGTAGCTCACCTGGTAGAGCACACACCCCATGTACCAACCAACACTGAGTACTTACCGCAGCGGCTTGGCTTTGAATCCAGCCTGTGGTGCTTTGCTGTATCTCCCCCCTTTCCTGCCTATCTTCAACTGCTCTATCAAAAAAAGCCTCCCAATTCTTTTTTTTTTTATTAAATACTTCACCAATTCCTACCGGTTTTGAGTGAGTAGTGCATATTTTTACTCTACTTTTAAAAATTTCAAACAAAAATACCGAAACATCTGTTGACTCACTGAGTACAAAACGGTCAACTAATTCCTTACATACAACATGCCAAAATTTTATACATGAGCAGTGTTCCAATTCCATAATACATAGTTTACTGTATGTTCTATATATAGTAACTGTCAGACTCATAGTGTTTTTGCACTTAGTATACAAGAAACCAGTGTATGATTTATGGTTTTGTACTAAGATGAAATTATGTGCCAAATGTCAATCAAACTGCAACTTTGGAATGCCACTGCCAATTAAACATCACTGAGAGTAAGCAAAATGTTTTTCTAAAGCTTTAATACTTATTTTTTTTGTTTATTTTTATTTTTTAATTTCTTTATTAAATTGTTTTGTGTTTTTGTGTTACCACCATCTGTGATTTATCAGAATGTTTTGCAGTTGTGAGTAGCTTTCCTTTGTGCATTGCATTGAGGGACAATAGTGTCCATCAACAGGACACTCAAAAATCAAGTGGATTTAGTATGAATGCTGACTTTTTTGAGTGTACGTTAAGGATAACTTCAGTGTAATACAACTTTAATTGCAGCCTGTCTGATTGTCAGACTTGCTCATGTTTCTTGCCTTGGACTGTTGTAGTGATGTCTTTGTGTTCCCAGACAGTAACGATAACTAAAAAATCAGAATTATTCTTTAATGTTGTTCTTTTTTCATTGTGAATAACTAACATATTTGAGACATAGTGCAAGTTGCTCAGAGATCAGCAGGAAGTTGCATCAGCAGATGCCAGCTATTTCAGTGTTTTTCCCAGAATGTTGTAATACTGCTTTTTGTTTTTTTCAGAAGAGCAGGCATGCTGTTTTGCTGGAATCTGGAGGTAAACAGTCACTGTTTCTGTCTCTTAGGGCTGGGGATTAAACCCTCTTGGCATTGACCGAAATGTGTCTGTAGCACTAAGTATCAAAAACTGACGAATACAGAAAGCTGGCTGCATATGTCTGGTCAGATTCAGAGTTTTTTAGTTATTCTTTGATCATTTAAGTTGATAGTTCCGGACTTCAAGCAAAATTTTGACAATTCTATAGAATTTTATTTACAAATAATATGTTCTTTGACTTATTTTGTGGAATGAAAAGGTATGGTATCGACAAAAGTATTGAATCTCAGGTATTGTATCAGCACTACTATCAAAACATTTCAAACAAGAAAAATTGCATTTCCTGCTGAAAATGCAAATGTTTGGAATGATAAAAGCTGAAATTATTTTGCAAAACACTGCTGAAAGATTGTAGTTGTAGTCATAGTAGTAGTTCTAAAGACTGTAGCAGTAGTAGTTCTAAAGACCGCAGTAGCAGTTCTAAAGACCGCAGTAGCAGTAGTAGTTCTAAAGACCGCAGTAGCAGTTCTAAAGACCGCAGTAGCAGTAGTAGTTCTAAAGACCGCAGTAGTAGTAGTTCTGAAGACTGCAGTAGTAGTAGTAGTTCTAAAGACCGCAGTAGTAGTAGTAGTTCTGAAGACTGCAGTAGTAGTAGTAGTTCTAAAGACTGCAGTAGTAGTAGTTCTGAAGACTGCAGTAGTAGTAGTTCTGAAGACTGCAGTAGTAGTAGTTCTGAAGACCGCAGTAGTAGTAGTTCTGAAGACCGCAGTAGTAGTAGTAGTTCTAAAGACTGCAGTAGTAGTAGTTCTGAAGACTGCAGTAGTAGTAGTTCTGAAGACTGCAGTAGTAGTAGTTCTAAAGACCGCAGTAGCAGTAGTTCTAAAGACTGCAGTAGCAGTAGTAGTTCTAAAGACCGCAGTAGCAGTAGTTCTAAAGACTGCAGTAGTAGTAGTTCTAAAGACTGCAGTAGTAGTAGTAGTTCTAAAGACTGCAGTAGTAGTAGTTCTAAAGACTGCAGCAGTAGTACTTCTAAAGACTGCAGTAGTAGTAGTTCTAAAGACTGCAGTAGTAGTAGTTCTAAAGACTGCAGTAGTAGTAGTTCTAAAGACCGCAGTAGCAGTAGTAGTTCTAAAGACCGCAGTAGTAGTAGTAGTCCTAAAGACTGCAGTAGTAGTAGTAGTTCTAAAGACTGCAGTAGCAGTAGTAGTTGTAAAGACCGCAGTAGTAGTAGTAGTTCTAAAGACCGCAGTAGCAGTAGTAGTTCTAAAGACCGCAGTAGCAGTAGTAGTTCTAAAGACCGCAGTAGCAGTAGTAGTTCTAAAGACCGCAGTAGCAGTAGTAGTTGTAAAGACCGCAGTAGCAGTAGTAGTTGTAAAGACTGCAGTAGCACTAGTAGTAGTAAAGACTGCAGTAGCAGTAGTAGTTGTAAAGACCGCAGTAGTAGTACTTCTAAAGACCGCAGTAGCAGTAGTAGTTGTAAAGACCGCAGTAGCAGTAGTAGTTGTAAAGACCGCAGTAGCAGTAGTAGTTGTAAAGACTGCAGTAGTAGTAGTTCTAAAGACCGCAGTAGCAGTAGTAGTTGTAAAGACTGCAGTAGTAGTAGTTCTAAAGACCGCAGTAGCAGTAGTAGTTGTAAAGACTGCAGTAGCAGTAGTAGTTCTAAAGACTGCAGTAGTAGTACTTCTAAAGACCGCAGTAGCAGTAGTAGTTGTAAAGACAGCAGTAGCAGTAGTAGTTCTAAAGACTGCAGTAGTAGTAGTTCTAAAGACCGCAGTAGCAGTAGTAGTTGTAAAGACTGCAGTAGTAGTAGTTCTAAAGACCGCAGTAGTAGTACTTCTAAAGACCGCAGTAGCAGTAGTAGTTGTAAAGACAGCAGTAGCAGTAGTAGTTGTAAAGACTGCAGTAGTAGTAGTTCTGAAGACTGCAGTAGTAGTAGTTCTAAAGACTGCAGTAGTAGTTGTAAAGACTGCAGTAGTAGTAGTTCTAAAGACTGCAGTAGTAGTAGTTCTAAAGACTGCAGTAGTAGTTGTAAAGACTGCAGTAGTAGTAGTTCTAAAGACTGCAGTAGTAGTAGTTCTAAAGACTGCAGTAGTAGTTGTAAAGACTGTAGTAGTAGTAGTTCTAAAGACTGCAGTAGTAGTAGTTCTAAAGACTGCAGTAGCAGTAGTAGTTCTAAAGACCGCAGTAGCAGTAGTAGTTGTAAAGACTGCAGTAGCAGTAGTACTTCTAAAGACCGCAGTAGCAGTAGTAGTTGTAAAGACCGCAGTAGCAGTAGTAGTTGTAAAGACTGCAGTAGCAGTAGTAGTTCTAAAGACCGCAGTAGCAGTAGTAGTTGTAAAGACTGCAGTAGTAGTAGTTCTAAAGACCGCAGTAGCAGTAGTAGTTGTAAAGACTGCAGTAGTAGTACTTCTAAAGACCGCAGTAGCAGTAGTAGTTGTAAAGACTGCAGTAGCAGTAGTAGTTCTAAAGACCGCAGTAGCAGTAGTAGTTGTAAAGACTGCAGTAGTAGTAGTTCTAAAGACCGCAGTAGCAGTAGTAGTTGTAAAGACTGCAGTAGTAGTAGTTCTAAAGACCGCAGTAGCAGTAGTAGTTGTAAAGACTGCAGTAGTAGTAGTTCTAAAGACCGCAGTAGTAGTACTTCTAAAGACCGCAGTAGCAGTAGTAGTTGTAAAGACAGCAGTAGCAGTAGTAGTTGTAAAGACTGCAGTAGTAGTAGTTCTAAAGACCGCAGTAGCAGTAGTAGTTCTAAAGACTGCAGTAGTAGTAGTTCTAAAGACCGCAGTAGCAGTAGTAGTTGTAAAGACTGCAGTAGTAGTAGTTCTAAAGACCGCAGTAGTAGTACTTCTAAAGACCGCAGTAGCAGTAGTAGTTGTAAAGACAGCAGTAGCAGTAGTAGTTGTAAAGACTGCAGTAGTAGTAGTTCTGAAGACTGCAGTAGTAGTTCTAAAGACTAGTAGTAGTTGTAAAGACTGCAGTAGTAGTTGTAAAGACTGCAGTAAAGTAGTAGTAGTTCTAAAGACTGCAGTAGTAGTAGTTCTAAAGACTGCAGTAGTAGTTGTAAAGACTGTAGTAGTAGTAGTTCTAAAGACTGCAGTAGTAGTAGTTCTAAAGACTGCAGTAGTAGTAGTTCTAAAGACCGCAGTAGCAGTAGTAGTTGTAAAGACTGCAGCAGTAGTAGTAGTAGTAAAGACGCAGTAGCAGTAGTAGTTGTAGTAAGACTGCAGTAGCAGTAGTAGTTCTAAAAAGACTGCAGTAGCAGTAGTAGTTCTAAAGACCGCAGTAGCAGTAGTAGTTGTAAAGACTGCAGTAGCAGTAGTAGTTGTAAAGACCGCAGTAGTAGTAGTACTTCTAAAGACCGCAGTAGCAGTAGTAGTTGTAAAGACCGCCAGCAGTAGCAGTAGTAGTTCTAAAGACCGCAGTAGCAGTAAAGAGCAGTAGTAGTTCTAAAGACCGCAGTAGCAGTAGTAGTTGTAAAGACTGCAGTAGTAGTAGTTCTAAAGACCGCAGTAGCAGTAGTAGTTGTAAAGACTGCAGTAGTAGTACTTCTAAAGACCGCAGTAGCAGTAGTAGTTGTAAAGACTGCAGTAGTAGTACTTCTAAAGACCGCAGTAGCAGTAGTAGTACTTCTAAAGACCGCAGTAGCAGTAGTAGTTGTAAAGACTGCAGTAGTAGTACTTCTAAAGACCGCAGTAGCAGTAGTAGTTGTAAAGACTGCAGTAGTAGTACTTCTAAAGACCGCAGTAGCAGTAGTAGTTGTAAAGACTGCAGTAGTAATAGTTCAATTTATATAGCGCCAATTCATAACAGAAGTTATCTCATTTCACTTTTCCTATAGTGCAGGTCTAGACCGTACTCTTTATATTAATTACAGAGACCCAACTAATCCCACTATGAGCAAGCACTGGCAGAACCAGACTGAGTGTGGGCGACCATCCGTAGTAGTAGTAGTAGTAGTAAACCTATAGTTGTAGTCTGTCAGTAAAAATCCCCACAAAGATGGAAAAAACAGTTTGTGTCTGTGTATGTTTGTATGTTAGTGCATTAGTGTGTGTGTCAAAAAGTTTTTTTTGAATTTGCCTAATCACTAAAGTTGAGGGAAAAAAGCAGCCAGCCATGCATATTAGACTGAGATTTAGGCATTGAACTAAGCCAATCACATTTGAGCTGAGCCACTGGTTGCTATGGTGATTGATCCCTGAAAGTGCTCAGTCATGGAGACAAACAGAGGAAACCCTGTCAAAGTACCACTCAAAAAAGACACCCTCATTAAAAAACTGTCGTATCATTGAAAAGACCACGCTGAGAGCATCCTAAGGCTTTGCCGAACGTGCACATATGTAATTTGTGTGGCTAAAGTTAAAAAATGTGAGCATTACAGCGATTTTAAAAACTGGCACTTCCTGCTTTCCCCCGGAAATTTCGACTCTCAGTTAACATGTATAAGTCCGTTTGATTCCATAGTTACATGTTTAGAACCAGCACAAAGTTTCCTACGTTTTGGTGTAAAATGATGTACGAAGAGTCAAAACTGTGGGAATAAGAGCAAATTGAAGAGAAATTTTTAAGAAGATTTCACAGCTGCCCTACACGCAATGATGTCACGCACTCTAGCTCTGAACATTCTGACCAATTCACACTCATTACACACTCAGAAAAGGCCTGAAAAAAGCATCAAACATTAATTGTGATATTGAAAAAAGTTTAATAATTGAAAGGCTTGTGACCTGTTTAAAGTTTATATGACTTCTGTAGCTGAAAGTATGCAGAACTAGTAGCATTTCAAAGTGGAGTAAGTTTGAAGAGGATTTGAAGATGAAAGATGAAAAAAGCTTAATATTAGAAAAAGTAGAAAAAGTTACAGAATCTTGATAGTTGAATGGTTTCTGTAGCTGAAAGTATGCAGAAGGAGTAGCAAACCAAAAAACAAATGGAAGAAGAATAAAAATAAGAATAATAAAGAATACAATAACAATAGTGATAATAATACACTAATAATACCCAGCTCTAGACTCTTTGTATGAAGTTCCATTTGAACCTCTCAGCTGCCACCAGACATATAAATCAGAAAGAACAAAAACAACTCATTGTGGACTTAAGCTCAGTCCCCAAAGATAAATGGTTAAATCTCTGGTTATTAAATCAGTAACTGTAAACCTCATTGCTCCTCACTCAGTGAGATCATCTTGCTGCAGATATTTATGTTCCATCAGGAATCAACAGACTAGCTGACTGTTTTGTTATCTGTATCCAGAGCAAGCATGGTCTTGTATAATGTTTGTGTCTGCTTCGGCTAGATATGACAGTAAAATCTGCGACAGTATGTTGACCCGCTGCCAACGCTGTGAGCTTGCACATGTACCATCTCCTCTGGCTTTTTGACAATTATTTTTAGATGCTTTTATCTTCTAAGACAGTGCATTTAGCAGGCATACCACATAGGCTGATTGTGAATTTCTGTCTACAGAAGAATCTAAATAAGAAGCTTGACGGCTGTTGAAAATGAAAATGTTTAGTGTAGCTAAAATGAGAATTGATTGTTGGGGCTTTATGTATCACAGAAATCAAACTCTTACTTAAAGGAACTTAATTTGAACTTTTTAATTTCAACTTTATTTAGGAAAATGCACTGTGTGAGCACAGTATATACTAAAATAAAACTAGATTTTGACACAGGACTGGTGGAAAGCTCCAACATCTGTCACTTAAGAGCTGGACTTCTGACTTCTGAAAGATAGAAAAAACAAAACAAATCAGTGATTTAGTTTTGCTCTTTCGTAAGATTTAGGGACTTGCGAGAGATAGATTGAAAAATGGTGTCCCTAGTAGGGATAACCCGATCAACGGTTTTTAGCCCTAGTCCCGATCCGAGTCCTTTTTTAATAATGGGTATAAGAGCTACTTGATCCAAATACTGACAGTCATGGTTCAAAATGATAAAGCTGATAAGCTTAAATTATTGATATGATATGAATGAAAGATTAACCGGGAGAACGCAACTCTGAAATTGACATGAAGCGATCAGCTGGAGAGAAGACGTCTCACTCTGTTGGAGTTTTGGACCTATAGAAAGACTCAGTCCACTTGCAATTGTACATCGGTGTTACGGAGTCAGTGTTCTTCATTTTATCCATCATTAATATAAAAATATTAATTAGTGCAGCTTAAAGTGAAGGATTTGCAGTGGAGGTCGGTGCTGCCGTGCATCCACCTCATTTGATGTTGAATGTTTACTGATGCTTCACACAGTGAATCAAACTCGACTATTCTGCTGTTGCACAACTCAGCCATGCAAATGGTGCAGTACTCTTGTGCAGTGGGGGAAGAGAAAGTGTTTCTCAGAGGTGATGCTTCTCACTGTTTCACTTCTCAGATGGGACCTCAGACACTAGTGCAGGGGCGTACAGGATGTTGAGCGGTGGCGAGGCGTCAAAATCGGAGAAGAGAACAAAAGGCAGTGAGCAGTGTGCTCTGGGACAAACGGAGTCTGTAGGTGCTTGAGGTCATTATGCAGCACCCTTGGGTGAGAGGTAGAGAGAATGAGTGGGTGGACACTGTGAGATTATGTTACATGTGATTGTCAATCAACTGCTACAAGAGATACATTTGGTTTTTGAAGGCTGGAAGACCTTTTAGCACACATTAAATGCAAATAAAGAAAGTATCTTTCATTTTTGGGACTTTGATACATTTAAAATATAAAGCGACATTTGGAGAAGAGGCAGTAACCCAGATTACAAACATATTTACTGTAGATAAAAAGTAAAATGGGAACACATGCTAGGCTAATTATATCTGCTGCTTCCACTCTACTTCTGGCTCTAATCAAGCTGGATGAAAAGGGAAGTTTTTATAAACTCGTACTACAACCAGTTGGACAAGAAAGACTGTGTAGCTGAGCACAGAGACTCAACAAAAGACTCTGATCAGGCCAAGAGTGTGTGGCTGTGCAGCTGTCAGGCAGCCAACCTCCCACAAGACCTGGAATGACCCCGAGCCTTTCAGAAATGTGAAAATCAAATAGAGGATTTGTATTCCCTGCTTTGGAATCAAATTCTGCGGCTTTTTCTTTTTTTAGGATCATTGGATACATGTGGCTTTTCATCCGAATACCACCAAGTCTGAGACATTGCACTCACTTGTAAGGGGTGTGATTAACCGGGAAAATATGTTTTTTGGTGAATTGATCTGATTCATTTTCCTTCATAACCTGAACCATAAATTAATAATTTGTCACAAAGTTATTGGAATTCAATGAGGCCCCTTAAACTTGCAAACTAACCTGGTTTAGTTCACTGCTGCCAGGGCTGGACTAAAATGACCTCAGGGTCCCTGTTTTTATCTGTTTAGGTAATTGTACGATTTTGATTCAAATGTTGCTAAATCCTGATTGGTGCGTAGAGATGCATGACATCGCCTTTTTCCAACTGAGCCCCACCCTTTTCAAACCAGTAAGAGGAACAAAGAGGAAAACACAAATACAGAAAACTCTCATGCGAAATATCTGAAACAGTTTTAACTTTGACAGAAAATGCTGTGTTCATGTTCAAGACGCCATCACTCGTACTAAGAAAAAATGCTTGTTGTCATCATGCGAGGGGCATTATGCTCTGGAGATCCCTATTAAAATTTTGACCTTAAACTATTGATGTGATTCGCTTACATGTATAACTGACGGATTCTGACTTCTTTACTATCCGCTAGTGTTGGCTTTCGGGTCAGTACTCGGCTGAGTCCTTACCGCAGAGGCAAGGGTTCAAATCCAGCCTGTGGCCCTTTGCTGCAACTCACGAATTTAATGTTAATTGGCTACAGCGGATAATATATAAAAATGAGAAGCCTGCTAATATCCTTGATTTTATGGGAACTATTAATTAAGCGCAAATTAATTTAAAAAATAAGCCCCATGTAAGCCCAATATATACTAAAATAATAATAAGGCCTTAACTAGATTTTATCTGAAGATATCTCAAGATTCTGCCTAATCAGCTAATAAATAACTATTGGGACCAAAACGAGAAGTAACATTTTTGGTTTGAAGGTGAAAACAAAAAAGTGACCGTATTTGGTAGCTTAAGATTTGACCATTTTCATGGCCAAAACATTCCAAACATCAAGTGTTTATTAGAGCCAAGAAGACAAAATAGGAGTGCCTTGTCTACCATGTTTGATATGCATGCGTGCATCATTTCCTGTCAGTTCTTCTGCATGCTGGTACTTTCTGGGCAGGAATGTCAGACGCCACCGCCTGCAGTGGAAACTAGCAAATAGAGAAGCATTTAGAGGACTTGAAAACATTGAATTGCTAACCAAAAATGCTAAAAACAGTGACATAATGTGCATTTTTCACAGTAATTTTGAATGACCCTGTTAACACAGTAGTTGTATGATCTGACAAAGTCTTAATATTAACCAGAATTTCAGTGCTGTTGCTGTGAATTTAATATGGATCAGATTCCTGCTTCCCCTGAGCTGTTGCCAAACAGCTATGCGTCACCCATAGTCTTGGCTTGTAACTGAAAAAATGAAAACAAGAAAAGCAGACTCTCAAAGTAAAGTGGGAAAGCAATCATGCGTGCAGATGTGTGTGTGTGTGTGTGTAGATGCTGGTATGCTCCACCATATAAAATGCTAACTGCTATGGTGTCTGTTAATGTGTGTTTGTGTTGCGGTTAGACTGTATTAGGCCAGTATCCTCCAATAAAAATCTGATATTGATTGATTTGATTAGAGCTGTAGAATTGATCAATACTAAACTGAATGTTTGTAGGAGGTAGTTACCGGGACAGGATGTTGTTTGTTCCGTGCCACTCAGCGGCGGTTATCGTACCAAAATATTAATAAATCTACATGCCTTTTCAAAAACTGCACCTGCTGTATATTGTATCAAAGAGTGATATTTTGCACCCCGGCCAATGGACTAAGAGGCAGCAATGTGAACTTGTCATAATGTAATATTGATAATAGAAGTAGAACAAACTTACATAAGGATGCACTTAAATCAGAATGAAATCCAAACAAATTCTGTATTTGGTTTGAGATGGACTGATGTTTGGTTGGTTTCATTCATTAATATTCAGCTTGCATGTTTATGACTAGTTCAGAGTGCTTAGGTGTCATTACACTTGTAGCAGCACACAATAACACAGTCTAAAAGGAGGAAAGTAGGGGTAGGCGATATGGCCAAAATCTTCTTCAATTTCACTCTCCTCCTCCATGTTTTCTTGTCACTCTCTTCTTCTGCGGCGGTTGGCAAACCAGCTTAGAGGTGCATTACTGCCACCAACTGTCGCTCTCGCGCCACGTGAGAACGTCGTACATAGTCCTGCTGCCCAAATCATGTGACCTCGCAAGGCAGCTGGAGAGTCGCAATAGCCTACTTAATACGAAAGAGTCATATTTATAGTCTACTGTATATTAAAAGGACTGTCACTAACTGTGATTACAGTTATCCTAACATGCACATTAACAGATAAAGCACAGGCTATGAAAAGATGAGACATTCTAGATAGTGAAGAGATACTTAAATGTTCTATTTTAATTTGGACGTTGGAGTGTTGGCCCATATTTAACCTTCACATTACCACTGGCACTACCAGTAAAACCAGACAATAAACACTCTATTCATCTAGTCCATGTATAAAACCAGCAAACTACAGTACAGGATCCCACTGCCATAAACAGATCCTGTGAAGAAGCTCTTTTACAGCAGAAGTGGGTGTGGTGCCACCAAACTGGAGTTTTTCCCAAGATAGACCCACAGAAACAGAACTCAGAAACATTTCTGATATGCTGTGTGTTGACTAAAATAATATAAAGTGCTTTGGACTGTACTGTATTCTTGAAGGTCCACATTTCTTGGAAGTTTGGTTTTTCTATGTGTGAGCAGGAATTGCAGATGGAGCCAGGCTGGTTGGGGACAGTAGTGGTTTTTCCCCCGAGGACAAAATCAGCAATAAACAGTGCCTTTGGAGAAAACTCCTACTTCCTGTTTGGTTTACCTTCCTGTGGAGAATTGACCAGATGTAGACAGTGTAATGTCGCGTCCAGATGTTTACAGCTAATACTGATGACTCTGATGGTAGAAAATGTTCCCGTTATGTTACATGTCAATAGTGAATCTCAGTTTCAGGTGTCAGTCCCTCAGAACTGGAAGAGTCTGGGCCATGGCTGTTTAAAGAGAACTACACAAGGGGGCTGCAGCTCATCCTTGCTTCCAACTTTGAACAGTGGCCACTCGCGGCATTTCAACGAAAAATCCCCCTTTGGCTCAAAAAGCATTTATCCAATAGGCCACCATTACAAAAGAGACGTCTGTAATACTGTTGACAGGACACTTTGAACTGCAAACAAGGTCAATTATGACTCTTTCTATTGTGGATTTTTGATCCATGGAGGTTTTATATTTGTAAAACTTTCCTCAAGCCAAGAAAAGCGATTTAAAAATCTGTGACATCATCACAATGTGAAGTCCATGGGTCGAGTGGGAAGCTATATTCCACAGCTTTCTAGGTTAGTACCCTCCTCTAGCTCCTGCCTGCATTATTTTGTGCAATTGTGCATGTGTACACCATAGACTGTATATAAAGATGGACGACACGTCTCCACATCCTCCCACTGTACAAAAATGAAGCCAAAATATCCTGGAGAGTCTGCGCAGTAGTGACGGGGTTTGGAGCCGCGGTATCGAGGTCCCGCCCACACACCTGGCCGACTCAATCACGAGCCGGCCTCATCATATAACTAATTAGAACCAAACTTATCGGAAAAATTAACGCTTGAACATACACCAGCATGATAAGAACTACCTAAAATGACAGAAACCATCTTTGGGAAAAATTTATTTGACATGTACATTTGAGTTTTTAGTTTGGCTCATGTCCCATCCGCTAACATGGAGGGGGCGGGGTTTATGACCTATACTGCTGCCAGCCACCTAGGGGGCGAGGGAAACAGCTAGCCTGGCTCTGTGCAAAGTTTAAAAAATACACCTGCCAACACATCTAATGCTCACTAGTTAACATGTTGTATCTCGTTTGTTTAATCCATACATGACTAGAAATGTACAAATGACAACTTGTGGTTTTGGGGAGAGTTATGTGTCGAAATGTCCCAAACTGGTATTGGGGCTGAACGGGCATATTGTAATTGATCTGTATGTGATTTTGGGCAGTAGTCTTTGCAAGGTGTACAACAGAGATATTTAACAGAGATTTTGTAGAGTTGAAGCCTATGAGCTTGTTCAGGCAGTAAACTCAAGTCCGCTGCTACACTGACATGGCACTCTCCTCTAACTGCAACATATATCCAATACACACTTTAAATCATGGCGCTGTTATTAAGCCTCCAGCGCTCTGCTCACTCTGTTACTGCATGCCTTCTGCCACACCTCACCTGTTGCTGCTGTTACTGCTGCCATCGCTGCTGCTGTTCATATACCATTTTATAAGCCCCACCTCCACCTATTCTACCTTCCCCTAGGGGGAAATTGGTATCGTCAACAAGGTCAAAGCCTAGACATCAAAATGTTAATGCTGTCCATATTCTACATTCACATGATAATCTGTTCCGTGTGAGTTGGCTGACTGAACTAAAACTTACTATACTGAAAACGTGTGCAGTGTGGAACTAGTAAAAATGAAAATTATGGGAAACCCACAGCTACATACAACATTTGTAATACTAGCATTTCACAAGGTAAGAATATGAATGCTACTTTCAACCATAAACTGTATGAAACATGGACATAGTGTTTGTGATGTCATATGATTATAAAAAATATTTTAAATACTAGTCATAGTGATAAACTACTCTTATTACCTTTTTACTCGCAAAGTTTTATTACACTTTCAGTAACGAGATTTTACTTTTAAATCACGATGTTACGATGGTAGAGTGCTCAGTGGTCGATGGTTGTCAGCCATTGGCGATGGACAATGACATTGTTCATTGACCTAACCCTAGTGGGCAGCTCTGGCCATCGCCATTTTGGCAGTGCCTAACTCTGGCTAATCCAAAAATGGGCAAAGCGGTAGAGCTGAGGCGGGCTTTAGAATTACTTAATAACCTAATTAATATTATTTTAATACTCTTATCGTTGATCTGTTTTGCGTTTCCACCACAGACAGTACTCTTAAAATGTAGGCAGGGTTGTTACATGGTCTTCAGGGCTAACCCCCTTCATTTTTACAGCAGTTCCAACAGACGAGTCTTTTCTTGGTCTTGAGAAGCTGCAGCATTTATTAACAGGCACACTGTAACCTACACTGTACATTTACAGCCAGATTGACATCTTACTGCTAACCTTTTCCTTTGCTCTGCTCCATTCACTGTCACTGTTTTTTGCCGCTCGCTCTCTCTCTCACTCGCATCTCACTCTCTCTCACCTACAACAAGGAGACAAGCTTTTACTGCACTTCTGAGCTCTGTCTTAGAATGATCTGTTCTGCCCGACCCCTGTAAATAGTGCAGGTGTAGCCCTGCTAGGTAGAAGACGCATCAAATTGAAAATGCATGGTAGGCTACAGACAGAATTAATTAAAATAAAATACAGCATGCAAGAGACAAATAATGGTTTATTTTAGTATGTACATGTACACACCTTATAATTAACCATGGCAGTGTTTTTCTGGCCCAAAAAAATAAAATAAATAAATCGTCGAGCATTGGCAGCTGGATAGGCATTGCCGATTGATTCAGTCCATCGTCAATTCTCAATTAAATTGACGATCCGCCCAAGCCTATAAGGCACCTGAAACCAAAACATTGAACATAATATAGCAAGTTCACACCGATGACAGAGGCGACACCAAAGCAGCAAACTTTGGAAGGGAATTTTTCAAAAACAAAACAAGTCTCAGCGAGACACTGACAAACTGATGAAAAGGTAGCTGAATTTATCCCTATGCTGACCAGTCAATAAGCTCTTTTCCATGTGCGACATGACAGGTGCGTGGCTGGCAGAGCTGCCCCCCTTCCCGCAGCGCTAGGCAGCAGCAAACCGAAGCAATGAGTCAGAAATGATAATAAAATTTAACACTGCTCATAATATAGCCAAAAAAGAGCTGCCTATTACAAAATTTAAGTCCATTAAAAAACATTTATCTGCACCTTCATTCCTATTTACAATCATTTACATGTGTTAAGAAATTACCGATGTGTATGGGAACTGACAAAAAAAGGTAACGCTAAAAATGTAAATTATGTGCTGGTGCACCTAAATGAAAAAGTTAGGCGCACCAGTGCCACCAATGTAAGTTAGTCTGGAGCTCTGCTTTAAAGATAGTGTGTGTTTACTTAAAAACCAAACAGTCCCAACTTTAGACTAATTATAGCCTACAACTTCCATTAATAGCCCAGGCTTTTATTTGCTTCAATCACTAAACTCAACCTGCCTATATTTGGGACAGGCCTTTAATTCCTTTCGCACAAAACTCTTGCTCGGCATAGATACTATCAAATTGTTTATTTAAGCCAGTATGAATATTATTTGTATAAAAATTAGGCTATCGAATAACATATAAATTATGAATTATTCATTTGATCTAGCGCTGAGGGACAGCACATCTAGGCCAACCTCATGGAGGGAGAGAGAGAGAGAGAGAGATCCTTAGCCTAAGCCTAAGGTTACCGTAGTTATTTCAGCCTTTATTTGGACTTAGAAAAAGGTGGGGACACTTTTATTTTGTAGCCAGCAAGGTAACGAACACACTGCAGGAAGAAGAGAAAATATTGTTTCAGTTAAAGTGCAGTCTTCGTTTGACAAACAAAGTTAGCAGACAGGGAGGAATGGACTTCACATGACAATATTCACAACTTGGATAAATTTTTATGAAAAAACATTTTGATTCTTTTGATTGGTGGACCCTTACGGACTATAGGAATATAAATAATCGAAGAATGGACATATATTCTGACTTTATGGCCGCTTTAAAGGTAGGGAGTCAACACTTTTTTTTCGTCTCTCTTAATTACCATGCCGGTAAATCTGAATGAATTATACTTTGGTACAGTTGAATTGTGGAGAATGTAATCGATCTAACAATGTGTAGCATGTCCATATTGACAAAAGTTTAACATTTGTATGTGCGATCTAAGCAGCATAGAACTAGCTCATCTTCATTTTAATTTGATCTTACATTTTTTATTTATTCGTTTTGATAGTATTTGGCACTATATTGTATGGACAAAATACAGCCTGTCCGAGTCAACTCCTGACTTCCAAAGAAAAAAATGTCCACCACGGTGCGGGCCATATATATTTTAATAGCTATTTTGTTATCTTCTGTTAGTTCAACTGCTGTAAAATAAAAGTGTGTGTGTTTTGACTGTTATTTTTTTATTTAATTCCATTATGTTATTTATTTGTTTTTATAATAAATTGCATTATATTATATGCACAATATAGTTACTACTTGCTCCCAGTCCGGGCAGAGTCAGCTAGCTAATAGGACTGCTAGCTGCATGGCTAACTGAGCTTACTAGCTAACAGCAGCTACAGTTAGCAGTAGTTAGTGGTTACTTTCAGTCAGAAAGTCAGGGCTCCATTACTCATAGTAAGAAGCTGAATGAGAAAATATGTTTTCAGGGCCTTTAAACACACTAACAGCAAATACCCAATACTGAAGGACTCAGATTGGGACCAGGGCCAAAAAACTTGATCGGAATAGATAGGTGACAGTAGAGAGTAGAGAGATGGGGGATGATACAGTAATGTAGCAAAAAGGCTACCCAACTGGACTCTGGGTATTTCAGATTGCATAGTAAGCATCTTAAGCCCCTAGACCACCAGCAGACCCCCCAAAATGATCAGATTTAAATATAGAATATAAAGAATATTGACATGGCTAGCTATCATTAGCTTCTAAACAGAAATGTAAAATAAAAACAACAAAAACAACATGCAGGTAAAGACAACTCCACACCACAAGTATTTTAAATTCTCAATGGCTGCGCGGCCCGTGTGAGCCAAGTACAAACTGAGAACATGATTTCTGGATGAAGATTTGCTGACGATAAAGTTTTAACAGTAATGTGTCCATCCATCATTGTCTGAGTGTTGGAGTTGAATGAGGTTCATCTGGGTTTCAAAAGGGAAACTAGTTTATTTGCTAATGATGTTGGGCTTTGATGCTCCTCATTGACTGATGAAGGCTCTTTTTCCCCTCAGAAGCAGGAGGCCCGCAGTGGGAATGAGCTTTTAGCATGTGTTTCTGCTTTTCTCAGCCTTTTCTGTCCACATTTCAGCACCAGCCTCACAAAAGGAGGGTTGGAATGTTTTAATTGTTTATCATCAGGCAGTGTTTAGTGAGGAGGGTTTGGGATGGCTATTAAAGCTCCAGCCACTTTCTGTTAAAGTCTGCAGAGGCAGGAAGGCCCAGTGTTTAGAACTGGGGCCTTCCACAAGATCCTGTGTTATCAGGTATTTTGTATCTCCAGGTTGAAGGATTACATTCCTGTCGTGTGTGTATGGTATCTGTTGTTTTAAAGGAATAGTTTTGGAAATACGCCTATTCAATTTCCTCCCGAGAGTGAGAAGAGAATCAATCAAATCAAGTTTATTGTCAGATACACAATCATATACAGCACAACGTCTAGTGAAATTCATCCTAAGTATTAGGAGCAGTGGGCAGCCATCTCTCACTCCCAGTCAGTCAGCCCTTCTCCCCTTTGGCAAATTCTTGTAAATTTAGCTACTGGCTGAGACGGCAGCCCCCCTCCAAACCAGCCCCTCCTCTCTCTACAAGCGGTACCTGCAGGCAGCGAATCACAGCAGCAGCAGAGGGAGGAGGACAGAGGACAGGAGGAAGGACTGACGCTGACTGATGTCTACCTTCTTCATTCTTTCTAAACTTCACTCAGTATTTTGAGGTCAGGAATATTAGGCTTATTTTACTGACATTTTAGAATTGTTTCCAGTGGGATATTATTAAGTGTATAGAGTGACTTTGCTGTTGTTGCTGCTCTAGAAACAATGTTAAGTTAAATATAAATCAATCCTGTTCTGAATTTATTTATTTTTTTTAAAAATCGGTTCTTTTTTGTTATGAAAAAAAAGAGTACTGATAAAGAGCCGGCCGATTAGGGTATGGATAAGATAAAGCTACAACCCTCAGGATCCCCACCCCTGCAGCTGGTTATGGCTTCACCCTGACAGGATGAGCAGGTTCACATCCCTTCACTATAAGCCTTGTTTAACCAGTGGTATTTTGTGATGATGATTTTTTACACAGTGCGATCACTCACACAAATGTGAAGGATTACTTCAGGACATCGTGCTTACTTCATCAGTGAGCATATTTTTTCCCCCTTTTTTCTTGTTAATGTCTAAGAGTATGTGAAAAACTACAACCTGTGTTTTTTTTTTTTTATAAAAATGCATAGTTTTTTGTCAAATAACATCAAATTTTCTTAGGGTAGAACCTCCAAACCCCACAACCACACAACCCCCCCACCACAACCACAGCACCTAAGCCCTCCAGAAACCTAGGGAAAACCCTGAATGTGTTTATGATCAAATTGTTTACTAGAGCACAAAATTCTTCATAAATGTAGCCTCTTAATTTTGCTCTCAAAAAGAGCACCTGATTGATGCATTTAACTTTAACGTGCACAAACTTTTCTTCCGGGGGACCGTGCCCCCAGGCCCCCCTTTAGGGTCTGAGGTACACCCACCACAGTCTCATGAAATCCTGTGGGAAACATGGTACACCTGCCAACACCTCTAAAGCTCATTACTTAACACGTTATATCTTGTATCTGTAAAAGTTTGAAAGCATAAATCGACACGTTGTGGATTTATGTGAGGTTACGTTACATATTGGACCATTTGCTGTTAATGCAAAGTCTTTATCCATATTTAGCTGTTGTCTTAAATAATATAAATAATTAATAATATAAATTCGGGATAATGTGCGTTTCCACAGCATTATTATACAGAGATGTCCCGAGCCGATCCTAAAGTTCGCTTTTGAGGCCGATCCAGGCATATTATAATGGATCGTATCAGCTTAAACCGTGAGGTGCCGACAGCTGGCGTAAAACTGGCACAGCTAAAAAATTGGAAGGTAGATTTCATATCCACCTGAAATACTAGGCTCCATTTATTAGTTGTGGCGAGCTAACATTGATGCATAAAGCTACTGCTGATACCATGCCACTTTCTGCTTGTGCTTCACAATAAATTCACAGCTCAGTGGTGTTTGTAAGGTTTGTACACAACACCAATAATCCTACAGCACGATGTGTGTATGTGTTACATGTATTTAAGTTGAACATGATGGTGTGTCTGGCATTGTGAAGTTAATTTCATAAACCTTCTAAACAATATAATAACATTTTGCACACGCCTAAAAAGGATGTTTTTGTATGAATGTCTTCACTGTAAGAATTGAAGCGTAGTTACAGCCTTGTGTTACCTTACACATAGAATAATGGGTATCAGTAATGGGGGAGAAAACTGATTGATGTTGGTATGTGTTGTACATACTGGTGCACTGGGCAGGGAGTGTGTTCATAGTCTGCATTGCAGTCCACAGGACATGTGAACAGACACAGAACCCAACGTGGAAACACAATCGGATATCCATTCCATTGTGTACAGTATTTTATTTTCATTCATGTTCCTTAAATACACATTTTTTTGTAAAAGAAAAGAGGTGCTTAGAAAGAATTATTGGCAGATATTGGTCACTGGAAATTCTGTATGAAATTCTGAATGACTGATGTTGGAAATTCTACATTGGTCTAACCTAAATGTGAACAGATCCTTCACTTGTATTCCTACTTGCTAGCTTAAGAATTTAAGATATTTATCAAGTTTCAGAAGAATTTAAGAGAGCTCTAGAGGTCTTTGAAGTTGGCAAAGAGTAGATCCTAGATGGCTGCAGTACAGAAACAGAGGTGAACACATCTTCTGAGACATGTTTTGGAATGATTATTCACAATAGAATTGGTCCGAGGTGCAAACTATATAAATAAAGCTAACAGATTTTGAATGCAATCACTTTCCGTGTATCCTCATTGTCGGCATTGGTCAATGTCGTGCTAAATTCTTCTTATACGTTTTCTCTTATGTATACCATCAGCAGAATTTCTTTTTTCTTTTCTTTTTGTTTCCATTTCAGCATATTTCCTATTATTTACCCCCCATTTTATATTAATATGTAATAAATATATTTGATTATTGTTAATTCCACACATTAATTGCGACTTGAGTAAGGATTTCACACCAATACAATGAACATTTTTAAAACTTAAAATTTGATATGTTTGCAGAAAAACATATTCCTGACAAAAATACAAGCTTTTTTTTAAAAAAAAAAGAAAAAATAGAATGAACAATGGGACAGAAATATGGTTAATCCTTGTCTCTGGCTGTTCCTGCTCAGCATACACGTTGCTCTCAAATGTTACTCCTACACTTTGCTGTAAGTAGGAGTAAGTTGCTTGATAAATGTGTCTTATTCTTCATTCTCAGCAAAGAACTTTTTTTTTTACACCCAAGTGTAATTCTCAGTTTCAGACTTTGATAAATATGGGCCCAAATCTGTGGGATGAGATGAAAATGAGAACCGTGACATTTTCACACTTTCACACTTAGCACTGTGAACATAGCCAGAGAAACCTGTTTGACCTGAGATCAGCAGTGAAAACAGGTTTCATGGCTCCATTTCACACTTAACATCCAACTGATAGAGAGGTCTGCTGCGTTCCGCTCTGTACTTATTATTCTAAAGGATAATCAGTGTGCAGGATTTCCAAGCGGTCCTAATTGTTGAAGGAACATTTCCTCTACTGCTGAGTTGGATCAGCTCCAGGCGTTTTGCAACAGCACTGATGATGAAATGCCTCTTCCAGTGAAACTGTTACATCAAAGGAAAATGTCTTAAAGGCCTCAGTGAATCATAATCCTGACGTGCCAAAACTTCCACGAAGCCTCTGGCAGCTTTTACATCATTCAGCTGGCAAAGGCAGTGACATCTGGTGTTGACAGTCACCGTACAGCGAGCAGCTACCAGCTGCAGGCCAACTGTGGGCAAGTGTGGGCGTCTGGATCCAGGCTAGGCTACATTTATTAAATACATTTTACTTTCTCTTGTAATTTATTTACTGAGGGCTTTATAGATATACAGTATATATCAGGTTTTTAATTGCAGATATTATGCACTAATATTATCTTTAAATTTGGACATTTTTTATGCCCAATAACATTCCAAAAAGGATTCATCAGAAATTAAATAAAATTTTCTCAATACAATTCAATCCACGATATGGGATTTGATAAAACCACGATACAATAAAAAGTAGAGCTGCAACGATTAGTGGACTAATTGATTAGTCGATCGACAGAGAAATAATCGCCAACTATTTTGATAATCGATGAATCGTTAAAATAATTTTTCATTTTCAAAATGCTGCTCAAATATGAAAATGTCCTGTTTTTGTCTCTGACAAAACGAGACATTTAAAGACATCACCTTGGACCTTGGGAAACTGGGATAGACATTTTTCACTATTTTCTGACATTTTATAGACCAAACGATTAATCTAGAAAATAATCGGCAGAATAATTGATAATGAAAATAATTGTTAGTTGCAGCCCTAATAAAACGTTTATTGACAGCAATGTATGGCTGTGCACTGCAGAATACTTGTGCTTAATGTCCAGAGCCATATATCTTTATAGATAAGTTAATAAGCACTGTTTGATTAGGCGCTGTACCCCTGCCGCTGTACCACGTTTGTTATTTCATTGGCTCGCAGACTTGTTTGTGGTAGAGGGGTGGCAAATAATTTCTTCACTGTTGTTTGGACCCGTGGCAGTTTTTTCAGCATATCCATTATCTCTTTATGGTAGCATTGAAAATGAGTGTTTATGTAGGTTGTGTTATCAGTCATTTAGGTTTTGCACAACTTACAGATAGTCTTCATCTTGTCGCTTACTTTTTCGTTGTTTTTCCACAGGAAACCCGTAGTGCTGCCACACTGCTGATTTCAGTGCTGGTGGAGCATTCTCTATCTATATCAGACGTTTGACTTACGTTACTAGCACTTCCTGCTGCCATCTTTAAGGAGCGTTAGGTATCAGGAGACATTGCACCAAAGGTGTTAGCGTCCTCTGCAGTACAAAGTATGTAATGGGCAAGGGAAAGCTTGTTGAAGTGGTTATGGAGCTAGCTTGTGACTACATCTGTACAACAGAAAAATAAGAGAAAAAATCACATACATACATCAAGATACATATTGTCACTTTTGTATCAAGATATATTGAATTTATATGTATTTTCCCATCTCTATTAAAAAGAGTAGAAGATCTTGTTCATGTTAATATCCCTGTAATGATAGAAAATCACTGCTATATTCTTTATGTAATCTTGTTTTTGTATTCTTTTCACAAATCTGCCCGTGATGCTGTTCGTGTTTGTTTTATGGAGGTGTTAAAACTCCAAAGCAGCAAGCTGTTTCCTCCATGCTACAACACTTTTGATATGAGCTAGCTTTCTAACTAGCTTCACTAGCTTGCACTGAAACCAAAACCAGTCTTGTTAAATATTTTATTGGGTCTGTTTACTGTAGGTGGTGGATTGTAGACAATATGATGCTTCATCCAGGTATTTTATGAGCTACAGTGTAGTTTGTTAGGAGAAAATGATGAAATCTGCCTTATTAGCTGTAAAAGTCATATTTTGGTGTCAGTCCTTCAGAATTAAAGAACCAGAGCTTTTCTCTGTAGTCAACATTTTGCACCAAATTAATTCAGCTTCAGCGTAGTAGGCTAGCTATCTGTGCAGGTGAAGCAAAACAAAATCTAACATCTTCGAAGCTCAGTTTTTTTGGTTGTTTCAGTTGACATGCTAGGGAAAGTGATTTATCACTAACTGCCATGGAAGAGACAAGTTGAGACAAAGTGAAAATAAATGGGAACGTCATTTACATGTTGTCAAAAACAATGAATTGAAGTAACAGACTGAAATCTTCTAATGAAGCAGTAGAGATTGAATGCCTGCCAAGTGCAGACAAGACTTTGTGTAGCTTCTCTGAAAAGGGTTCAAGGACATCTGTTTTGCAGTGATGAGTCATGTTTAGATCGCGAAGGAAACATGAAGATTTGATCTTGGACATCAGCCTGCTGTACGAGGGCTGAGAAAGAGGCAGGAGGATCTGGTGATCGTTGAAATAATTCCCGGTCTGTAAAACACTGTAATACCCCTTTCCTGTCATGCAGAGGCACCCTGATAACAATTCATTTCTGTGTGTGTATTTTATATGTATGACCATTTCCGTTGTGATCCTGGGTTACTTAATGTGCTGGTTGGGAGCAGGGGGGAATATATATTATATGTTAAATAATGCTTTTATCCAACTGTTTCTTTGTCAGCTAATTTCTGGTCAGACCACCTCATAAAACCTTAAACCATAAACCTGAGAGCAGTTAGGTGACACATCATTCTCTGTTACCAGAATGAACTTTATTTTGATTCCCCCCATGGCTCTGTGTAGTAATGATGACACGGAATGACAGCTCATCAAAACTGACCCATGAATGAGCTCACTGTCAGGCCACGTGACTTTGTGTTTAACACTTTTGGTGTGTTTATAATAAGGCAGTGTGAACTCTAAATGGATAAGAACTGAATAAATCATAGCCTGCTTTGGTCTTGACCAAGGACAAGGACGAAGTACAAGTCATCTTCGGTGTGATTTCAGAACTACGTTGACCTTTGTGGCTCTGTAAAACTCTAAAGCGAGACTGTGTAATACGGGTGGGAATCTTTGGGAATCTCATGATTCAACTGAAAAGTGATTCTTGATTCAAAACCAAAAATTTTTGATTGAATAAGTGGAAAGTGGGCAGTAGTTTTAGGCTCTTACTCCTGTATACTGCGTGCCAAACCATTTACTTGTCCTTAGTCCACTGAATTGCAATATGAAACATAAGTGGCAGTTAAGCTAAATTGTCTTGATTAAACTCACTGTGTGACAAACAGAAAAGAGGAGAGAAAAGCTTTTTTGATTAAAAAAAAAAAAAGAAAGTCAAGTGCATTAATTTGGAAGCATGTTACAGTCTTATATATGAACTCTGTTTAAGAATAATTAAATGAAATTGTCATTTACTGTCCAACACCACTGGCTAAATATCTTTTGAAAAACAGAAGCTGCTCTATGTGTTCTGGAGTAATGGGGAGAGAAAGAAACTAGGATTACTGCCCCGCAGTTGTAGGCCTCTGCCAACCAGTCAAGTTGCAGTTTACATCCATGTCTGTCCAGACTCATAATATATGCAGTGAATACTTGGGAGGAATTGAATAAAAGGTATAACGTGTGTCTTTATATATTATGATGTCACAGTGAAGTTGACCTTTGACCTTTTGGGTAAAAAAATGTTATCACTGTTAAACATCTGTGTGAAACTGTGTCATAATGACTGCATCAGTTCTTGAGTTATGGCCAACAACGTGTTTGTCAAGGTTGTTTTTAGGTCACAGAGACCTTGACCTTTGACAACCAAACTCTAATCAGTCCATCCTTGAGTCCAAGTGGACGTTTGTGCCAAATTTGAAGAAATTCCCTCAAGGTGTTCCTGAGATATCGCGAGAATGGGACCGACGGACAACCCAAAACCATAATGTATTAAAAAAAAAGCTGTGTTGAATTACAGTCTCTCTGTTAGAACGTTAGCACCAGTGAAACCCGTCATTATCCACAACTCTGTACGGGCGCAGGTCTTCTGAATTGAAACAGACCGTGGACCGAGTTATTTTCTTCACCCCACCAGAGCTGAAGTTTTTGAAAGCGTTGCTCAGTCAGCTGGTCTCGCTAACATACAGACAAAGTTGAGTTCAGTCTTTTTTTGTTCCATCAACATAACGTTATTAATGACATACAAAAATCGATTTTTATGTAAGAATCACAATTCTCATGTGATGACATGCAGCAAAGGGCACAGCACTCAGCAACTATGTCTTTTAGATAATGTGTCTCAGGTGTTTGGGGCTAAGTACAATAACATCAGGTACATGGGTGCGCGCTCTACCAGGTGAGCTACCGGGCCGCCCCTTGAATTGTATTTCTGTTATAAAGAGAAGCTCCGAGCAGCAGAGTAGTGAGTCAGACATGACTCTGTTGTTGTGCTGATGCAGTTAATGCTGTGGGAATGTACATTATAATGAATTTGTCAAGACAACAGGTAAACATTGAGGAAGGGTTGAGTTTGCATTAACATAATTAACAGAAAATTAAAACAGGAGCAGAGCATAAAATAAAGAGGCTTCTGACTAAATATGTTAAAACTTCACATCCTGATCTGTGCTTTACCTGGCAATGTTGCCACTTTGGTTCCCACTAGGGCTATTAATGAAGATTTTAAAAAAGTTAGTCCTGAACAAGAACATTTCTAGAGAATATTGTTTGTGAATTGCAAGAGAATTTTGATCTACGTGGAAATGGAGCTTTAGTCCAGTGTTTCTCAACATTTTTTCAATCAAGGCTAGTCATGGGATGATGGGAAAATTTCATGTCACGATTATCCTGGCCAAAATACTTGCGATTCATTGATATTATCCTGATAATCATCAAAACATGCTTAAAACTCGTAACATGGCACTACAACATACTGGAATCACTTTACCTTACATTTTGTTAAGAAACAAATATTTTTATTGCATCACAGATATGAAAGTGGAATAAAACAATCATAAATAAGGTAGTAATCAAAAATCATAAGGCCCCCCTGCATAAATAAAGGATAAATAAAAAATAGAAACATTGTGTGAGTATGTTCTTCTTACATGATAATTCCAGTATTTTTTAAATCAGGCTCTATTTTTCACTTTTAACATGATGTCAAATGGTACAGACTCAAATATCATCAGTTGCATCAGTATATTTACCCCTGACTTCAGAAATACAGTAATTATCCTTTAACAAAAATAAAGTCCAGCCGGCATTGTGGCACAGAGTCAAGCTGTACAACTTTAGACCTGTCTTAGTAAAAAAAAAAATAATAAAAAAATAAAACCTGAACAGCACTGTGGCACTTTAATGTCATCAAACAATACTGCTAGCCTTGTGGTCTAGAGAGTGAGATGTGCCAAAGTATTTTGCTCCAAGAGCTGAAAAGTCTTTTTACACTTGACTTTTGCTACACTTCTGCCGTGGCAGAGATCTGCAAATGCGTGTGGCAATTTGCAAATGTTTGTGGAGATTTGTCTGTGTGCCTCTGTAGCTATACATCCTACATACACCCAGTGATTTTAAGCGTGACATTGCTGGGCTGGGTAGTGGTAGTGGCTGCAGTTGTGCTGATGCAAGGCAGACTACGATGGAATCTTGGAGGGAAATTTCTAGGTTAACTACGACTCCTACGGTGCACTTCAACATGAAACATCCAATCGCTGATTTTTAAAATTCTGTCAGATGAGCAAAGCTGAGATCCTCCCAGTGGCACTCTTCTCCCATAATATTTGGTCCCGCTCTAGTTGACAGTGAGTCGAGGGAGGCGTCTCTCAACTGCTGAACAAGTGCCGCTCACCTGCCACACAGGCTGCCACGAGCAGACACAGAGCTCCTGGTCCACAGCCCTCAGTCTCTCCCTGTCCTTGCTCTTGCTGTAAGTTAGGCTCGAAAAGCTCAGTTCACACAAATATGTTGTGGAGAAGGGTAGCAGAATTGCAGTGGCCCTACTTGAAGCTATTGGGTACTCCTTCTCCAGTGATATCCAAAGCAAGTCCAAAGCCGTGTCTTGAAATCAAATTTTTCTTCCCTGATCTCTGCAAGTTGCCCCTGTGCCAGCAAGTCTTTTGAGCTTTCCTGTGCACATGAACTCCAAGGGTCATGGACCCAGTCAAAATGTGCAGAAGACTATAATGGAAAATAATGGCTAAATCTCTCCTCCAGAATTTTCAGATGCTGAGAGATAAATAGGGCTGGGTTTAAAAAATCGATTTTCTGATTCAAATTGATCTTCATTTGAATTATCCGATATGGATTCATAAACTCCGAGATCGATCTTTTAATATATGCCTTTTCCCGTGGATGCGTGAAGCTTTAATCCTGTTAGGCTTGTGTCCACATGGCCTAGTGGGGTTTTTCTGGCAGAGAAACGCTGGAGTGAAGTGCTTGTGCGGAGAGGGAGAAAAATGCTGTGCGTGGGTTTTGTTTCTATGACAAGTAGATTGACATTAGCTAGGTACCTAAAAAGAGAAAAAACCCCACCCAGGTCAGAAAGTAATGTTTACCCGTATTTTTTAGATGTATGAGGCTGCTATGTAGCCGGTTTTCCCCGAGGACCGGGACCCCAGCCACCAGTGTTATTTGCTCCTTTCCAGGAGAAGCTTTCTCCGGCCATGAAGTGCAGCGAGTTGGTGCTCCGCGGATCGGAAGGCGTAGCAAGGGTGCAATACTGGAATACTTGGGGAAACTACAGATTTGGCTGCTTTCACCTGTTGTGCTGCTAGCTTGATGAACTCTTTCTTTGAGCTAAAAACAGCACGTAGATGCGCCGAACGTAAGGAGGAGGAGGAGTTTCACAAACAGCGTGTATAAATGTTGATACATAACCACTCAGTATGAAAGTATTAAAGCATATTATGCTAACTTACATGTATCACGGAGGTTTAGTGAGTTGAGTGAAAATCTGCCATTCAGTCATACAGGTTCCCCGGCTCACCTGACTGACTGACTGTCATCAAACAATCTATGTCTAATCTTTCTAACAATCCATTTAGCATGGAAAAACCAGCACATTTAAAAAACAATACTTAATGATACTTTATGATTAAGGGACATTATTTCAACCTTAAATGTCAAGTTGTTTTTCTTAATATCTATATATTTATTTATAATATAATGGTTGGGGAAACACTGGGGCGTCTGAGTGGAAATATCAGCTCTGTTATAGGTGATTTAAAGGGTCAATTCTTAATGTAAACATTAATATTTGTAATAATGCACCAGGTTAGAGGTTTCCTTGTACAGTTTACTGCATTAGTTCTCTGAGAATCTCTTTTATATCCATGCAAATTAACCAAATTGATATTGAATCAAAACGGAAATCGAATCGAAACCCTGTGAATCGGAATTGAATTGATTCGGGAAATCTGTGGCGATACGCAGCTCTAGAGATAAGGTCAGAAAGTGTGCTGCTGTTTGAATGTTCACTGCACAAGGGAAACATGTCAAGCCTGCCCTGTTCCACAAAGGATCGCCAGAGTGTGAGCTTAGATCTGAAGCACTACAATTTGTCAGACGAGGTGAGAAGATTTTCTTCTTTGCCTTTTAGTGTTCAGTTCATTGAGATGCCTAAAAATGTCGGCCAAGTATGTGAGTTTCGCACTCAATTGCTCATCTGCAATCAATTCCGCATATGCAGAATTCTCTCCCATCAGGAAAGTTCTGAGTTCTTCTCGCAACTCGTACAGTCGGCCCAAAACCTTCCCCCGTGAAAGCCAGAGGACGGCCATTTGTAGCAACAAGGTATGATGTTCCGCTCCCATTTCCTCACATAGATTCAAAAACAGAAGGGTCTTTAACGGCTGCACTTTGATGAAATTAACAGTGTCCACCGCTTTGTCCAGTACATCTGAAAGTTCTTTTGGCAGCGTCTTTGCAACCAGTGCCTCCCTGCCAAGGAAACAGTGAGTGGTTTGCACGTTCAGGTTTTGTGCTCTGACCCTGCTGATGAAACCCTTGGCACTCTCCATCATGGCAGCGGCCCCATCAGTGCAGATACTGATACAGTTCTTCCAACTCAGTCACCCCTGTTCAAGATACTCTGTTGTCACGCGATAAATCTCTGTTAGGCATTGCTTTGAAAAATAAAAAATTCTCTCTGATATGGTTCCTATCTACGATTTGAACATTTGCCAATAGCTGAGCGTGCCCAGCAGACATGTCATTGATTTGCCTTCTGACTGTACAGTCCCACAGCAGAACCTTTGCATTTCTTTTGCTTCTTGTGGGCCTAGCATTTTATTGACAATTGCTGGCAATATGACCGTGTAGGCAATCGTGTGTGGCTTCTTAGCCTTTGCTACTATTTCAGCCACTAGATAGCTAGCCTCCAGTGCTTTCTCTGACACTTTTGCACGCTTCATCATCACTTGCTCTTGTTGGTTTTGTTGACTTTTCAAACAAATAAAATATTCTGCATCCTTGCTGGCTAGTGACGGATGAGGTGTTTTTTAAGTTTGCTCGGAACCATTGCTTGATTTGACAATTTAACACCACATACCAGGCACAGAGGAAGAGGGGATGATTGATCCCTGGTAAAGATGAAACCATATGATACGTAGCTGTCATCATACTGTCTTTTCTTCGTCTTGCTGCTGGCCTCAACTACCTGCTGCTGGGCTACCACGGGATTGCGAAGTCGATGGCTCAGATTCAGAGTTATCTGATTCTGGCCTTTCTTTTCAAAAATCGTTCCATGCTAGTTTGTGTGCATTGACTGCTTCACTTCACATCTAACTCTGCATGCATCACGCGGTACTGAAAAAACCCCCACTGTATGCTATTTACTTAGTCACGGTGATGTTGTGACATGAGGAAAGGGGCATGTGAAACAAATTTTGATGATGTATGAGGTGGCTAACGATTTGCATTTTCATGATAGCTTTTTTTGATTTACAGTGCATTTATTATGTCTGCAATGTCAGAATACATTTTTGACGGCACCCCTGACAAAGCCAGAAGGCACCCCAGGGTGCCGCGGCACCCCGGTTGAGAAACAATGCTTTAGACTACAATTACTGGCACTGTGTGATTCCACTTTGTGGCTCTCAACTCTTAGCCTTTGCTAAAATTGAGGATTTGTGCAGAGAGGAGTGGTGTCTGAGGACCTTTTACCTACTTATAACTGAGTGGGCAAACCATTTCCTCAGAACTTCTTGGTCAATTAACACTTGTGCTTTGTTGGACTGCAGTGCAAAAATAACACTTAAAATGGCTGAGCGAGAATTGAGTGGCTGAGTAATCATCAAAACTACCAACACAGCTGAGTTGAGCTGGAGCAGGAAAATATCCTCCTGATGCTCGCTATGCACAGCTTTGTTCCATCCGGTGACACAAGAACAGAAGGAGGCATTTCACACATTCACACACACACACACACACACACTTTTTGAACTAGAACCAGCTATGTCCTTCATATGCACTCACTCATACACACACACACACACACACACACCAGAACTCAACACATAATAGGGTCTTTGAGAGGCTTTGGACACTCAATGCTCTAAACATCTGTAATTCCCTTCTTCAAATGTACAGTGCGCCAGAAAACACACACACACACACACACACACACATTTGTCTTTCTATACTTGTGAGGACCCTCATAATTTATAATGCATTGGTTGGCATAATGTCCTCACACACACACACACAAACACACACACAGGAATGACACTAGAATTACTTAATGAACCAGAACATTTTTGTTATAGTTTTAGTCATCTATTACAGAATTGTTAGCATGTATTCAGGTCCTATTTCCTTTTCTATTTCCATCCAGATGTCAGGTTAATTTTACACTATCCTTCAAAATATTGGGGAAAAAATGTAGTGTAATTGTGTTTCCATCAGTTGGGTTGACACAAATTATTTGGCTTCCTGAACGTGGAAAAAGTCTTTCAGTTTGCAAAGGTTAGTGTGTATTGGTAAGGTTGCTGGTGTCAGCTAAAATGGTTGATTTTAAACTCTCATCCAAAGAGAAAAACAAAGAAATCATGTTTCATGAAATCATGTTCCAACTTATTGTCATGATTCTACAACAAACACATGTTAAAAAAACAACTGGGACTATATTGTTTATGAAAATAAACTAAATGCAATGACAATGTTTATGTTTTACCTTTATTGTGAAGTGCTTTACAATATTTATTAAAACTCAATTTGCTGTGTTGTTTACTCCTGAGGAGTGTTTAGTAAGCCAGTGTTACAATCTACTAGCCAGACTTCAGAGTTCCCCCACCGCAGTCTCTCCAGACTGATTTATTGTGACCACACAAGTCAAGTTGCAGCACATATTTATCCAATTTATCACAATTTGACATACATTACGAGACATTCCCAACTTGTAGAGCTTAGACCTTTGTCAGTTTCATCTGTAGTGAAAAAAAAGTTTGTTTGTTTTTTCGCTTTAGGCTGTGGTGTATTAAGGACAGGTCAAGGGTCCTGCAAGATTTATTTCTATTTACTTTTTTTTTTTTTACTTTACATAAAAAACAACAACAAAGGGATGTACAGTAACTACATTTTTACATTAGTTTTTGAAACATTTCAATGAGAAAAAAAAAAGCAATAATAATGTTATGGCTAAATCTGATACATTTACATCAGATTGATGCTAATTAATAATGTCTGCCAAAAAAAATAATAAAGAGGGGGGAAAATAACTGTCCCACGTAGAAAAGCCTCATCTGCAGGGAAAAACGGAGGGGTGCAATGAAAAAAAAAAGTCACTATCAAAGGTTACCATGGTGCTTTAGGCTATTTGATTACATTAATTAAATTAAAGCTAATAAAAATATTAAAATGCAAAATGTCGTGTAAATAAAAATGCATTATTAAACAGCAAAATCCAACTGATAAAGAACCTTAGTTTCTAGAAAATGCTAATTATCTCATTTTCTTGCTGCAAAATAATTATCCGTGCGCTGGAGTCCTACTTGCAACTTCGAAGTTGTTTAATGTTATGTTGCATCTTATACATCTTGTACACAAATGTCCAGCACTTCACATTGAATTTACATTACTCACCTGGTTTGAGCCTCAGTGGCATATAGTAATTAGATACAGAGTGCTGCAACAGACTGAGCAAACAGAGGAGTTCATCTCTACTTGTGTTAAAGTCTGAGCTCATCGCTGGTCTACAACATGCTGCTAAATGTTGTCTTTGGCTTTTCATGGCAGTGGTTTGGTTAATTTTTGCTTTGATATTTTATTCTTCATATTTTATGTTTAGAATGTGTTGCACTGTGGCTGTGAACACTACATGTCAGTTTTCTTTATTGTAAAGCAAAGCATGCATCAAGTCCTTACCGCTGGGGCCTGGGTTCGAGTCCAACCCAGGCCCCTGCGGTAAGGACTTGATGCATGGTACACGCTCTACCAGGTGAGCTACCGGGGAACCCTGAGCCCTGCTTTTCTGAGCCACCTTTATGAAACACCCTTCTGGTCTCTTTGTAGATGACGTGTCTGCAGACAGCAGCGCTGAGTTCCCAGACCGAGCTTCCATGATGGAGGTGCGTCTGCAGGCACAGGAGGATGAGATCACTCTGCTGAAATCCTCACTGGCTGATGCCCTTCGCAGGATCCGCCTCCATGATCAGCTCTTACCATTACTGAAACAGCAGCTGATTGCAGGTGAGTGATCGTCAACATGTCATATACAGCATACTCTACAGCCTTATGGTACACTGGATGGTAGAACATTGTCCAGTGTTTTCACTGTGGTTTTTTCACACTGGACAATTACATATGCAATTTGACTTTTTTCCAGTTTTGTCAATTAAGGAACCTACAGTGTGTTAATGTGGCCTGTGTTATGTTAGGCTCTTGATTCAATACATGTGAGTTCATCATATTTTCTTCAAAATCATTTCAACAGTGAGGTGCTATGGTGGTTGAGCTGAGCTGAAAATAGAAATGTAAGGCACTTCTTATATTTGCTGGTTAAAACTTCGAAAATGTTCTGGTACACCATAAAACCTTAATGTTTGGCAGGTGTCATGCAAAAACCAAATTGTAATGCACAAATTAGTAATTCATGGTCGTGATTAAAAACTTGTGTGGACTAATCAGTAATTTATGCTCTTGCGTTAGTGTGAAGGATTCCATTCCTGAATTCTTCATATACTTTCATATCACTAGGTTATCACATTGAATACATTCACCCATGTCCCCTCACACACTCTTTTTTTATATAGTTGTGATGCTACATTGGATGGTGTCTCTGCAATGTTGGTTAGCTTTGGGTGCTATCAGTTAGGTGCACTGTATAGCCTAATGTTAATGCAGTGCAAAATAAACAGTAAAAGTGGATGGTAGTCTAATCTAAATGAGCCACTTGGATTTCATAGTTAATTTTTGATTTTGGACAGATACATAGATATGCTTCATATTTTGCCTGTTAAAGGGACAGTTCACTCCAAAATCAAACATACATATTTTTCCTCTTACCTGTAGTGCTGTTTATCCATCTGGATTGTTTTGGTGTGAGTTGCTGAGTTTTGGAGATATCGGCCGTAGAGATGTCTGCCTTTTTTGAATATAATCGGACTAGGGCTGCAAAATTAATTGAAATATTATAGAAATCCCAATATGGCCAAGCGCAATTGCCAAAATCGCAGAAGCTGCAATTTTGTGATTGATCTAAAACATGGAAATGAGTTTTCATTTTTGCATTTCCCTCGTCTCGAAATCAGTGGGTTTTTTGAATGGGTTTTTGGTTAGATGCCTGAAATAAGGTCTGTGGTTAACACAAGCTTAAGAGATTTTCACGTTTTGTTCTACGCCAGTAAATACCCCACTTGTGAATTTTGAAGCTTTTATCTGTCTTATAAAAGGCAGTTGCTAACAAGTAGCTAAATGAGAATACAGAGGTTGTCAGGGACATTAAATGTCATCATGCTGAACACGGAAACTCATCTACTCACTAGCTAACTCAAACTTTCCAACTTTCCACAGCCATGACCACTAGCTAGATCAGGTCTTGTTGAGGACAGGCATTTTTAGAAGAAATAACACGCAAAATCAAATTACAAGTTGGAAGCTTAGTGGTGGTGACGTTGAAGTCATGCAACGATGGTGTAGTTCGTTTATAGTCTAACGTTAGCTTTTTACTTCTGCGGATCAAAAAGTGGTGTTCATTTGTGAAGATTATCTTGCCGAACAAAACATGTATCATAAACTTTGCCACAGATCTTATTTTCTGCAATAATCCAAAATCCAGTGGAAAATTCCTATTGGCTTTTTGTCAAGGAAACCAGGGCGATGCTAACTTCCGGGTTGGCCTACAAACATACGTCATCCTTGCGGCACTCTATTGGTTCTGAAACTTAGGTTTCTGCAATTGTATCAAACCATTTCATAAGAAACTCTGCCCTAGATGGTGCACACTGTTATTCTATTACCCACCCTTCATGGAAAAATTACTGGACATACAGAGTGCGCCAGTGCAGTATCACTCAGAAATAACTAATAATGGCCATCTACCTCTGGTCATAAATGGTCAGGACATTCAATAGGTGGAACACTACAAATTCTTGGGTGTAACAATCTCTTCTTCTTTAAAGTGGGAAGTCAACACTACAACTGCTGAAGATAGCTCAGCAAAGACTTTTCTTTTTAAGACAGCTGAAAAAGTGTTCCATAGCACTGGTAATGGTTTGATGCAATTTTATCATGCTGGGATCGAAGGCATCCTCACCGTTGGAATAACTGTGTGGTATGGAAACACCTCAGCACAAGAGAAATGACTGGACAAAATGGTACGCACTGCATCAAAAATCATAGGCCAGGAGCTACCATTCCTTGCTGAAATCTACACCATTAGACTGCGAAAAAAAGGGATACGATATTCTTCATGACTCATCTCACCCTGCTTACCATCTTTTTAACTTCCTCCCTTCTTTTAAAAGAGTGAAAAGTATCAGAACCAGGACAGTCAGGTTCTGCAACAGCACCTACTCAGAGGCTGTTCCAGCCCTTAACTCCTAAATCATTAATGTGTTGTTATTATTCCTGTCTGTAAGGGCATGTATACAGTGGTATACATCATAGCTGGTTGTGGTACTGATAGGATCCCCATGGGAATGCTTGTTTTAATTATTTCATTATTATTACTTAATGTATTTTTATGTCCTAAGGTGGTCCCTGTATGTGAGTTCTTGTTTTTTGTTTTGTTTTGTGTGAGCTCACCAAACCAAATTCCTATCGACAATGTTGAAATGGCAATAAATGATTGAATCTCTCCTCCAACTAATAATCAGCTTTCATCCCACTCAGTGAACCCAGGTGCTGCACGAGTGCTGAACCAAGTGTGTTGCTCAGATGGTTGCACCAGCAGCAGAAAACTGTCCTCCAGCTCAGCCGTCGACGGGATCCGCCACCCTGCTACCAGGTACTGGACCTAGGACAGGAGGGATGATGAGGGGCCATAATTGTTTTATTTCACTTTATTTCATATTACTTACTACATCAGAGGTATGCTAGTCCATTCAGAAGCCTGGTTGTGTTCATATGATGTCTGTGTAATTTCCTGTATGACTCTTCTGTGTTGACCTCAACCTTTGAACTATCTCTAGCCAACTGTCAGACAGCATCGTGACCAATGCGAATGGCCACATAGGGAGCCCAGTGTCGATGAAGCCAAGACCAGCAACACTGGACAGGTCAACCCAGACAGATCCCACCCTCCCAGGGCAGAACACTGGGCAAGACAGGGTCCCTCTGCCCAGGCGGGTCCAGAGCCTGCACCTGGAGGACGCCCTCCCACCAGGGGAGCCTGTGGTCGAGGGGACGCGGGCCAAGCTCTACCGTGTCCCTGGCTTGGAAGAGGAGGATGAGGAGCAGGAGGAAGATGAAGAAGGAGGAGGAGAAAAGGAGTTGAGTTGGACATCATCAGTGGAGGAGCCCATTCAGCCTACCACCATCAGAGGCCTCCAGAGGGAGGACTTCCAGGATGGAAGCTGCTCTCCCGAAGAGCCGGGCTCTGCCTCAACCTCAGTCAGAACCTCAGACCAGAACCTCAGCTCCCGCTCCGGACCGCTGTCCCCCATCCAGGAAGGAGAGAAGAAACCGCTGTGCGTGATCTCGCCATCCTCCCCCTCACTACTGCTGTCTTCATAATCAACTTTCTCTCACGCAAGTGATTGCATGGCTTTTAAGGACGAATCAAAATTTCCTGACTTGTGTGACTGCAAACCCCAGCTACACTGCAAACCCCCTCATGAAACAATCAGCCTCAGGTTGCCAGGGTGTGATTATGCCGTGTTAGAGCAGGAAACCCCAGTAGGATGACATGTTCTATCGTCATGTTCGCTCCAGCCTCCATGTACTTTCTTCTCCATGTGTTTGAGCAGGGGGTGAGGGAAACATAAAGCTGAGGCTGAACATAATAGCAGCACTCATCCACACTGAGTGACAAATCCAAGATTAGCGTAGCACACAAAGATTTGCGCTCAGTGGAAAATGTGATGTGAGGGCAATTGAACACAGCATAATGTACAGAAATGGGCAGGAGCAGGTTTAGGGTTACAGTATGTATACACTTGACTGAACAAGAAAGGTCAGAGGGTTTGCAAGGCAGTGCAGATGTAACCTTTCAAGGACAGAAAACATTTTGAAATGGTATGTCTGTCCAAATAGCATGCATCAAAGTTAATATCCATCAAAAGAACCTCCAGAGTGGTCCTCTCTGTTACAACTTCACTGTAGCCACAAAGTATTAAAGTTGATGGTTCTTTAAGATGATGCAGATGTGCAGAGTTGACACAGTGCTACAAAGGATCTGCCATTCAACTGGGTTTTGCAGAAACACACAAACTGTCTTAAATATTGAGGTTTTTCAATACAGTTCTGCTCAAAACTTTAATCTGTCTTTTAACATTGTCTTCCTCAAACAAATCAAGGATATTTTGCATGCTGTGTTCTCCACTGTGTTTGTTCTCCACTGTGAACTCAAATGATCGGCTTTCTAATAGTGATTACAAAGCAGTGCCAGAACACTGCTGCTTTTATTTACTTGTGTATGTGCTTGTGCATGCATGTGTTCTTTTGTCCTACTTCCTTGTTGTGGCTTTTAAAAGGGTTTCATTGGTGATAGGTAACATAAGCTCTAGTCCCTCAGCTCAGCTCGGTCATGCCCCTCCATGGAAACCTGAGGTATTGGGAAAGTTGTACCTCAGTGCTCACCTCTACTTTCAACACTTTTTCTTTAACACATTTAAAGATTAGTAGCACAGCGATTTGGGAGGAGGGGGCGGTTGCCAGCAGAGTTTCACTTCCTAGAACAGTGATAGATGATAGACGTCAAAGCTACTTTTAGTCCCGTAACACTTCCTCTGGTGATGCTTCTGTTACAATGGCATGTCACCAGGAAACAGAAGGTGTGTCGCAAGAAATCCCCAGAGACAATAAGAGATTAATTATGGTTTACAACTGTGTGTTTGTGTGTGTTCTTGTTCATCTGTCCTTGGTGAATTCAGTTTGAGACCCTCAGTATGCCCACAGCCTTTAGAAATAAGGTAATTTTCACCAATCTTCTCCTCTACAAGTTGCCAGTTTAGGATTAGGATTTGGGTTTAGAGCAATAAAAGAACTAATATAAATGGCCAGGGATTTTAGGGTAATTACAGTTTATTACAACATGGGTACAATTTTCATGGTTTTGTCCAACATTTCTATGAGTAATAACAACATTGAACTCAACAAGTTCATTGCTGAAATCTGGGAACAAGATGACATTGCCAAAAGTATGAGCCCCCCCCCCCCATCAGACAGGTTGTAAAAACAAAAGACAGGTTAGCCAAACTTGTTTGGAAGAGAAAACGAAGATGAACAATAAAGTCACTACCCAAACTGTCTGTTGTAAACATCCATCACAATTTTCAGATCCACTTCCTGCTCTGGATAAACTGTTGGCTTGTTTACAACCTGTCCGATCATCTGACTGCTCATGTTACCTGTGTGTTTGTCTGCTTTAAAGTAAGCTGAAAACGTTAGCATGCCTGGCTAACTAGCTTACTAACTATAGTAGTAACCCAAGCTTATCTCAAACATATTGTTAAAAAATACTAACAATAATAAATCTAACCTTTGTGTTGCTCATCCAAGCAACTTATAATGTATTTCTAGAGTAAACATCTGAACAGCGCTATGTATGTTTTCTTGTAATAGTGTACTATAATACTAGAGCTATTATACTAGAGCTTACTAGCTCTACCCTGTAATACAAGAACAATGCTGCTCTTCTATTTACATGTCTTCTACATGGATCATCAGCTGGTGAGGATGCTGACTGTTTGCCTTGGACCTGTTAGCTTTAGTCTTTAGGTTTTTAAACTGAGTTTGAGTTCTTTGACACAGAGTGAATAATTAGCTGGTTAGCTACAGCTGATCAAATCTGCCAGCAACAGGTGTCATTTTAGCCAGCTACAAATAAGAAGCTGCGTTTGTCTACATCTGTGTGAAATCAAGGACCATTGTTTTAAAAAGTACCACAAATTTTGGTGGTAAATCTGCCACCATTATTATTGTAAACTGCAGTGTTACATTGGAAACCTAGACAGGCATAGCAATAGTAAATAGCGGGGGCAGGGCTTAGCGAAAGGTTAGTTGCTTTGGTGAGTACAATGTTATTATTACAGAGAGTAATGATGGCCGAAACAAAAAAATAAGATTTGTATTAAACCAGATTTTTCCTTTGGGAAGGTTGGGAATTAAATCAATAAAATATTCCAAACATGCATGTTTCTGCGTGTACATGTACTGTATGTAGTCACATTGGTAGTTTGTGGATATTTTGCATGCATAAATAGTGGGGTAACTGCATCCATCTGTGTAGGATTTAGTGACTGTATGTGGACATAGAGTATTTACTCTTGGAAGCTGAATCTGATTTCTGTCCTCCGGTGTTCCAGGGTTCGTAGGAACAGCGAGAAACTGGGGAACCCGGAGAGGCAGAGGAAACGTTTGGACAAGAAGGCGGCGTCCTCAACCAACCTCCTCACCCGCTCACCCAGCCTGGAGAAGTGAGCCATGTTACCATCACTCACAGCTGTCACCACACAGTCACACAGCTCACTTTTTCCTATGGCTGCTGCAGCCTTGCATATCTCATCAAAGAGACACTTGCTGGAACACTGATGGCCCCTGTGAATAATAATAAAATTCCATTCCCATGAAAACCTCGCAGTAACACAGTATGTGATTCTGAAGTGAGGGACTGACGGATAAATGCTACTAATTTATATGAAATGGTGTCATATATTTGTTTCACACAGTTGCTTTCTGTCTCCACAGCCGGGCTAAGGAGCTGATCGCCAGTGCAGGTGATGTATCTTTAAACATTTCTGTCTTGTCTTTAAGCCTGAAACTGAAATTGACATCACTGTTTTCACCACTTTACTTCACTTTAAGACTCGTAACCTGTAGATGGAAAACAAGATTTTTGGCAACTCTCATAAATTTGCTTCAATCAGTATTTTTTGTGTGTGTGTGGGGGGGCACATACAGTACTTAAAGGCCCTGAAAACCTCAACTTCTCTATGAATGTTGGCATACATGTACAAACATTTTCTGCCAAATTAAAACTGTTTTGGTTATTTCACGAGATATTTCTGTATTTATGTTTTTCTCTGAGCTCTGTTGGAAAAGGATAATGTCATGCACATCATTGCACCAATCAGGATTTAGCAACATTTTGAATGAAAATGTGATGACAGTTGGTGGGTTGTTTGGTTACTGTCAATCAAATCTGATTAAACACCACCCACACAGTCCTGATGAAGCAGATTAGCTGAGTTTTCAAGGGCTTTAAAGAATGAATTTCAAGTCTGTACAAAGCATGATCAAGGTCATATGAAAAAAATCAATCCAGTTCTTCTTTTTATTAGTATTTCATTTTTAGATAAGTGGTTCCTCAGTTGTTCAGTGCCAGGCAGAAAATTAGGATGTGGAGGTTAGGGTGGTGGATGTGCACCTAGTGCATCCTGCTTTGATGATGACCAGAGCTCATGTTTTGGTTGCCATACCTCACCATACCTTAACCATACTGTACTATAGTAGCCATGTGCAGATATGATATTTTAGTTAAGGTAAATAATCTACATCTGGATTAAACGTTAGTTAAAAGTAAACATAATTGGTTTTGCAGAACTGTCCAATCAATTTTATGACTTGTGATAAAGTTGCATATAGTCATGCATAATGCTGCTTAAGGTGTGTATAGTGCTGTTTTGACTATGTGGAATGCTGCATTAGGTGCCGCACCAGACTAGGTGATTTTCTGCCCAATTTGGCTACTTTTTATTTGATTGGGCAGTTTACTGTGATGAAAAGTTATAGAATATATTCCAATCAATAAGACCTTCCTCTCCTTCAATAAGAGTACATTGGCACTGATGGGATGCCATCATTGTATCCAGTCTGCTGCAACTTTATGGAGGAGAAAAAGAACAGAATTGACAAGCACTGATCCAAAGATGACTAATGGCTGATAAAAAACCAAATGTCTTTTCAGCAGAAACCTTTTTCTTTAAATTATATTCAACTCCAAAGTCATAACTAAATACAAATTTTGTAAAAGCTTCCATGTGTTCATATAAGTGAAGACTTTGTCTGTTTAATATACCGTTATCCAAAAGATAATTTTTCATTATAATAAGGTAAATCTGGCAACACTACGTACAGTGTGCACACTGTGTGTGTTTGGAAGCTTAAAAAAAAGGTTTATGTCCCTTGTGCCCTGCAACTTGAACAAGCTATCTGTGTTGCACTGTGTTTTATGCGCAAGCGTGTTAATAATAAAGGCAGCGCATATCAAATTTGCACAAGGCTTTGCACCCACCTTGCAACGGCTCTGGTTGTGCGGTAATTCATATAATAATGTAACTAATCATAATGAATGTGTTTACATGTCCCCTGTTATCCCAGTTATGATTAGGTTATTGCAGTATGCCAGTTATTCGTCTGCATATATTAGCATCATATCCTGGTTTCAGAAACCTGGAAAAGCCTTTGTCCTGTCCTGTTATGTAGTAGTCCGTCAGTAAAACTATGATGCTAAACAACAAAATGACGGTCCACATGCTGCAGTGACAGTGGTAAACTGTATTGTCGCTCTAATCTTCCATTATTGGTGACTGGAAGGACAGGCTAAATGCAGCCAAAGCCAAGCTAAATGAATACAGGCTGCCACAAGCTAAACTGGGTTCATCTGCAGCAGTTGAGTTGATTCAGTACAAAACCAGAGATTTCATTTAAATGGAGGGAACAAAGACACACCTGCGAGCAGACTATCAGAAACCTAGATAATATCAGTCATGTAAACAAAGAGTTGAATAACTAGGATTCCTTATGTTCTGTGTGAGTGTCATATCCTGAATAGGGTAAGGGTTACCATGACTATAATAATACTCTTGTGTTGGCATAGGCTTTTGTTGGAAATTCTTTTAGTCACTGTGATATTGTTTCATCCTATTGATGCAAAAATTGTTCTTGGCAGTTTTTCCTCAGTATGCTGCCTGCCAGGCAGTGTCTATAGCCAGACATCATAGGACCAGCTATACTGCTATACTTTGATTGACAGGTGACCTTTATCTGGAGTGCAATGCAAAAACAGCACAGCAATGAATGTTTTTTCCCCAATGAATACTGTCTGTAGTGTAACAGAAGCATAATCCTTAGAGGAGCAAATATAGACACGGTGCATGGGTTTTGAAAAGCTGTCAGTGATCATTATCACATGTCATTTTGTTATGAATTGGGGACTTTTCCGACAATTTCATCCATCCTTCCTGACTTCAGTGTTGGCAAGGCCTGACTTAAACTACGCTTTTTTACTTGTGCCCAGGCAGCTTCTCACTGGTTCACACATGAAGTCATTTGTGCAAAAATGAATGCATTTCCCAACCAACCACACTTGTGGTTAACGTAGCTTTTATGAGTGTTGTTCTTCAGTCTGGTTATGGTTAGCCCTGTTTTTAGGCCTCATTCCTACAGTACAGAGTGTTAGAGGACTCTCACTCGCTCACATTGTTTGTGAAAGTTAAGCAAAAGAAGAATTCTACTAGTCAAAGCTAGTGGAAAACTTTGACTTGGCAGTCACTGTGGCTTAATATAAGTGCAACAGGCAGTGCCATGTGTTGTTGTTATTTTCGTTAACGTAAAATGGAGAAAGTTAGTGAGCTGCGCTGAACAAATAATCATGTCACCACAGGTTTGGAAGCATTTAGATGGAAAAATCATGAATAAATGTAAAGTCCTTTGCTGGCTTTTCAAAAAGCAACTTCCTGCAGTAACATTGCCACAACAACAAATCTGAAGTCACGTTTTAGCTTCTCATTGAGGCAGCTGAGGCACCATGAATAAACGTAACATCAAATTTATGATGTATTTTACAATTAGGCAATGTGGGTGTGTCAGAATTCATTCAAACAAATTGCATGTTACCCTTTTTTTGTTTTTAAAGAATTGCTGGATGGACGGTTAGACTGTTGCTAGTCATAAAATAATTCTAGGACGTAACTGTCACCAAAACAACACTTTGACATTTTACATTTCTATTTATGTGTACAAATTAACAAACAAGATTCAATTACTTAGTGTGCTGGTAGGAGTATTTTTGAACTTTGGACAGAGCCAAGATAGCCATTTCCCCCTGCTGCCCGTCTTTATCCAGTCGCGTCACGACTCCAGCATGAGAGTGGTCAATTGTCTCATCTCACTTTCTAGAATAACTACTTACTAAATCACTAAAACTATTTGTAAGTCAGGGAACTGACAATATATACCTATATTATAAGTTTGCTAACATTAGCCACCATAAGTTGTCATACCAGACCAGGTAAAGGTGTAGCAGTAAAGACCCTGAGTGGGCTGAATTGGGCAAGGATGTGTTTTATTGCTTATGAATGAAACTTTTTATTTGTAAGAGGAAGAAGGTTCTAGTTTTTTCTTTCGAAAGTTGAATAGCGTCAATTTAAATTAGTGCTCATGGGTAATTTTTAGGCATCGTGAAAGCATTTCAAGCACAAGTACATTTTATTCTAATCAGTATGAAAAATCCAGTACATCTGTGCTACCAATGGATGTGTTACGTGTGTGAATGGTCTTCAAATACAGTGATAGACAGTATGAAGTGTATTAGTAAATAGTGAGTAATTTCAGGAAAGTGTGGGGAGCCCATACATTTCAAACTTCTCCCTCAGGGAAACCTGCCTAGATAACTGTTGACATAAAACTGCTTTACTTCAGCTTGACGTCAAACTGAAAGCTACCAGGTCATTTAGAGGCTATCTTTATGGCTTAACATACCCTTAGAACACCAGAAATATCACTCAACAGGGCATTTCCCCCTCCAGTATAAACTGGCCATCACTTTTTTAAGTGAGTTCTTGTGAAGTCAATCACTGCAGGGCCAGTTTGAGCTGTGGGCACTGCCTGGAATCACAGTCACTGTGGTTAGCCGAGCTGCCACACCACACCAACTCGCCTGATGGAATGATGGATGGCCAGCTCTGCAAAGCAGGTTGTCTTTAAGTCTTTGCCTCTCATTCTGGATGTCTCCACAATTCTTGTTTGATTGAGTAATTGTTGTGCTTGGCATCAGTCTAGCTTTTTAGATTCCTGACAGTGGAGAGTGTCAGGAAATTTAGGGGGGCATAGGACAAATGTCTCCTGAGACTATACTGTTTGGGTACAGAACCAAATGTGTCCGTAGCACTGCATATCAAAAACTGTCACTGAAAGCTGACATCGACTACCTGGTCAGCTTCACGATCTTTTTATTTATTCTTTGATCAGACAGTTGATTTAGATCATAATTGTGCCAATTTTAGACATGATTTGGAAAGGCACACACCTGTCTATATAAGGTCCCACAGTTAACAGCGCATGTCAGAGCACAAACCAAGCCATGAAGTCCAAGGAATTGTCTGTAGACCTCCAAGACAGGATTGTATCGAGGCACAGATCTGGGGAAGGGTACAGAAAAATGTCTGCAGCAGGAGGGCCCAGTGAGCACAGTGGCCTCCATCATCTGTAAATGGAAATTTGGGACCACCAGGACTCTTCCTGGAGCTGGCCGCCCGGCCAAACTGAGCGATCAGGGGAGAAGGGCCTTAGTCAGGGAGGTGACCGAAAACCCGATGGTCACTCTGACAGAGCTCCAGGGTTTCTCTGTGGAGAGAGAACCTTCCAGAAGAACAACCATCTCTGCAGTGACTCCACCAATCAGGCCTGTATGGTGGAGTGGCCAGACGGAAGCCACTCCTCAGTAAAAGGCACATGACAGCCCGTCTGGAGTTTGCCAAAAGACACCTGAAGGACTCTCATGAGAAACAAAACTCTCTGGTCTGATGAAACAAAGACTGAACTCTTTGGCCTGAATAGCAAGCGTCATGTCTGGAGGAAACCAGGCACCGCTCATCACCTGGCCAACACCATCCCTACAGTGAAGCATGGTGGTGGTAGCATCATGCTGTGGGGATGTCTTTCAGCGGCAGGAACTGGGAATGAATGCAGCAATGTACAGAGACGTCCTTGATGAAAACCTGCTCCAGAGCGCTCTGGACCTCAGACTGGGGCGAAGGTTCATCTTCCAACAGGACAACGACCCTAAGCTCACAGCCAAGATAACAAAGGAGTGGCTACGGGACAGCTCTGTGAATGTCCCTGAGTGGCCCAGCCAGAGACGTGAGCGCAGATTCCTTCACCTCATTGTCACCAAAGTAAATATTGGGCCCAATAGAGGGGGGGAGAGGTGACCACGCCCACTTAGGCGACAGGAAGTGTATGCCATTTCATACCATTGGTGCAGCTTGTAATGTGTTATCTTTGTTATAGAGAATCTTTGGTATGACCTTCTCCAATTCACTAAAGTTAACTGCTCATCTCCTAGCAATGCTGGCTCTCATTTGCCAGCCAACCTCTGCCATGTGAATCGCCAATCCAGGGCCTCAAGTTGCTGTTTCCACAAATATGTCCAAAAACAGTTTTAGTGATGAGAATTCAAATGTCAGTTTGACTTTAAAAGCATTTAACATTTGAGAAGTTTGCTTTAGCTGAACGAGGGTTTTGTTATTTCTCATGGCATAGAAAAAGTATTGTTTTGGTATCAGTACTGAAACTCGGGTATTGTTTTGGTACTAGTAAAACTAGTAGAAAAAAATCTAAGTGATACCCAGCCCTAAGTGGGACAGTCCCACTGTATTTATAAAAAAAAAAAAAAAAACTTTGTTGGATTCATTAATCAAAAAATGTAAATTTTCAGAAATAGAGTAATATCCTTTCTTTCCTTTTTTTCTCTTCTTCTTTTTCCTTATCTGCTAATATTCCCAAAAGTGTCTTTACTCTCATATGAACTGTCAAGGTAGACAGTGTGACCAGTGTTCTTATTGGGATTTGTTGGGTCTCTGTAAATAATATTATAAAGAGTACGGTCTAGACCTGCTCTATAGGAAGTGCAATGAGATAACTTCTGTTATGAATTGGTGCTATATAAATACAATTGAATTGAATTGTCCTTTTACTGGATACAACTAAATTGGCCTTGCTGCTTGCCTTCCCCCTCCAGTCTCATAAAAGAACAGAACAGCTACCAAGGTAACAGAGTCAGGTTAGAAGTCCCAAAAATAAATGGAAAATATAACCCAGCTTGAAATTCAAAGCTCATAGATCTAACCCGTATAAACTGGGAATAGATCCTTGGGGATTCCTAAAGTTAAAGTTAGGTCAGCTACAGCTGGAATCAGCTGTGAGTTAAAGCTCATGGTCTTGGTATTTATTTGTGCTTTCATTCTCACACAGGATCCCCCGGGTCCAGAAGAGGAACCTACAGCCAAGGTAGATCTGCTATTATGTCATTTGTATCGTTAGTTCTTTTTATGCTTTGAAGGTCAACAGACCATGTTGTACTTTTCCAGCAATATCCCATTAACTGTTGCACACGTCACACACAGTTTTCTGCTGTTGTCTATTGACTGCTGGCCAGTATAACCATACTGAGCGTGAATACTGGACTTTGATTCATCATGGACAGAAAAGAATTACAATGGGATGATAATGTTGCTCTGTGTTGTTTGCTAACATGTTGACTGAAACAACTTTATAAGGTGATATACACTCAGTTGCCAGTTTATTAGGTACACCTAGCTACCACTCAGTATAACGGAATACAATTCAAAAGCACCACAAACTACATTCTCTAAAACAGTTTCAACAAAAACTGAGCATTTTAACCTTCATGAAGGTAGGATTTATTGCAGGACTGTTATATTAGACTGCATTAGTTTTAGCTAGGTGTACCTAGTAGACTGGCAAGTGAGTGTATATCAAATTATGTTTTTTAAGCTTGTTCTGCTGCCCCCAAGTTGCCTAAATAATCAGTTAATGCAGCTTTATGTAAAACAAAACTGCGATCAGTTGCACAAAACCCTTAATTAAACTTTATGTTTGACCCACGTCACAGAAATTACTAAAACATTACTGGACGCATTTTAAAAGTTTCTTTAGGTGAAAAATAAAGTCAGCCCCATTAAATACTTTATAGTTGCTGCAATGACTTAATTCTATCTCCAAGGGTCTGAACATTTCTAAGGTTGTGGTGATTGATGTTGCTGTCTCTGATCATTCATGTGTTTTCTTTGAGAGTGCTATCTCCGCGCACACAAATGTTCAGAGGTAATCACAAAACGCTACATTAATGAAAACACCAGTGAAATATTTATTCAGGCATTCTCTTCCACACCCGCCCTCTTTAGGGTCTCAGTCTATGAGCTTGTTGATAACTTCAATTCTAAAATTACAAATTAAAAACAAATCTCCATTATGACATGTATAAAGCATTTCTAATTTAGAACTGAGAAATGCAAGGCGTCTTCTCTGACGTCATCGCCAAAAACAACAATAATGCACATGCCTTGTTTGCTACTGTCGACAGGCTAACAAACCCTCCTGTGTCTGAACTTCTATCCACCAGGGCCTGCAATGAATTTGCCCCCTTCACTGGCAAAATTCAGAAAATTAGACAGGCAGTCAGTGCCTCCAAATCAGGCACAGGATATCTGTTGTCCCTGTGTCCACTCAAAATCAGTTCAAATAGCATGACATAATTTGATCCAGTTAACCATATAAACTTGGAGGGCATGCTATTATACAACATCTGAAAGCCTTGTTATTCTGCCAACAGGCTCTTTCAAAAATATTTCGAACTGCATGGCCTCAGATCATCTACAAACTGTCAACATGACTCTTCTCTCAGGTGTCTTCCCACAGGCCCTGAAACCAGCAGTCCTCAAACCACTCTTAAAAAAGAACAATCTAGACGCGTCACTAATGAACAATAGGCCTATATCAAACCTCATGCTGTTTCTCAACAGCTGAACAACTTCTTGGCATTAAACAGCTGTTTTGATGTCTTCCAGTCAGGTTTTCGAGCACACCACAGCACTGAGGCTGCTCTTGTTAAAGTCTTCAATGACATCCACCTAAACACAGACAGTGGCAGAAGTTCAGCCTTGGTATTACTGGATCTCAGTGCTGCATTTGACACGGTCGACCACAACATATTACTAGACCGACTGGAAAACTGGGTGGGACTTTCTGGCTCAGTGTGAAACTGGTTTGAATCCTACTTAAAGGACAGAGACTACCTTGTGTCTATAGGTAATTACACATCTGAGCGGACAAAAATTACATATGGAGTTCCCAAAAAGTCAGCACTCAGCTTCAATCAGTAATGTTAAAAACCATAAACCAAGCCAGAAATCTTGGTGTAGTCATGGACTCAGACCTGAATTTCAACAGCCACATTAAGACAATTACAGCCTACCCTTAAGAATATATCTAGAATTAAAGGACTTATGTCTCAGCAGGATTTTGAAAAACTTGTTCATGCATTTATCTTCAGTAGACCCGACTACTGTAACGGTGTCTTTACAGGTCTCTCAGACAGCTGCAGGTCTTTATCCTGGCTTCCTGTCTGTCAAAGAATTGATTTCAAAATACTACTGTTGGTTTATAAAGCGCTGAATGGTTTAGGGCCAAAGTACATTTCTGATCTGCTGCTACATTATGAACCGTCCAGACCAAGGTGTGCTTTCTGTCCCCAGAGTCAAAACTAAACATGGAGAAGCAGCGTTCAGTTTATATGCTCCACATATCTGAAACAAACTCCCAGAAAACTGCAGGTCTGCTGCAACTCTCAGGTCTTTTAAATCGAGTCTGAAGACTTTTCTGTTTGCTGCTGCCTTTTAGTAAATCAATGATTAACAACAATGATTCATTTCTTACACTGCACTGTAACTTTTACTCTTTACTTACTTTTTATCTTGTTTTTATTTTCTATTTAACTCTTTTGAAGTGTTTTTAAATGTCTTTTTATATTGCCCTATGTTGCTTTTATGTTTTATGTAAAGCACTTTGAATTGCCTTATTGTTGAAATGCGCTATACAAATAAACTTGCCTTGCAGGAAAACTTAAACCTACATCGGCCCCCCTTAAACTGATTTCTTTGGCCACTTGGGGGCAGCGGAAACAAGTTGTGAACAAAACATTGAAATATCATCACCTTTAAGTTGACATGACAAAATTATTAGCAAACAGCTGCTTATTTACACAGCCAGCAGCTACATTAGCTTTTATTTGGAGTTGTAGTCATGGTTACCTGGCGAAAGTAAGTCCAATATTCACTCTCTTTTAGTGCTGTTTTTGGTCTCTGCCATCTCCAAAGAAAAATATCTGGCTCTTTAGTAGCTAAATGCTAATACAGTTTTGGTAAATAATGGCCCTGGCCACTATTTGATCATTTATGATATACAGTAAATGGTACTAAGTGGAAGTAGGAATAGGATACATTCAGGGACAATAAACAGTAAAACACTTGTCTTTGTTTGCCTCTATCTGTATTACCGCTACATTACTTTTCTGCTGCTGTGTTTGTCTTCCAGGACAGTCTATCAAAATGTTCATCCGAGGCCGGCCGATAACCATGTACATACCCTCTAACATCCAGAACTACGAAGACCTGAAGATGGAGCCGCCCTCTGAGAGACTGGAGCTGGACTGGGTGTATCCTTCCAGAATGCCACAGCAGTGTTCAGCCTCTTGTTCATATTTATGAGGGTTATGTTACATTCAGAGAGTGATGATTTCACTGTATGTTCATTTCCTAGGTTCAAGCCACAGTGTCTGTATTGGAAAGTATCTCTCTTAATAGTTTAGTGTCTGTGAGAGCAGCATCAAGCACAGATTAACTGTTAGCTGTGAAGCTGTACACTAAAACAGTGTCATTATTTATTCTATGTCAGTTAAAAATTCATAGAAACTCAAATTTTCACATGCTGAATAGTTGATAATAACACAATTTTCATTGTTGAGTGAACTGTTCATTTGATGAATAAAACGGACCAATGAGTAACATGAATGTCACCTTGACCCTGTCATGCCAGCTATGGTTACCGGGGACGGGACTGCCGGGCCAACCTGTACTTCCTTCCAACGGGCGAGGCAGTGTACTTCATCGCCTGTGTTGTTGTGCTTTACCACATCAACAACCGCACACAACGCCACTATAGCAAACACACAGATTGTGTCCGCTGGTCAGTGGAAGAGAATTTACTGTAAATCATCTGCATCCATAGATAAGATAAAATGAAACTTAGGCAATAGATCACCATTTTGGGAAACACACTTACACACGAACACAACATTTCTGAGAAAGAGATGACAAGCGCTGGACTGGAGGTATTTAGCCTAGCATAACCTAAAGACTGGAAAGAGAGGGAAACAGCTAGCCTGGCTCTTTTAAAAGTGAACATACCAACATCTCTAAAGCTAGCCTACAATAACTGGCAGTCCTATACTGATGTTTTTCAAGAAATAGTTCCAGCACGTTATGCTCCTCTTAAACCACAAAATGTTTCTTTATATTTCTGTTTGTGTACAGATGTACCAAACAAGGTACAGCATGTTAATCAGTGAGCTTTAGAAGTGTTGGTAGGTGTATTTTTTTTTAACTTTAGACAGAGCCAGGCTAGCTCTTTAAAACTGTTTCCAGTCTTTATGCTAAGCTGGGCTAGAATACAGGGCTCAGATGTGGCCCACAGCTAACTCACTGGCTCCATGCCATATTACTTCATGTTTACATCACCAAAAGAATGATGGGAAATGGTGGTGATTGTGAAATCTCAAAAATTCATTTGAAATCGAAATTTTAAAAAATAAGAAGTGACAAAAGCCATCCTTTTTTGTTTTTACACCATCATTATCAATACATTTGTGGACAGAACTAAGGCTCAGTATGTCCTACATGATCTATATATCCCTAGAATACTGACACTCCCGTTTCTATATTAATTTACCAATATTTGTGGTGTGTTGAAACATGTACTATATAGTACCACTGACAGTAGCCTAACTCATGGTCATTTGAAATTAACATTATTAATTTGCCTAGCTTAAACTTGTATTGACTATCCCATAAGCCTGTAAATAAAGGCTGTGAAAATCAAAAACAAAAATAGTCTTGAGTTCAAATGGTTAAAGCTTGTTCGAACATCTGACAAATATTAAAACACACTAAAATCCATTTAAAACATTTAAACCATCACAGCCCATTAGAACCTCTCAAAACATTTAAAAACCCATTTAACCCTGTTAAGAGGTATCGACATGCTGGCAACCAACACACCAAGGGCAAATAAAGAGACTAGAGATTTGGGAGGCGATCGGCACATTGGCATGTTACCACATGCCTCAAAGAATAGGTGTGATTTGATATCTCTTTTGACAGCTATAATAATAATAATAATAATAATATAGAAAAATAAAAGCAATGGCGGTGGTGTAAAATAACAGATACCAAATACTTATATTCCTGAAATAACGGGGAACTTACTATGGTTTCCAAATGGCACTTAAAGGCTTTGGGACAAGCTACAGTTTAACTGTTCACTACAGTGCAGTCCATAATTATTTAGGCAGTGACACACTTGCATTTTGGGGCAGCCTGATAATCATAATGAATTACCATTTAGTTATTATTCAGTCTGACATTGTGTTCATGTTAATTGTATCCATCTCGCTGATGCCATTTTCATGCCATTTTAGCAGTTGCTAGGAGCAGCTTTTTCATATCAAAGAAATATGTAGATTTAAAGTGGTCACATTATGCTCATTTTCAGGTTCATAATTTTATTTTGGGGTTGTACTAGAATGGGTTTACATGGTTTAAAAAAAACACCATATTTTTTCTCATACTACACATTGCTGCAGCACCTCTTTTCACCATGTGTCTTGAACGCTCTGTTTTAGCTAAGCGAGGCATCTCACCTCTGTTCGATCTTTATTGGGAGTTGCACATGCTCAGTACCGACGTAAGGACTACTAGCGAATCAGAAGCAGTAGGGCGGGTCCTGACGAGGAAGTAACTGTGATCCAAAACAAAGCCTCTTTAGCCAGTAATGGCTAAAGAGGTCTGTATGGCTTCAGTTCAGCCGTACATGTTCCAGCCTGAGTCTGATACCGAAACACAGGCAGCCCAAACCAGCTTCACAAGATGTTTCAGAGTTGTAAGTTATTAATTTGTAACTAATTTATCTTTCATACGTAATGTTTAACTGTGCACTGTCTCTACATCACAGTAACAACTTGATGCCCATTGGCTGCCTGGAGGGTATCTAACATTTTAATTAATATTTAGGTGTACTTATGGAAACTGCTCAATTTGTGCATTATGACAGGTGTTACATAGTGACATAGATATGTTACAGAAGTAACGACTGGACTACAATCGAGCTGTTTTCAGGCAGTTCAGGAGCAGTGAGAGGGTAACTCCCTTTGGGGTGGACTTTGGGCTTTTTCACTTTGCAAACCTACTACATAAACAAAAAAGATATATAACACAATAAAGTAAAGGGGGAAAGCCAAAAAGCATAATATGACCACTTTAAGTTGTTATTTTGGTAAATTGACTTACAACAACCTGTACAGCTGCATCAGCTCCTCTATGCTTTTTGCCACCATGTGACCCTTTGTCTCTATTTTTCATGGATGTAGTTAGGTAGCTAGGTTGCTATGTAGGGCGATAACGTCCCCATTCTTAATCCCACCTACAACGATCTGATTGGTCGATTGTTTGTCCAATCGACACCAAACGTATATAAGCAAATCGAGATGTGGGCAGAGATTCAGAATTTCGGTTCACATTTACAGGTATATCTATACTGGCTGATATCTCTGGGTCGCAGATCTTAAACAGTCACTGACAGCAAAGGGTTTGAAGCCAGATATTAAAGGGACAGTTTACTCCAAAATCAAAAATACATATTTTTCCTCTTACTTGTAGTGCTATTTATCCATCTAGATCGTTTTGGTGTGAGTTGTCTAGTTTTGGAGATATTGGCCGTAGAGATGTCTGCCTTCTCTCAAATATAATGGAACTAAATGGCACTCTGCCAAAAAAATACATTTGAAAACAGCAATGTCTCTTTCCAGAAATCATGACAGGGGTTACGAAAGATAATCTACAGACCCTGTTGTGAGCAGTTTCATGTAGGAACTATCGGTAGAAAGAAAATTCCCACATGAAACTGAAACACACACGTTGCCATCAAAAATAAACTTTAGCCACTCAGCTCCTCTGTCTTCTGAGCCTGGGGGCCAATGTAGTGATTTGTGCTGGTTCTTTGACATGGTGTTAGTTAGTATGGAGCTGAGTAAATGTTCAGTAAGTTATTAGCAGTCTCGGTTGGGCGGTTGGGCGAGTTCAAAGTTGTGAAAACGGGTGATTTGAGTTCCCGTCTTTTAAGTCTCATAGTCTATTAAACCATACGATTATTAAAACAGAAACACATTTGTTGAGTAAAATATGTTTGAATATAATTTTTATTCATAATCAATGTTATTTCTAACATCACTCAAAAAGTAAAAAACATCAGGTCTGCATATCCCTCCCGCCCCCGAAAATAATGGATAAAGAAGCGCTTCTCCTTATAAAATTAACACCAGCGATTGCCTGACCAATGAGAATTTGGTCGGACAAGAGTATTGACCAACCGACCAGAAGGTGTCAGCCCTACTTTAAATATAATGAGTGTATTTAAGTTTATTTATTTAAGTTTATTTTAATTTGCTGAATTACTTTTGTTCCCCTACAATTTGGGGAGTATGTGTAAAAATGGCTACAATTCCTTCACTGTGCAACTGAATTGGATGTAAACATCCTCAAATTAAAGCAGAGTCAGCACTTTAACCTCGTAGTCTTTGTTTTGTTTTGTTTTTAAATCCAATGTGCTGGACTACTGAGCCAACACAACCAAAAAATGTCTCACTGTACGTAACGGACTGCACTTTATTTGACTACAAGTACACTTGTCATTTTGCCATGGTGGTTAAAATCACATACACAGATATGTTGCCACTGGTCAATATGTTTGAATAGATATTTGTTCAAAAGCCATGTACAACCCTTTCTTGTTATTTAGTTACATTATTTTTGTTCATCCTGCAGTCTTACCCTCCATCCTGACAAGGTGCGAGTGGCATCTGGCCAGACAGCAGGGGTGGATAAAGACGGCAAGGTGACTACTGCTGTGATACCAGTCTGATGCACTTTGATCCATTATAGACAAATGTTTTTTACGTCTTTAAATGCTTTATACTGTATTTCTGTACACGTATGTGTGCAGCATTAATGCATACTGTATATTGTGTAATCAGGGCCCTATGAAAGTCAGACATCTTATTGGGGACCCTAGCAATGACCTTAACCCTCATGCAGATATACAGTGTTTTGCTCCATTTTAATTCTAATGCATATAACCAGTCACTAAAAAATCTAAAAAAGTTGTTGAATTTTGGCTCAAAATAATACTGGTAGATAGGTAGAACTATGTGTTGAGGATAAATGTAAGTAAAGTTTGTGTGTGTGTGTATTAGCCCCTGCAGCCTTGTGTTCATATCTGGGACTCCACTACCCTGGTCACCCTGCAGCAGATCGGCCTGGGAACTTTCCAGAGGGGAGTGGGATCAGTTGCATTTTCCTTTGCTGTGAGTTGATTGTAAAATAACATAATGTAAATTCTCAGAGTTATTCACAAATGATTTACCTCAACTGCAGCGAGACCCAGGCCTTTATTTGAAACAGACTTATATTTCCCCTGTCCCCCAGCTAATGCAACATGATCACCTGTCTTGATTGATAATACATTTCCACAGCCCTAAACTTATCAGTACATGTCATATTTACTACTCTGCTGCTATCACTTTCTCTTTTCAACAGAAATATTGTTTTTCATTTAATAATTATCTCCAGTCACTTGCCATTTTTAGATCGCAGTGAAGCTGTTGTCAATGAAACTAAACACTTCCTGTACAGGTGTTTCACATTGAAAATCTTCAAGCCTTTCCTTTACTGGCTCTTTATGTGAAATATCTGCAGGACAGGTGGAGTTTCATTGATGATAGCTTAACATTGACCAAAAAATGGCAAGTAGAAGCAATTGGAAATAATTAGTGGCATTAACAGTATTTTTCTCAAAAAGAGAAAGTGAGAGTAGCAGAATGGTGAGAATGACATGACTCTAGGTGGGTTTCCATCCACCTGTTTTTATGCGTATTTTCAGTTTGCGCATAAAAAAAACGAGTGGAAAATTCTAAAAAATCTCATAGGGCTGACGTGAATGCTTCGAAGCTTCAAATCAGTATTGCAGGGTTTTTCATTATTATATATGCATTATAGTAATCCAACATTATTAACATTAAATGGCATCTCAGAGGATGACAGCAAGGCAGTGTTTCCCCTAGGTTGACTGCTTTGGGGGGGTGACCGTTACTCGAGTTGACGACAACTCATTACATTACGTAACACTGAACCATGGTGTTCTGTCAGGAGATGCAGTGACTCAAAGAAAAAGTATAAATAATATGTAATTTGTTAAGCTATGAGTAGAGGAAAAGTCTGCTAGCCACTAGGCTAATTTATGCAGTGTAAATACAATTGTTTTGTCTATGAACCTTGACAGTTATACCCCTCCCCTGAAGCTTATAATATTTGCGGGGAATTCTCATCAAAGCCCCAAATCTTTTTTTTACTCTCGGCTGAGGTGGAAAAGTTTGTGCAAAGCGATAACCAACTCCTAATAATTGCATAATGGTAGTGGATGGAAACGCACATTCATTTGCATTTTATTTTGCTGATTACTGGTGGAATTGGTGCTGTGGAAATTTACATTATGCTGAATTTAGCTTCTTTTTTTTTTGACTGGTCTTTATTTGTTCCAAATGTTGTTTTCAGGATTCTGGAGCGTTCCTATGTGTGATCGATGACTCTAATGAGCACATGCTTTCAATATGGGACTGCAAGGGGACCAAGCATGCAGAGGTCAAGGTAAAGAACAGTCAAAGTAAGGTCAAGTGTGAATGAACTTAACAGGCTCAGTAATAAAGAAATCTCAACCCTTTACAATGATACTTTACAATGATAAGGCTAATTATTATCACCAGTTTTATTCAAAGCAGAAATACTGTTAACATTCCTCATTGTTTTATAAAGTTGCATTAATCTTAGCTGAGTACACTTACAGTACAGACTGTTACTGTTACAATAATAAGATGATACAATAAAATATTAAATATAATATTTCAAAAGTACAATAATAAAACAGTTGCTATAATATGGGCATGAATACTTCTAAAGAAGGTAAGTAGGTTAAAAAAATTACAATAATAATATAATATGTTTGATGTTGTGTTTTCAGCTTGTTGTGGATTTCTTCTGTTGCCATGTGGCCAAAAAATAATAGTGTTTAAAAAAGTATTTGAGAATTATGAAGGAGGTAAGCAAGCCGTTTCCCCCTGCTTTCAGTCTTTGAGCTAAGCTAGGCTAAACATGTCCTGGACCTACTAAATCTCCTACACAGACATTAAACTTGTATTGTGCGTCTCATCTGACTCTGAGCAACAAACCACTCTCTTTCCCAAAATTTTGGACTGTTCCTTTAACAGGTTTTATTACAGTTTGCCTGCTTTGGGATGACATGTTTTTACTTTTAATTTGAGAAGGTTCGAGTTTTTTTATTGTCACATACACAATCGTAAACAGTATAACGTATAGTGAAATTCTTACGTGCCTAGCTCAGAATGAGTCTAACAAATAGATAAATAAAATAAAGATGAATCTAGCAAATAGATCAAATAAAATAGAAATATATAAAAAAGAGTAAAATTAACAGTGGAACAATGAACAATATAACCAGCAGTGACTTTTAGAAAAATGGAACACTAAAACCAGTGCATAATAATATATGCAATATAAGGTGACATTAGTATGATGATGTAAGCGTAAGTGATGTATTATAAGTTATGTATGTGTGTAAAGTGACTGGTTCAGGACCCAACTGGCTTGAAGGAAGAAACTCCTCCTCATCCAGGCAGCTGTAGCGCCTCCCTGACCGCAGCACAGAGAAGAGTCTGTTGTTGGGGTGATTGAGGTCTTTTATGATCCTCCCAGCCCTCGTCCTGCACCTCCTAGTGTAAATGTCTTGTAGGGCTGAGAGTTGACATGCGATGGTGCGTTCTGCTGACCGTACCACCCTCTGCAGGGCCAGGCAGTCCCTCTTGGTGCTGTTCCCAAACCAGGCGGTGATGCTGCTTGTCAGTACGCTCTCTATGGTGCAGGTATAGAAATCCTTTGGCACCTTGAGGGGTATCCTGAAGTCTCTTAGGCATCTGAGGTGGAAGAGACCCCAAGGTGTCGACGCGAGAAGACCATGATAAGTCTTTTAGGCCCTGTTTACACTTGGCATTAACATGCATTCTGAATGATCCGATCACAGGTGGACAGCTCTAAGTACAGGTGTGAACGCACCCAAGACGCATTGAGGACGCATTGAAATCAGATTGCTCAGACCACATTCGGAGGTGGCTGTGGCTTAGTGGTAGAGCGGGTCATGGACTGATGACATTAGTCAGTTTCTTTGGACTGATGACCACTCAAAGAAGCGCTTTGAGTGGTCGGAAGATTAGAAAGGTGCTATACAAGTACATACAAGTAGAGTCCATTTACCATAATGCCAGGTGTGAACTAACGTACTTGGAGCTGTCCACTTGTGATTAGGGCTGGGTATTGTTTAAAAAATGACGATACCAGTACTAATAACAGTACCCTTAAAGTGATACCGGTACCAATAGAGTACAGTATATAGCATTTTTTTCCCTACTTCATTCGATACCCATCATGTGAATGGAAGCATTCCGTTGCATAAAATAATCCAAATGATTTTTAGAGATACGTGTAGAGAGCCAGCACAACAGACCAGCCTTGTTTATACCTTTAAAGGTATCGAGTACCGATACCCAGCCAAGGCTCAGTACTAACTTTTAAAAATGGTTGCCAGGCTGGCAACCAGGCATCAGCTTTTGGTTGCTGAAAAACTGAAATATGGTTGCCATTTTTGGTCACCTTGTATTGTGAGTAATTAAGATACTATGCAGTTATACGTCAGCTTAATGATGAAAATGTGGCATAAAAGAATGTTTAAAAGCATTATTACAGTAACCAAACAAAATTCTTTCTAGTTTGTGTTTTATCTGATATTTTACAGAATTTGAAAGTGTTATCAGTGTCCACCCTCAATTCCTGGTATCCAAAATACCAGCATTCGTTTGTGATGTTGACAGATTAGTCGAACTTTTCACCCCATAGTCAAACAACTTAATTTGCTTCGCCATTGTCTCTAAGACATTCATGAAAACAAGATGCCTGTGAGCACGTGGGTAAACTCACCAACGCACGTGCAGCATTGTCTAGTTCCAGCAATATTTCAGTAATGCAACAGAAAATGTATTCATGTTGAGGTGCAGGTTTTGCTGTTTGCTGTCCCTACTTTTTAAATGTTAAAAAGTGGTTGCCACTAGGGATGGGAATTGATAGATTTTATTGATACCAATGTCATTATCACTTCTGCTTATCGGTCCAATTCTTTATCGATTCCCTTATTGATTCCTGATTAATTTTCTGTGTGGGGAAAAAAGTAGGCCTACACTGGTTTTCAGCATCCATGCAACAATTTTATTATCTTTGAGTCTGAACCTACAGTCTATGGTCTGAACACAGTGTAGAGTACAGTATTTCCCTCCCCTAGGTTGACTGGTTTTGGGGGGGGTAAGGTTCATAGAAAAAGCTATTGTTTTTTGCTAGTTATCATTATTAGCTTAAGCCTATGGCATTTTACACTGCATAAATTAGCCTAGCGGCTAGCAGACTTTTCCTCTACACATAGCTTAACAAATTACATATTATTTATATTTTTTCTCACTCACTGTTGGTTTAAGTCACTGCATCTTCCGACAGAACACCGCGGTTGAATTTCAGCGTTAAGTAACGTAACGAGTTGCCGTCAGCTCGAGTAATGTGTACTTCACCCGTCTCTCCTCCGCTCCGTCTGTGTGCTCAGTCCCACCCTCGATGAAACACAGGGAGCAGACAGAGGAGAGGAGAGAAACTAGCGCGACCGGCATGCCGGCATTGATAAAAAGGAATTGATCAGCTCCGAGGCATACGATTCCGATGGATTGGACTATTTAGAACCGATTCTGAACTGGAACTGGTTCTTGATTCCCATCCCAAGGCCAAGAATTGGTTGCCAATTTCTCAAATTGGTTACCAATGGCAACCTGGCAACTGTTACTGTCAAGCTCTGCCATCCCTACTTGTGATCGAATCACCCAAGACGCATGTTAATGCCAGGTATAAAGGGCCTGTGATGCACACACTGAGGTATCTGAAACTGTCCACCCTTTCCACCAGGGCCCGGGTTTTACATCATCTGACATTTATGAAATTATCAGTCACTGCAGGGTTTTATAACCCACACAGAGACAATGAAATCCTTCAACTAAAGTTAAAGCATGAGAATCAGCCAGGCTGCAGTGTGAACATAGTGCCAGATAGGCTGTTCTGCAGCCAGATGCCCAGCGTGGCTGCGTGCTCAATATGTAGATGCTTTTTATAAAGGAGGTCTGTTTGGAGAGATTAAGGAGGGGGGGAGGTGTCTCTGCTATGCTTTTATGGGCTTTTATCCCAAAATGCCTCAACTTCCCTGAGAGCAATTTCAGCACAGCTGTCATGGCAACAGTGTAAATATTTTATACAGTGTGTGTGTGTATGTCTTCTCTAATGCAGCAGTGGGAATGCATAGGTGGGTGTTTGAACTTGTATATCATCTCAAGTCAAGAATTTAATGGGCTTGTCCAAGAACTTATGTTGTGTTGAAGGTAGCATCCAGTGTACATGGTTCAATGTGGGAAGGCAGCTCAGTGCTGAACAGGCACACTGACCCACGCTGTATAAACATACGAGTTCATCCAACAGGAACAAGGTAATTATACCAAGATACCCCTTCTCCACAGCAGTGGAATAGTACATATGCCACTTTACAGCACAGCTATGAATGGAGCTTTTTGTGTAGAAATGATGCTTCTGTACTTTTTGTACATACTGCATACATGGTTACAGAAGACCTGCCACTGGGACTGTGTTTCCATTTTGTGTGTCTGTGCCTGGTGGCAATAAACATCTCAAGAAAGAAATCCTATATAGTTCTCTTTGGGGTTGTTTAGAAAATAGAGTTGCACAAATTTAACTTAAAGCTGCAGTTCTTGATTTTATTTTACCACTTCTGGGCAGCGGTACAAGCTGAAAACACAACATCAAGTTGTTACGAGTAACCTGTTACAGTGTGAGTAAACAAATGCCTAACTTTGGCTGTAATTTGGTCCTGAACAGGAAGTTTACAGTGGGTTTTAACATGGCTTTGTTGCTGCCTGCTACTGGTGGAAAGAAGGCTGAGTTTGAGTTCGCAGGCTGTAAAAAAGAAACAATAAGCTAAAAGAGGCTAAAAAGCACAATAAAAAAGTATGATAATTCTTTGTGGGTTCCTTACAACAACCTCTTTCACATTACACGGTCATTTGATCCATTGTTCATATAAAAATATTGATTAGTGCAGCTTTAAATAGATGCATGAGGTGCATTTTGAAGTTCTTAATGCCACACTAATCAATATTTTATATGAACAATGACTCAGATGATTGTGTGAAATAATAATAATGTGATGAAAGGAAAGCAGTCGATCATAGAGATGATCAAACAGAATTATCACCTGACCCTCCATCTCACCTCAGGTCTACAGAGCCTTTTAGCGTCTTTTATCTCCACAACTTCAACAACACAATTTCTCCACAACTTTACTGTTTTGGTTCACAAATACATCAATCTGTACACAAATAGAGCTGCAACGATTTGTCAATGAATTGATTAGTTGTCAACTATTAAATTAATTGCCAACTATTTTGATAATCGATTCATCATTTTCAGTCATTTTTTAAGAACAAGTGTCCAAATTCTCTGATTCCAGCTTCTCAAGTGTGATTATGTTCTGGTTTCTTTAGTCTTCTATGACAGCAAACTGAATATCTTTGGGTTGTGGACAAAACAAGACATTTGAGGACGTCACCTTGGGCTTTGGGAAACAGTGATCAACATTTTTCACAATTTTTTTTTTTACATTTTTTGGACCAAACAACTAATCGATTAATCGAGAAAATGATTGACAGATTAATCATTAATGAAAATTATCATTAGTTGCAGCCCTATACACAAACACGACTCCAAATGAATGCTAACATTGCTCCGTATCTGCCGGATGTGTAAATAGGCAACTTTTTGCTAACATGTTACATGCCATATCAATTTAACAATGCCACAATATGTCAAGCATGTGTTTGATTTGTTCATTTTAAAACACCTACAATGTGTTATGAGGAAATTTGAGGCACCATAACAAAATCAGGGTACACTTTTTCCATGTGACAAAGGCTTGCAGTCATCGTTTAACATTGTAATTGTGCAAAACACGTGTTTGTGTGTGTTGTTGTTTTTAGAGCACCAACGAGGCTGTGTTTGCTGTAGAGTTTAACCCTAGCGACAGCACCAACATCATCACCTGTGGTAAATCCCACGTGTACTTCTGGACGCTCAGTGCAGGACAGTTCACCAAGAAACAAGGCATCTTTGGAGTAAGACACACTTGAGTTTATTCTAAATCAGTTTATCCTGACCTGGCAGCAAAAAATGTTTTGCCAATTTTCTGTATCTTTCTATTCACTTCAGTTCCTTTATTGTCTGTGTACGAGTAAGTTCTACAAAATGAAGTTTGCAGCTTCCTCAGTTTGAGGCTAAAAAGGGAAGTAAGGAGCATAAACAAAGAGAACTGAAAATTGAGAGTAACCATATGGAGATATGGAAAATCCAAAAGAGAAATTAACAATCTGGGTTAATCGAAGGTGTAAATGTGATTTAAACTCACTAACATATATTTGAATAACAGAAATATGTTATTAGTATAGTAAAGCAAATATTTACTTTTAAACCTGTACTAACAATAAATCAAATTATTGTTCTAAAACCAATCTCCCTTTCTTTTCAGAAATACAAGAAGCCCAAGTTCATCCAGTGCTTTGTGTTCAGTCTGACTGGAGATGTTCTGACCGGAGACTCTGAAGGAAACATCCTGACTTGGGGAAAATCAGCTGCAGATGTCAAAACGCTTGGCAAAGGAGCCAAAGGTCAGTACTGTAGATCAATATACACTATATAAAATGAAATGTCAATATGAAGAAATTAAAGCTGCAAACAGCGATGAGCGGGCCCTTGCACCTCCCGCATGTCGGGGCGTGCCGCAGCGTTGTTACCGGAGATTGGTCGAAGTGGCTCTGAATTGTCATGTATTTTGGATGCTGCACGAAGGAATAAAATTTCACTTCCTGCGTCCACTATGTGGCGCTAGAGAACACCCACTAATTATACATTACCTTCCAGTATATCAAGTGTACACCAATGAAATTTCATGTAAATTACAATTACCTTGTCACACAAGGGTTACGTCCTGTTGCCAGTAGGTGGTGCAATGACTAATCTCCTAATGTATGTAGATGTCCCAGGCTGGGACTCTCATCAAACATGCGAAATTTGGAAAAGATCTGACATTGTGGAGCTTAGATAGTACAGTTACTTTTTTCGAAACATCGAACCAGTAACCACAGTTACTAACTGCGAAACATTGAAATTTGCCGCATCGCCATGGCCACGCCATTTGATGGAACCTCAAATGCTTCGCAATTCAGCATCGCAAAGGTCTTTAGATTGCACTGCCCAAATTTGAAGTCGATCTGATTAATTCTCTAGGAGTTCATTAAAGTACGGAGCCTGTAAATGGCGAAAAATGCCCTAAAAGTGCACTGTAAATTCAAAATGGCTGACTTCCTGTTGGGTTTAGGGTAAGAGGGGGTTTTTTAAGTTTAGAGATGATACATCTGCCTCCCAAATTTTGTACGTTTCGTTACTTTTCAAGCATCCTAAGCCCTTCAAAAACAGCTTCCTGTTTCCGAACAATGCGTTGCCGTGGCAACAGCGTTTGATGAAAACTCACAATTTTCACAATAAATCATCATCAATGTCTTAAGGCTTTTCTACCCAAATTTGAGGTGGATCTGGTCGACCTGCTAGGAGGAGGAAATCAAAGTATAGAATAGTAATTTCCTGTTGCCAGTAGGTAGTGCTATGACCATGACTGAATATTGGCCTGTGGATGTCTTCAGGCTGGACTCAGGGTTCAAGGTTCATACATACAATTTTTTAGCTTTTCATTTTCAATTTTGTTTTTCATATTGACAAACCTTATGGCCTTCATTTGTCTCCATACACACTGATGAATTTGTCTTTCATTTCCCACAGAGACCTTCCAGATCATGCGACAGACCAGAGCCCATGAAGGCAGTGTGTTCACCCTGTGCACCCTGCAGGGCGGGGCTCTGCTCAGTGGAGGAGGGAAAGACCGTAAAATCATCCGCTGGAGCGCTGACCTGGCACCTGAGAGAGAGTGTGAGGTGAACCACAACTGTATGTGTGTGTGATGCTGTTGGTGGAGGGCTCTGTGAAGTTACATTCAATTAAGAGGGAAAGGCTTGTTGATTAATGTGATTATTTGTCTAGATTCTAGAAAAATATGGGGCAGTCCGTACCATTGCAGATGTGGATGGGGAGGAACTATTAGTTGGTACAACCCGTAATGCCATCCTCAGAGGCACCTTCTCAGATGGATTTGTGGCCATAGTACAGGTATGCTTATTATGTACTTGTACATTAGCATTGTCAAGTTTTTTGGATGCTTGCTACCTGCAGGTATTTTAGGATAAAATTTTCTTGGATTGAAGCTGCCAAATGCTTTTGTATGTACTGTATATATTCTACCAATATTAAAGGAATGGTGGTAACAACAAGTGCAGTTTAATACTACAGCAAACAGTCCTTGAGGAGCTACAGTCAGAAATACAACAGAAGAACAACTGGTATGTCTGTTTACAGTACAGCCAAACAAACTAACATTGTTTTAATGAAATAGCCATTTAGTCTTTTTCCATCATGAGCAACTGTGATCTGATTTCATGCTGCACGCGGTGTGAGTAGTTTTCCACAAAACAGCAGTACACAGTAAAAGGATAATATATGATAAGACATTTGTCATTGTAGGCATACAACAAAATTATGTTTGGTAACTCTCAGAGACCAGCAGCAATAGAAAACAAGATAAGTAAACAAGATAAATATGATGAGGTAGCGTCCTCTAGGCCTGTCACAATAACTACTTTTGTTGGACGATAATATTGTTCCAGAAAAAAGTGCGATATACAATATCATTGTCATTTTAAGACCATTTTATGCCACTGATATAAGGATAATATCATAGCATAACAATGCAAGTACACCTTTTCAAAGAGCAGTTAAATTTTAAGCTGCCTGAACCCCACCCATGGTGAAACTCAGACACAGAAAGCAGACGACGAGAGGACAGAAGCAGCGCGACCAGAAATGACAGCAAAACGTGTCTCACACTCGTGTCTGTTACATTCGGCTTAGCAGCTGTGGAAAAAAAAGGTGTTGTGCCCCAAGTCTTATAATGTAAGGAAAACCCTGCTGTTTATTCTGGCATCATGGTTGGTTAAAATGTTGGTGACATTCTTATCCAAATAAACATACATGTAAACGGGAAATATCAATATATGGACATAACCTAAATAATTTTTGCTGACCTTGATAAGTCGATAAAGTAACTATCGAGACAGACTTAGTGTCCTCTATCTATTTATAATAAATAAAGGCACTTGGATGAGGCAGGAAAACAGTGACAGTGTAAACAGTGCAATATAAAAAGGTATTGCACAACAAATTAGATATTATTAGACATGTGAGCATAGAAGTAGTGTTTTCTATCTGTACATAATACTTAAAAGGCACTTATGCGTGGCAGGTTAACCGTAACAGTGCAGTATATCTCTTCAACCATTGACCTGTTTGAGTTTTCTTAGGAAGAAAAGCCTCTGTAGAGCTTTCTTCACCAGGTGGGAGGTGTTAAGGGACCATGAGAGGACCATCTGTATAAGATAATAAGGATTTGAACCATGTGAACCATGCAAAGCTACTCTAGTGGAATCCCAGAATAAAAATATAGAGCTGGAAATGAACATTATAGGTCCTCTTTAACTGACACACTGTAACATTAACCTACACTGTACATTTACTACCAGATTGACAACTTACTGCTAACCTTTTCCTCCGCTCACATTCACCATCACTTTCGCTTGCTCCCTCTCAATCGCACCGCACACTTACTATGCACACACACTATGTGGTTGTTTATTACAACAAGTAGACAAGCTTTGAGAAAAGGCTACAGGCAGCAAGTCAAAATACTGCTGAAAAAACAGGAGAGTTTGGGAAATCCCACATCAGAGCGTAGACGACGAGGCGACTCTGGTTGCTCGTACTCCCATTCACCAATCGGTGCTCTGCAGTGTTTTAACTTCACCTTTTATTATCGGCTCGGCTCGCTTGGAACCTCAACAGAGGGATAACGAAGAAACGGGACGGTATGGAGTGGTTCTTTTGGTACCATCCACAACTTTTCAAAGTATCAAAAACTGGGTTTGATTTCATAAAACTCTTAAGGACTTTAACTTTAACGCAAGTCCTACATTTTCACCTCATTTTGAGGCCCTGTCTAGCAGAGCCACTTGTCTAGTTTTAAAACCTTTATTGTGTCAGTTTCTATTGTGCTTATCTGGTGCAAATGTATGTAAGTAAATTACTAAATGACCTCAAACTTCCTCACGCACAGCAAGCCTGGGGCAGGACTCTGACTCTGGGTTCCCATGAGTTGTTTACAGAATCACAATCAGAATCAGAAATACTTTATTGATTCCAGAGGGGAAACTCTTTTATTACAGCTGCTCACTGTCACGTCAGTGCACGCTGGAGAATAGAAAGGAGACTTACTAAGCAAATCAGAATATAATACACTATAATACAGGTAAGATAAATTAAGTACAAAGTGGATATAAGTAAATAAGTATAAAAGCTAAATAAGTGTAAGTACCAAAGTGGATTTAGAGGTTTGATTAGTATGCACGGTATAATACAATGTAATAATATAAGTAATAAGTAATAGTGCAATAATGAGTAATGTCAAGTTAAGTGTAGCTTATTAAGATTATTATGAGACAGTGGATATTGCACAGCAGTAACAGAAGTATGAATAAATAAATATCTGAAAACAGAGTATAATACACAGCAGTATTAAACAGAGAATACTGCACAAGTATTTCAGGTATTGCAGTGATGTTAATGATCAATGTCCAGTTTAATGACTTAGGGTCATACAGACTGACACTTAGAGGGAGGAGTTAAAGAGTTGGATGGCCACAGGCAGGAATGACTTCCTGTGGCGCTCTGTGGTGCATTTTGGGGGATGAGTCTTCCGCTGAAGGTGCTCCTTTGTTTGACCAGCACGTCATGGAGCGGGTGGGAGACGCTGTCCAAGATGGCGTGTAGTTTACCCAGCATCCTCCTCTCTGACACCACCGCCAGAGAGTCCAGCTCCACCTACAGTGTACTATGTACACTGTACATGATGGGCACTTAAGAATGACTGGACACATACACAATTCACAGAGTTTGGGAGGAATGGGGAGTCAGAGGCTCATTTATGTCCCATGGTCCTTAACGTTTTAACTCAGCCCTGAGTATGTAATATCCACACTTATTCAGTCTGTTTAGATCCAACAGATGGCAGCAGCTGGCATCAGAATGCATTTTAGCAATGTCTCTACTGACCACTGGAATTTGGCTTCCTGCTCACATTTGATTTTTATCTGTGGGAAACTGAAACCATTTTCAGCTACAGTGATCACTACACCCCACAAGTGTTGGATAGAATGAACAACATTCATTTGACAAACAAGATTTAGTTTTTCTTAGAGCCTTACCAGGATTGGAACTAAAAATGTAAAGTTTGTCCTGAGGGAGGCGCAGGAGAAAATGCCACGAGGTTGTAATTAAAAGGGTTCATCCTCTTTGGAGTATGAATGAGTGCAGTAAATTTCACAGCAATCTACCAATGACCTCTTAGATTATGAGGTATTTTGGGAGCCATATTGACAGTGTAGCCTAAGGTTGGTGGTACAGGAAAGCTTCCTTGTCATGGACCGAAGCGGTTCAGGAGAAACTTTGAACTAATTGCAGTGCTACGCAAAACATCAGAATGTCACTAAAGTCATTAGAAATCACCTTCGCACACACACACACACACACACACACACACACACACACACATGCATACACACACACTCTCTTAGTCCCCTAGTTCATCTATGTATTTGTGTAACTGTCTTGTTTTCTTTTTTATGTGTTGATTGCTTGCTTTCTCTGCACTATTTGTCTTGCACATGTATATGTAAACCCTATGTTAACTTGCATAAAAGGAGGCCCATCACAGAGGACAATGGAGGGGACTGGCAGAGGCAACTGAGATATAATAATTAAACACTAACCTACCACATTACTCTCCATTACAATCCTTAATCCAAAACTTCTCCATGCCCAACAATAAGTCACCTGGTTCTGATGGCTACACAATAGAATTCTATAAATAGAAATTGGACTGTACTTGTATAGCCCACACTACTGGTAACTCATAATTCCTCTGTTTAGCAGGATGGTCAATGAAATCAAATCATCAGGAACCATACCCACACACATGAACACAGCCCTTATTTCAGTTTTTCTCAAACCTGACAAAGATCCATCCCTCACCTCCAGCTACAGACCTATAAGCCTGGTTAATTGTGACTTAAATATAATTAGTAAACCACTAGCCAACAGATTAGAAATAGTCATATCTACATTAATCCATCCAGACCAAAAAGGATTTATAAAGGACAGACACTCACTCATGTGTTGTCTATTCAGCCTCATCAGTCTATCCCAGAGAAACCACCTCAACACCGTAATTGCTTCATTGGATGCAGAAAAGGCCTTCTTGCCCTGCTCTTTTTCTATGACCCCAGTCTAACCTACATCACATTGATTTAACACTCTAGATTCTACCATAATGAAATTCTATTGGAAACATAAGAAACCACAAATCAAATTATCCACCATGCAGAAACCAAGAGACCGTGGAGGCCCTAGCCACCCCAAATTTCAGATTTTACCACCTATCAAACCATCTTCAGTATATACCTGTTTGGTTGCAAGAGACTCCACAATCACAACACGCCTGTCTAATTATAGAACAATATGACTGCTAAGAACCCAGTCAATTAAAAAACATAACTGTTTCAAAAATAAATTCATAGCAGTGACTCAGCGGCTTGGTGGAAATCCAATCAAATCACTGGATACCCCACATCTTCAAATAAATTCACCACAATCTGGCAAAATCCGAACATTCAGCTCAAAAATAAACCACTATCATTTAATTCATGGAAAAAAAAGTAGGAATTACAAATTTGGAACACTTATTACCCTACGAGACACTAAAACAGAAATATATCGGTGGTAACAGCTTCTTGCAACATCCACAACTCCACAATCCACAATTGTAGATTGAAGAATTAATCCTAAACCCTCACATAAGAATTCACATAACTAATATGTAAATAATTTTTTAAAATTCAAATGTAATTTTTTATTCATTTCTGAAATTTGTTTGAACAAATTATGGATCTTTTTTATTCCTCTCATTTGATATACAAGATAATTTTTTCTCAAACTAAAACTCTTTTTTCCATAATCATATATTTTCTTTGAGTTGCCCTGCACCTCTCTTTTGATCCCAGCTCCCCATGCCAGGAAAGGGTTAAACGTCAGATGAAGAAAAACAACATTGGAAACTTAAAACTATTTAAAAAATTGGGGAAAATTATTTTTCAGCTGATGTTAATGGTGTGAGTGTGCATTCTCTCTTAAGTGCTGCTTTGGGAAATTAATGAAAGAAAAGATTTTAGAAGTTAAGATTGTTTTCTAAGAGTTTTTGTAGAAAGCTGTTCAATTCAATTTTATTTATATAGCGCCAATTCATAACAGAAGTTATTGCATTTTTCCTATAGAGCAGGTCTAGACCGTACTCTTTATAATATTATTTACAGAGACCCAACAAATCCCACCATGAGCAAGCACTTGGCGACAGTGGCAAGGAAAAACTTCCTTTTAACAGGTAGAAACCATGGGCAGAACCAGACTCAGGGTGGGCGGCCATCCGCTGCTGCCATATTAGGTTTTGAGAGAGGGAGAGAGAAAAGGGGGGTGAAAAGGGGGCCTGATTTTTACAAGATTACGTAGGTGAAAAAAGGCAGTCCTTGAAGTAGTTTCAAGTGGGAGTTAAAGGATAAATCCTGATCAAAGATAACTCTGAGGTTCCTTACAGTGCTGCTGGAGGCCAGGGCAATGCCATCTGGAGCAACAATATCTTTAGATAATGTGTCTCGGAGGTGTTTGGGTCCAAGTACAATAACTTAAGTTTTGTCAGAGTTTAACATCAGAAAATTGCAGGTCATCCAGGTTTTTATGTCCTTGAGGCTTGCTTGAAGTTTAGCTGACTGGTTAGTTTCATCTGACTTAATCGATAGATATAATTGGGTATCATTCGCGTAACAATGAAAGTTTATGGAGTGTTTCTTAATAATATTGCCTAGAGGAAGCATATATAAGGTGAATAGAATCGGTCCAAGCACAGAACCTTATGGAACTCCGTGACTAACTTTGGCGTGCACGGAGGACTCATCGTTAACATGTTCAAACTGAGATCGATCTGATCTAGGATTTAAACCAGCATAGTGTGGCTCCTTTAATGCCAACTGAATGTTCCAGTCTCTGTAATAGGATGTGATGGTCAATGGTGTCGAATGCAGCACTAAGATAGAATCGAGTGTCATTCGCAGTGAGCCTGCAGCACTTTCAACAAGCTGGTGAATTTGGGAGGGCTGAAATTAGTTTAGGAGTCCTCTGTTATATTGAGACATGGCACCGAATTAAATGCAGATGGGATCACTTCCTTAAATTTAGATACAGCACTATCAGATAGACATCTACAGTAGGAGTTTTTGCCTAATGGCGTGTAGTCCAGTAGTAGGAGTTCAAAAGTTATTAATTAATGGTCCAATAATGATTCTGTGGAAATACTATTAAATGTTCACTTTCAATGCCTTATACCAGAACAAGGTCGAGGGTGTGGTCAAACAATTAGATAAACGCAGTACTAAGGCTATCATTTTCAATGTCCACATGAATATTGAAATCACCTACAATAATCACTTTATATGTTTTAAGGACTAAACTTGAAAAAAAACTCTAGAATTCAGATACAAATTCAGAATAAGGACCAGGAGCGCAGGACACTATAACAAATAGAAATGGCTGTCGTGTTTTCCAGGTTGGGTGTGAAAGACTAACAATAAGGCTTTCGAGTTAGTTATAATTTAGTTTAGGTTTCTGGTTGAGTAATAGGCTTGAGTCGAAGATGGCTGCAACTCCACCTCCTTGGCCAGTGCCTCGAGGAATGCGAGTATTACTATGACTGGGTGGAGTGGATTCATTTAGGCTAACATATTCTTCATGACCCAGCCAGGTTTCAGTAAGACAAAATAAGTCAATATGATACTCTGATATTAAATCGTTCTTCAAAACAATCTAACTTCTAAGATCAGTTGTTATCAGAAAATGGGACCCTAGTGGTTCTTCAGTGTGGTCAGGGACACCTTTGCAGACACACCACAATACATCCAGTATGTGGTCAAATCCATCTGATCACCTCTGATTGGGACTTCAATGAACTGTTGCCAATGCATCCTGGATGCCTTTTGGGGGCATTCACAACTGCTGTGTACTTATGATGCAAGATACAATATACCATATACAATATGATGCAATGGGATATCTACAAAAGCACATGGAAGTAGCATTTAGCACTTCCTTTCATTGTATACTGATGAATGTATACTGATGAGTGTGTGTGTGTGTGTCAGGGCCATGTAGATGAGATGTGGGGGCTGGCTACACACCCCTCTCAGAACATCTTCCTCACCTGTGGTCACGACAGGCAAGTCTGTTTGTGGAACACAGAGGAACACAAGCTGGACTGGTGCATCACCCTGGAGGTAGGACACACTGATCCTGGACTCTGACTGATGATGAACTAACAGTACTTATATTTGAATAAAACACATTGATACTCATTTCAGTGCTGACACACACTGTTAACTAGACCTGTGTGTCTCTGACAGGAGTATGGGTTGTGTGCTGGTTTCTGCCCTAATGGATCAGTGGTTTCAGTCGGCCTCAGCACAGGAAGGTAATACAGCACAAAGTCCCAGCAAATATTATACTTAAAGGGACAGTTCACCCCAAAATCAAAAATACATATTTCTCCTCTTACCTGTAGTGCTATAAATCCATCTTGATTGAGTTGCCGAGTTTTGGAGATATCGGCCGTAGAGATGTCTGCCTTCTCTCAAATATAATGGAACTATATGGCACTCAGCTTGTGGTGCTCAAACAGCAATGTCTCTTTTCAGAAATCATGACCTGATTACTCAAGATAATCCACAGACCTTGTTGTGAGCAGTTTCATATAGGAACTATCGTAGTTCCATACTGGATGTATTTTTGATTTTGAGGTGAACTGTCCCTTTAAGCAATCTATGAACTGAAAAAAAATTCACAAGATAATGGGGGGAAAAAAATGATAAAAATTTGCACAATATGAAAATTTACCAAAAGGTTCAGTAGCTGAAACCCATTTCAATATATGCAGTATGTAATAACTGAAACATTTTAAAGGTAATGGTTCAACATTTTGGGAAATACACTTATTCACTTTCTTTCCAAGAGTCTGAGTGTCTGAGCTGGAGTCAGGATGTGATTAGCCTAGCTTAGCATAAAGACTGGAAGTAGTTCCAGCACGTAACTCCCCTACAACTTCAAATGTAAATGTTCCTTAAACAAATGTTTCCCCCTATTTCTAGTCTTTGTGCTAACCTAGGTTACCCATGTCTTGACTCCAGCTTCGTACTCAAAGCAGTAATAATATTTATTTTTTATTTTGTTCAAGCTGTGAACACAACATCTGACATATTATTACCTTATAAAGTTGTTATGGCTAAGATGTAAGAAAACAGTTGCCTATTTACACATCCAGCAGACACAAAGCAACATGTGTTCAATATTCTCTTTTAGCTTTGCTTTGGTCTCCACCAACTCCAGAGAAAAATATAAACAAAACCAAAACAATGAGCTAAAACATGCAAAAAATCTGAGAGCTGAGAAGAACCGTAGAGTTGTTGATAATTCTCTGTGGGTTCATCACTATGAGTGACATCTTTTACATTACAAGAAAGAGCACTAAAGAGACTAAAGAGCACTTCTCCCTGTAATAAACTTAATTGTAAGAAATCAGCTGCCTGCTGTTCAGTCAGTTGTCATTGCTGATGAATCTCTATCTGTCTACCTCTGTCCTGATGAACCTCTCCCATCCTCTTGTAACACTAACAGGTGGATGGTCCTTGACCTGGTGACCAGAGAGGTGGTCTCTGAGTCCACCGATGGGAACGAGCAGCTGTCTGTCATGAGATACTCACCAGGTCAGACTTCTCTGCCAGCGTTCTATTGTCTAACTGCTCTCAGAATTCTGACTGTAGAAATTACAGCTGGGTTTACAACATCAGCTGTGAGAACTTTGCAGGAAAAGACTTGAGGCTGCATTAATAACCATTACATTTTCCTGTGGATTGCTATTGATGAGCTTCTTCACACAAAACACATGCACTTTGAGGTAGGATTGCATTTTTGGAAAAAAAAAACTTTCTAGCTCTGGAGGCTAAGCTGGTAAATTGACCTTGAGTTAAGATTTTTGTCAAATCACTGTTCTGTATATACTGTATATGGTTCTTTTTTATTATTCCTATTATTTTTGGGAATTTTATGCCTTTATTAGATAGCAATAGTAGAGAGATGACGAGGGAGAGACAGATGCAACAAAGGTCCACAGCTGGATTCAAACAGGGGACGTTGCGGTTCATGGTTGGCACCTTAACCTAAACCAGGGGTTCTCAACCTTTTCTACTTCAAGGCCCACCTATTCATACTTGTAACGGCCCAGGGACCATTAAAACATAAATTATAATAATGATAATAATACAAATGATTTTGGCTATTATATATAGGTCCTGGCAGTCAAAGAAGGTTGCCGCAAATGTGCCTGTTCAAAATACTAAAACTAAATCTTTTACAACAATGTTCAGAATGACATACTATCTGGAACATATATTTTTCATATATTGAATGAATTGTATTGAATGAAGACAAAATAGAATTACGTTTTGTTTTGTTTTTCCCGTTTTTAATTACAAATGAAGTACGAATTATCCAACGATACACGGACCGAACTGTTACATTTCCAATGATTAAACACCATTTTGTTATCTTGAGTGTGAGTAGGATTATTTGTCATTCATTCATATCACGAGTCATTTTGAACATTTTGCGGAAACTGTCTTTGACTGCCAGGACCTGTTTGGCACATGTGCAGAACGGATCAGGCAGCCGGTACAGATCAGGCACTGACTTTCGCCGCACCACAGCTTAGCTTAACTGTCAACAAATTAAGCATCCCGGCCCAGTGGTTGAGAAAGTATGCCCGAAACCACGGACAACAACCAGAAGAAGGTTTTATTTGGACATTTTTGACTTTATTTTAGATAGTTGACAGTAGAGGTGTGATAAGAAATGAGAGGGGGGGTGACATGCAACAAAGCTTCCAATTACATTGCAGTTACTTAGTAAGTGTCTTTAACCATAAGGCTAGCTGGACACCCCAAACAGAAGATTTCTGGATGATGGATTAACTCAAATATCTGAGCAGTTAAACAAATACAGTTTGCAAAACAATACCCTACATTACCCTAAACCTTCCTGCAACCCAGCAGAATAATGGATCTGGACAGCCATCTGATATGAAAATAATAATAATTAAAAAACACATTGAGTGGTTATGGCCAGGGTTTTTTTAATTTCCATAATAGCAGAGATGCGGCACGCTGACTGAACCATATCCATAATCCAAACGTTAAGAAGAGCCAATGTTTGACAAAGCCAAAACATCAGCATAAATTACATTTCAATGCACTGAATGAAAAAAACCTGGACCCTAAGAGAAAGATATTGTGGAAATCCCCTTTAACTGTGTGAATGTCCTCTTGTGTTGTCAGATGGCAGCTTTTTAGCAGTTGGATCCCATGACAACTTCATCTACATCTACAATGTGACTGAGAGCGGCCGACGTTACACCCGCTTCGGGAAATGTAATGTGAGTTAAATATCAAATCCATGTCTAAATGTTTGGTCCTTGGATTTTCCCTTGATCCAGTCTGACTTTCTGTAAGTGTGTTTTGGTCTCTGCCTGTTTAGCCATGGTGGCTATCACTCCTAATGCTAACTACTCAGTTCTTCTTCTTGAACAAAGTAAAGTCTGGTGATAGTCTATATTTTTCTTATAGTCAACAAATCCCACCTGCAAAGCCATACTTTAAAATCCGACCCAGCTGAACCCAGCTGGTACTGTCAAATTTGAGACCTGAACCCGACCCAAGACCCAAGGCTAATGTAACTCTTTCCCACTGGACATTGTTTATCTATTTGCTACACATGACATGCATGGATGCAGATGTTTGGCAAAGTCAGAAAGAGAAAGTGAGAATTTTTTTAAGGAAATAATATTTTTGGGATGCTTTGTTTATGATTTTCGTCTTAGAACAGACAATCAGACACAAAGGATGTCCTTTAGCAGTCCAATTAGAATAAACGGTACAATGGGGAACATTTCAACAACAATAACAACAAAACCCCTCCTACCTACCCACACACCTTGTTGGCAAAAGAAAATGAATGAAAAGAATAAAAAATAAAACATAAAAAAGTCAGCAACATTCACATCTAGACCAGACCACGTTCAGAGTGAATGTGTGTGCACTTCTCGACACGAGTAATAGTTGCCGGTCTTCATGAAATTTATAATTAGAATCCCTCAGAATGAATCTAACCTTCTGTAACTGCAAATGAATTAGACCCCTAATCCGCCCACTGCTGGGTATTTCACCTGTCTACTTTAGAAGGGTCAGTCACACTGTCGGTTTGGGTCAGCATGCAGGATTTGTTGACAATAAGAAAAATATAGAATAACACAAGCCTTATCCTCCAACATTGATTTCACAGGGTCATAGAGCATTATGTGACACTGCCTCTGCTTACCTCTGCTGTCCAATCAGGGTCACTCTAGCTTCATAACTCACCTGGATTGGTCCAAAGATGGAAAGTACATTATGTCTAATTCAGGCGACTATGAGATCCTTTACTGTGAGTGAACAAGTATCTTTTTGCACTTCAATCCTCACACAGCATGCCAATCTACTGTTGTGACTCTGAAGATGAATGTATTTTGACAGGGGACATAGCAGCAGGGTGTAAACTGTTGAGGAATCGCTTTGAGAGTAAAGACAGAGAATGGGCCTCCTATACCTGTGTGCTGGGCTTCCATGTCATGGGTGAGAAATAGAACATTTTTGTCCTTTCACGTGTTATGACTGTTGTGGCCCCTAAACAAGGTAGTGTTATTCTGTCAAGTCAGATTGACGACTTTGTTGCTGTGGTGTTCCAGGTGTGTGGCTGGAGGGCTCTGACGGCACAGACATCAACGCCCTGTGTCGCTGACGACTCACAGTCCAGACCCCTGTCCTAAACCTAAGGTGGCTGTGGCTGAAAACCCTCCTGACTTCTGTAAGAGCAAAAGTCCACCTCTTCCAGTACCCCTGTCCTAAACCTAAGGTACCACTAGATTTGGACAAACCTGTCTGTCTTCAGTAACCATTCACAGGTTACTGTAGCATAGCAACATTTTGTCACTGCTTTAAGTTTGAGTGTTAGTTGATCACCATCTGAAAATCTAACTTTTTCCATTCTATATGTTAACAATAATGACTTCTGACACCTGCCCTGACTCCAGAAATGGCTGCTCATCATCAGTAACATCATCAGCACCATCAGTAACATGTGCTGAGTGATTCCTAGTTGCATGAGAATCTTGTAGCACTATAAAGGTGCTTTGAGTATTGTAACTTTTACACTCCCTGCAGCATCCTGTACCTCCGGGTCAGAGTTGGTGAGAAACATCTATTTGCAGTAGAGCAGTTTGAGACAAACAGCAGAATTAAGGTGGAATTATACTTGCCTCTGGCACAGGAATCAGTTTAGAGTTAAGTGTTGTAGGTGTAACTGAATACAAATCCATTGTTGGGATACGGACAGATAATGCACTCTGAACAGATATGAACAGCAACTGAATATGTGCTGTAATATTCCTTTTTTCCGCCACTAAATTGATCTGTCAGCTGATTGGCGCAACTTGCCTCAAAATTCACTGCCCTTCGTCTCAGACTCAGACTTTAGACAAATCTAAACACACAGATATCATACACACACTGCTGAAATCGTCAGTTTCATTGAAAGCAGGATCTGTGATGAGTATCTCAGTAGCTCCTTATGATTTCATGATTCACTTCAGACTTTTTCCTCAGTATAAGTAATCCAGGCAGTGGTGGAAGAAGGATTCAGATCTTTTACTTAAGTTTACTTAAAAGGACCGTTACAATAATGCAAAAATACTCCGTTACAAGTGAAATTCCTATATTCATAATTTTACTCAAGTAAAAGTACAGAAGTATTCAGTATCAGCAAAATGTACTTAAAGTATAAAAAGTAAAAGTACTCATTCTGCAGAAAAATGGCCACTGTGAGTGATACAGTATATTATTATATATGACATTATTCATTCCGATGCATCAATGTATAAGCATAAACTGGTCGAGGTGGAGCTAGTTCATATACAGTTAGCTAGTTTAGTCCAGTGGTTCCAAACCTAGGGGTCAGGACCCTCCAAAGGGTCACCAGATAAATCTGAGGGAAAGAAGAAAAAACTAAGTTCTGCTACAACTTTTATTTTTGGAAACTTTTCTTGAATATTTGCTCTCTTTTTTTTTTTAAATATTGGATAATTTGACCTCTTTGGGCCTCAAAATTGTTGAAATGAAACCATGTGAGAAGTTTAGAGGGGACTCTCTCTTTGGTGAATCTGCTAACAACTCATACCATCTGAAACATGACAAGGAGACAACTACAGACTGCTCTTTTGTTAGGGGTCACAAGCCAAAAGGTTGGATACCCCTAGTTTAGTCTATAACACTGCATTGTATTATAGAAACTAAACATTTGTTTGTTTATATAAAATCTGCAAAGCAACCAGTAATTACAGCTGTAAATAAATGTAGTGGAGTAAAAAGTACAACATTTCTCTCCGAAATGTAGTGGAGTAGAAGTATAAAATGGCTATAGTCAAGTATGGTACAAGTACCTAAAAATTGTACTTACGCACTGTACTTGAGTATAGGGCTTTTCACACTGCACTTAGCCCTAGGCTAAGAAAGCTTTTATACTGGCACAAGTGGACTAACCCCGACTTCAGCCTAGGGCTTGCTGGCCCTGCTCTGGAGCAGCTATCCTTAGCCCTAAGGTTAGCTGCTGAGATCAAGATCTCTTTATGTCTTTTACACCAGAAACCTGAGAACAAAATGCATATATTCCGTACAACATCACAACAAGACAATTCACACAAAGCTGTCCTCATACACAGACATACACAAATTAAAACAGTAACAAATATTATTTAGAAAATCACCAAGTTGGACTTTATAGTCTCTGAGAGGAATGAGGCTCTAACTTCAGTTTGCTTTGCAGTTTATTCCAGTAGTGCGGTACATAGTACTGGAAATTCAGTCTGAGGTATCAGGCTCAGGTATGAGGGACTTTTAAGGCCAACATATCCTGTGATCTGGTGTCATGGTTATTTACTTTAAACTCAACTGAGGATGTTAAATATCTCTGCAGCTCAGATCAAGATAATGTAAATGAAAACACAGGTACGCTGATTGATACCTTCTGGATATCAGTGATGACCAATGACTTTTTGTAGCAAGCACAATGAGTAATGAATTGAATGGCACTGTGGTAAATGGCATCCAGTGGTACTGATGCATGGTGCTTTGGAAACCTTGTGCAATTGACAGTAGAGAGAAAATGATTTAAAAAAAGTTAGGGACCGTCTTAAAAGTGCATGCAAAATGGCAAAGAGAGCTTTTCAGATTTGTGTCAATAACATTCTCATTTTTATCATAGACACTTCAGACCATCTTTCTTCTGGACCTCTTCCCATTATATTCACGACCTCCATTTTAAAGAAAAATCATGCAATATGTCCCAATGATTTATTCTGACTTGTATTTTCTCACTGTTGAACCCCCCCCTCCCTACTGGCGTTTACAGTGTGCTACAACGTGGCGAAAAAAAGTGGACTCTTTCTCTCTTTCCTCTCCAGGCACCGAGCCACAAGTACGAGGGCCACGGCAGCCACGTCACCAACGTGTGCTTCACCCACAGCGACTCCCACCTCCTCTCCATGGGTGGGAAGGACACCTGCATCCTTCAGTGGAGGGTGATGGGAGGCGGGGTGGGCGACGGCAGGGAGAGACTGGCCTCGGCCTCGTCCACTTCCACCAGCTCTCCAGAACCTGCCACCAGCTAGGAAGGACACCTGTTATTAACTGTGACAGAGGGGGGACTGTTCATACACAGCCAGAGAGGCATGTTAGTCATTGGCCAGCAGCCACAGTTATCGGCTCAGACAATCCTCTGCGGTGCCACTGCTGCGTCAGTTTCATACAGAACATGTAGAGGAATCCTCTCCAGGACGAATGTCCATATTAAATTTACACTTACACACCTCCATAATCATGTAAATCCTTCTGAAACTGGACAGTGTGATCCTTCCCTTAACACAGAGTCTTTGTCATTCTGTTGGATATGTGGTGAGGATCGTTAGAGGTGGTCATGTATGTTTGGTGGTACACAACATGACTTGACTTCTTTGGTGACCAAGATGTTGGTTTCAGTGAACATTCCTGTGTTTTAGTCCATCTTGTTTATCAAACTTACCAAAGTGCTGCATCGTGGTGTGCGCCATCTAGTCTATAAAGACTTTTTCATAATGTTTTAACATATTTTGAATATTTTAGCAGTGTTTGGTAGACATCTCAGCTAATAATGAAGCTGTTTTTATGCTTGCTTTAGACAGACTGTGACAAACCTGTTCCAATGACATCAACTCTCAGCATTTCTGACTAATTAACTTCTCTAACAGTAGATCAGTACATGATTACTTTACAGTTTTATATATTTAAGAGAATATTGGGAATGCGGTGATGTTGTTCCTGTCAAGCTCCCAATAAATAACTGAAGACTGGAAAGTGTATTGTGTGTGAAGTGTCACTAGTGGGCAGTGCTGCTCCAGGGATTGTGTGCTGTGCTCAGCGTTGAAGAAATGCATGTTCCCAAACTACATGTCCCAGACTAGAGCATCCCACACTGAACCCCATAAGTACAGTAGGAGTTTGGTCTTCCAATTCAGTTCAGTTAATGAAACTTACATCCAAACTCTGCTGATGAATGTCTTTTCATAGGAGAAGATAACAGGTAAGTAAGTCAGTGGTTTCAAACCTCGGGGTCAGGATGCCCTCACCAGTGAAAGTGAAAGTAAAGTAGCAACACTGCAATATAAAAAATACTCTGTTAAAAGTAAAAGTCATGAACTAAAAATGTGACTTGAAAGTATAAAAGTATTATAGATAAAATATATATGAAGTATCAAAAGTACTTATAATGCAGAATGAACTTTTACAGTTCAATATATTATACAGTTGGATTATTATTACTGATGCATCAAAATGAAACATGTAGCTGGCTGAGATGGGGCTAATTGTGCGCCTAGATTAATAAAAGTAACAAAAAACAAAAAGTACAATATTTCCCGCTGAAATGTCATGGAGATGAAGTCTAAAGTAGCAGAAAATGGAAATACTCAAGTAAATCACAAGTACCTCAAAAGCTCAACACATAAGTGCAATACTTGAGTAAATGTACTTAGTTACTTTCCTACACAAGATACATGTGGTGGGTGGCAGATGAGTAACGGGCTAGGGAAGGAACAAACATTTCTGTAACACAAAATTGGTTTTATTTTCTTCACTTTTTAGTTTATATTGTCCAATTAGCTTTTTTTCTGGTGAGATGAAAAAATGAAAATGTTGACTTTTTAAGTCAAAATGATTGAAATTTAAAGTGAAATGTATTCTTGTCTGTCAGTAATTACAAACAAATAGGCAAAGATGAAAAAACTAAAGAAAATCCCAGCCAACAAAACAGTAGGCTACTTTTCAGTTACATAAGTAGCAGACAAAATCTTAACACTAACCCACCATACTAATGCCCACATGCCTTTCTGATCATACATTTTTAAACTTGTTAAATTACAGAAAAAATGATTAATAGTAAAAATCTTGACTTTTTAAGTAAACATAATGAGATACTAAGTCATAATATTGAGATAATCAAATTAAAGTTATGATATTGATTATTTTTTTGATTTTGACTCTTGACAGACTAAAATTACTTACTGTAATTACAACCATAACGTGACTTACTAGTTCATTATTTTAAATTAAAAAGTAATGATTGTGTCTTACTCTTTCCTCATATTGACTTTGAAACTATGACTTACCATGGGTGTGTTTATTTTTGTCTTTCATAACATGCCATCCCGTTTTCCCTCCTAGCAGTAATAGGCTTCCATTCTCAGGCCTCTAAAATGTACTCACATTAAACAATCTGAGAAGTAAACCTCACTCCCAGCTCACAGACATGCACACGCTGTCACTGCAGGTCACAAGTGGACATTGCTTCATTTTAAAGGCTCACAAGCTAAAAAAAGGTCTACTGGAAGAACTCATTCTCTTACACTGAGTGTTAGTGGATAACAGAAATAACCATTGCAGCTGTGTCCCCGTGAAATTGGTGATACAACATTACTTAGAACCTATTACATAACTTGGTGCGTTCGTTCAGGATTTTATTTTGAAGGAGGCACATTTTCTTTGTTTCTGCTGTGTGTGTGTGTGTGTGTGTGTGCAGCCTACTCTGTGCATTTGTGTAATATGTGGAAACTGCTATTATTTGCATGTAAACCTTAATTTCTCGGTAACCAATTTTCTACATAAACTTTTGGTCTCCAAAAAGCACATGAGAATCACTTTTGGGCTTTAGTCATGCGTGTGTGAGTTTGTATTTCATATTCTAAACAGGTTTATTAAACCAGGACAAGTGAAAAAGTTAATTGTGAGACACCGGAGATTGTCGACAATCTCCGAAGATGACGATTTGCGCACGAACGAAGGGGGCCAGTGAGTGAGTGTGTGCTTTCTGCGTGCGAGTGTGTTTGTTGAACTGAGCGGAGGTGAAGAAGAGGAGGATGAAGCTGGGAGCGGAGGATGGGAGGAAGAGTGGAGTAAGAGACAGGCTAGCTGTGTGTGAATGAGTGAGTGAGAGAGGAAGAGGAGAGGAAGGTCGTCCGAGGGACCGAAAACAAAGACAGCATTTTTGGGGGATAACCTCCGGAACATTACTAACGGAAACTTTCAACTTTTTGCCCGCCACAGCTCGGCTTGTTGTGCACGGAGCCGGCTTTGTTTCACGGCGGGGGTGTCTACGATAAATGAAGGAATAAAATAGATCCACATCGACCTTTTTCTACCCAAGCGGGGAATACCCTGGGACTGCTTTTGATAAAGGTTACGAGAGAATGGCGGCCAACATGTACCGAGTGGGAGGTAAGGAATGTTTTACATTTTTAAGACACCCCCCACAACGTGATTGTTCGTTTCGACAGCAAGGTGGTTAGCTAGCCGCTAGCTGTCTGTTCGGTTAGCCGCTAACTAATGCTAGCTCTTTCCTAGCGTCCGTACGTGCGTCCACTCTTGCATGGAAGAACGTCAAACCTATTAAAACATCCAACAATGTAATGTGACTTAGCCAGTGGGCAAATAAAAAAAAAATCCACATTCTGACTTAACAGCTAGTTTCTACTCAGTTCTAACTAGCCAGAAACGCTCCTGCATTTGGCGTGGATATAACGTTAATACATCAAGCAGTATTAATTTATAGAAAATAATAACTTTTACAACAGATTGGCGTGATATCCCGACTACTTTCCTCCACCAAAGTACGTTAAGTTACACCGCTGCGGGCGGCTGCCGAACAGCATGAACCGGTTCTAAAAGTTGGTCTTTAATTTGAAATATATGCAGCCTAGTGGATGCTAGAGTTTGCCGAATTGTATTTGTAGTTGCAAGTAAGCGAAGCAACAGTAATTTGTCATATTTTCTGACGTGGAGTCTGTAACTTTACATATGGTAACGTCCTGGAAGTGAACACAACGCTAGTTAGCATTAACGTTAGCTGCTAGCTGTGGATGGGTCAGCGTCCAACAAATTATAGCAACGTCCGTGGTAGCTTGCTAAAGCTGGCCGGCTAGCTTTGTCGGTGTGGTGGGTTAATTTCAGTATCGCCTCCGCCATACCACTTCATATGCAACGGATAGCGTTAGCCGTGCTAGCTAACGTTGATTGCTAAGTTTTGTTAGCTTAGCGTTTCGTACCGTGTGCGATGTGTTAACCGGTGCGATTGCTTTTTGAAATACTAGCAGATACGTGGTTAACTTACAAAGAATAACTAACGTACCTCCCGTCGTATACTGTTTAACGTTACAATTAACTAACATTATTACGAAACACCGGCAAGAGAAACACGTAACTTAGCATCTAATTCCTTAACAAGCTGAACTAAGTTAGCTAACACTAACTTGCTACCAGTCTAAAACATTCTGTCTCAGTGAGACTTCTCCTACCTGTACTTTGCCACTGGATGGAAAGCAAAATTACATCAGGATATATGATTGACATTAAGCACATCGTGGAATGTCAAGTGTTTGTGTGAAACAGTAAAATGGTACAGGTAGCATTAGGTAAGATTTTCACCTTACTCGTTTGCTATCACTGGGTTTCAAAACGTCACCATTATTGTGGAGAGAAACGAAGCTGGAGACGGCTAGCTGCCAGCTGTACTGTCGCCACTGTTCCCCCCTAGTTTGATCGATCCTTCAGTGTGTACAAGTGTACCTGTACTTCTCAGTGGATGTTAATCTGTCGCCTCGTCTTTTCAGTGCTTGTGCTTGACGTTTAATGTCTCTAAGCATTAATAATGGTTAGAGATTAATAATGATGTTAGGACTTGGTGTACCTTCTTTGAGCCTGTGTGGCGGCAGAGATGGCTAAATTGACGGTGAGACAGTGTGACAGGCTTATCGCTATGTAAGGTCACACTAGAGTCTGAAGGCTATTTAGGTCATGCTGATTAAACACTACTCTGCAAAATATGCAGCATAATTCTGTACACTCAGTTTTTGTCTAATGTTATATTAGCATACTACAATGTAAACGTGTTTGTTATAAGGTTGCATTGTTTTTTGCATTGTGCATTTCTTTAGTATGATGCTATAATGAGTCTGGAACTCTGGTATCCACAGCAGATAGCAAGAGCACCTCTTGTCAGTGGCAGACTAGATAGATTGGATTGGTATTGATTATTCACAATTGCTCAGTTTTTTTCAATTCTTCATTCAAGGCGTAATGTATGTATAATGTATGGCTCAATCTGCATAAGACAACTCAAAAAACATTTTAGCAAATTGGGGTTTTATTGGATAATTTCAATGTCCTGTGATGGTAAAAAAAAAAGAAGCTATTTGAAGAGCTGTTCTGTAGTTTTAATCCTTAAAACACCGTTCTTAGGTGGTAATGATTTGTGTTTACGTTGAACTCTCTGACGTGTAGTTCCATATTCTACTAATTTTCTCCCCTTTGGTGTTATGGTTTCTCTTGCTGTAAAGTAACTCGCTATCCTGTCAGCACACTTGCATTCTCTTATGTGGCGTTATGAACCAGTGTGTGTGTTGCAGTCACAGCAGGAAGTGTCCTTCAGTGTGGCTGTTAGGCTTTGTGGCCCTTCCAGTTGAAGATGAAGGAGATGCATAACATGTGTAGGGAAGCAGAGTAGTGGTTTCTGTGTAGCTGTAGCTAGAGGAGGCTTACAGGGCAGCTAATGTATAAACCTTGAAAATGTCAACCAGTTTGTAGTAATTATTTTAGGAAAAAAATTCTATGTCCCAGAAAGACCTATGTATTTTGGAACTAATTATAGGCAGTCTTTCAAGAAAAGTTATCTTTGCACACCTGTGTACATACAGGTGCTGAGTGGTGAGTCAAAGCAACAAAAATCATCTCCTGCAAATTGTCAACACTAGTGACAGATTTACTAAATAGCTACGTTTTGGTACATCAGCGGCTAGCTTGTAGCAAAATAGTGATTGTATTCAGTTGGCCCACTTCAATTTAATTAGATCAACAATTAGGCGATTTATCTGTATTTATTAATTAGTTGATCGTCAGAAAATCAATAGGCAACTATTTTGATAATCAACTATTGGTTTTAAGCGGAATTGCCAAACATTTCATGGTTCCAGCTTCTCATATGTGAGAATTTGCCGCTTTTCTTGTCCTACATCACATGAAATTGAATGTCTTTGGGGTTTGAACTGTTGGTTGGACAAAGCATGACATTTTATGACATCATCTTGGGCTCTAGGGAATTATGATGGGCATTTTTCATAGTTTTTTTTATGCTTTATGGATAAAACAATTGATGGAGAGAGTAATTGGCAGATTAATCAATAATGAAAGTAATTGTCAGTTCCCTACAATTAATTGCTTGTGTGACTTAGTCTTTTAGTCGTTGCATAGCAGGTCAGCTGAACATACTGAAATGTGAAATTTGCCTTTAGTGTTATCGGGTAAAGTGTCCTCCCTCAATTCCTGGTATACCAAATACCAGCATTCGTTTGCGATATTGACGGGTTAGTTGAACCTTTCACCCCGCAGTCAAACAACTTAATTTGCTTCGCCATAATCTCTAAAACAAATGCCTGTGCGCGGATGCGAGTAAACGCAAGTACAGCGTTGTCTAGTTCCGGTTCCGACTGTAACAGCAGTATTTAAATATCACTAATGCAACAAAAATTAAAAATGTTTTGCTGTCCCTATTTTTTATGTTTAAAAAGTAGGGTTGTCACAATTTTCCGAATCCATGATTCTATTTGACTTTCGATTTCAAATTCGATTTCGATAAAAAAAATTTCAACTTAAACTTTTTTTTCCAGCCATTTTTTTCCAGCAGTCTATGCCATTGTTACTATCGTCTGTGTCAGTACAAAAGTTCTCTGCTCAGTTGAGACTTTCTTGGTTTCCACAATTACTCCGCAGAATTGGCGATCCAAGAATTTAGACAGAGTGAAACCTCTCTTCAGAGTTGTAGCCTTGTAATTTGGCCCAGAAAGTCCGGCATTAGCTCATGTACTCTGGTCCTGATGAGGTGGCAGGCTCTCGGGAATGGACGGCCCGGACGGACTAATGGATGGTTAGTCGGTAAATGGCATGGAGGGTGAAGAGAAGACGGCTCCGGACTGTAAGGATGGGCGGCCTAACAAACGGCAGACTTTTTGGACGCACTGCCAGGCGTTGGCAGGCTAGCGAAGAACACTCTCAGACAGTCTGACCACTTCCCTGTGTGTGTGCCTGGGTGTCCCGAAAAGTGCAGCTGCAGGCTACCGGTAAGCTACGCTGTGTCTCGTTTGAAGTGCTTTTTCTTCGGACGCTACTAAAGTAGGTGTAGGTGGAGAGAAAAAAATAAACTGGGAGAATCGCTGATCCTGCATTTGATTTTGAAGCTTGAAATCAAAAAGTGGTTGCCACTGATGGTAACTAAAGATTTCTCAAAATGGTAACGGCAACCTGGCAACTGTAACTGTCGAGCTCTGCTGTATCTGCTATTTTGTTTAGGGCTACATATTTAATCTGAAAACTGACTGACTGGTGTCTTTAGAACTGCATTTTGAAAACTGGCTGGTACTGAAATTTGGCAATGAATGCTTGATCTGATTCTTAGTCTTGAGTTGAGTTATTTGTTATGATATTTCCTGATGTTGACAATAATTTGTATGTTTTATAATGTATTTTGTGATGCTGAATCCCTGCATGGCTGTTTACGTTAAGACAACATTAAACACTAATGCAGTTGAGAAACTGAAGCTGGGCTCGCACTACAGTTTTAAAATCCTAACCGATTTTGAAATCGGGTTGCATCACACACTTAAGGAGTATCTTCACAGATGTTCTTCTCGAGTCTCAAACATGCTCACACTACAAGATTTGAAATGAATGGCGCATCACAAACTACAGGATATTATTAAGATTATCAGGCCAGAGGGAGTGATACCCCACCTCGCGTGATCTCACAGGAACTTGCTTTGCTAACATAAATGATTTTGCAGTGAGAAGAAACAAAAGCAGAAGCACAAGTCTGGGTGAGGAAATGGTTGGGGAGACGCGGTCAACATGGGTTGTCAAGTCTTAACAGAGAACTGGAGGTGAGATTTTAAGTTTTAACAGTAGCTAGTATGCTAGCTAACGTTAGCCTCAAGTGCTAGAATGTTTACCGTTGCTTGGCAACACAGTCAGCGTCAACGTCTCCTTGTAGACTTGTCTCTCTCATTGGCTATTGTGGTCCCGCTGGGAAAGTACTGACGTAATCATCCAGATTTTAAATCCTAAATATCAAACGTGTTTGAAATTATCGGGGCGGCCCAGATGAGTCTGTGAGCAGGTTGGGAGGCTTAAGACTGGATCTGTAAACCCCTCACATTACCAGATAATCTTAGTTGAACATTGGTACCGACCACTGTCCCAGACCAGAATTCCCCTCCGATTGTCGAGAGGGGTGAATCGGGGATAAATCGGCCCAAAACTCCTGTAGTGCGAGCTCAGCTTTAGGTATTGGACCCTTAACGTTCCTAGTATCACACAACAGGATTTTCTCTTTATTTTAATTTTGCTTAACAAATAAGTTTCCAGGATTTGGGTATGTTGTTTGGATTCTTCCTTAGTTTTAGGTGTATTTTGGTTTGGTTTATGTGATATTGCTGTCCAGTGCACACATTAAAATGTGTGTGCATGAGACCTGTAAAGATGGATGGATACAGAGGCTTGCTGCTCAGAGCTGTGCCTCATTCCATAAAGGACTTTTGATGTTTCTGTCTTGTGTACAGTCAATGTGCATTCTGGTGGAACGTTGCACAAGATCCATTCCATTCTGGAGGCTGCATAGAGCTGTTGGGTATTTCAGGCAAAGTTGTACATTTTGCCAGCTTGCTGGATCATGTGTGCATTGGAATTTCCACAGCAGGAATGCAGTGTGATGTGGCAAAAAAAATGTTAGTGTAATGCAATAATATAGTCTAGCCCATATAATATTGTAGTCAGCAACAAGCATATAATTATGTAATGACTTAGAAATTGATTTTTAAGTAGCCCACACAGTAACAAGGATAAGTTGTTTGGTATGGGGTGGGTGGTATGCCGGTTTCGTCACTGGTGTCACGTTCTTCCACGACATGGATTTTGCAATGCCGTCTTTACCATGATAAATATTTTAGCATATTAAAACTAAGTGCTTTGTGTGCCTGCAATAACATGTAGGTAGAGGGTTACACACATACTCATAGAACTGGAGTTACATCCAGAAATGACTGTTTTCCTCACTAACGTCAACTCCAGTAACACAAAGATGTGCAAGGATGTTACGAGCAAAGCATGCCGATTTCTGTCGTTGGCTGCAAAAACCAACACAAAGGTCTTCATCTACTCACACCATCCGAGGAAGTGAAGACCCAGTGGATTAACTTTATTTTTGATGGAAATGTCCCCGCAACAACTGGAAAACTCTTATGTGTGTGCTAAGTTAACCTTTTTACTTCGGACTGCTTGAGCTTTGACTGCTATGAGTTACAAAGCAGGCTTTGCTTCAAAACTGAAGCTCAAGGATGGATCGATACCGACTTCAAACTTGGAAACTGTAAGTTTTGCTATTTTTATGTTGCTTGGCTGTTGCGGGGCTAATGTGACTAGCGTCTATTGTACTCGATGTTGGACTAATGTAATATTAAGGGACAGTCATTAGAAATTGTGTGAATGTTACGCCTCATTTGAAGCCAATTAAATAACCAGAGTAGTAGGTTGGATGTGGGAAACAGTTTTTTTTTTTCACGTTGCTTTTTGTGGAACTCCATACTGCGTTCCACGAAAGCCCCCTCTGTTCTCGCTGGTTTTATGTCCCAATTGGTTTTCAAACTAACTGGTTCCCGTACGCGTCCATGCATTGTGTTCACCTAACAGCAGATTACATTTCTTTTTTCGTAGGTGGCTGTGATGTAGTGCTCACTTATACAATCATATTCGTTGCAGTAGCTAAGAATCTGGTTGTCTGCCAAATAAATGCTGTTGAGATGCCTTATCCTACCCCTTGTCTAACTCTGAGAATGAATCGCATTACATTAACTAATTAACCTACATTATGGGACAGGCTACTCCTCCCAAAACACATGTAGGCCTATACCGCATTTTTGGAGCCAATAAACACATCCAGTTTTTAAAATCATTTTTTCTTTCTTAAGATATCCACCTGCACATTACCAATAGAGTGAAAAGAGGTAGAATCATGTTTTGAGTGGAGTATCCCTTTACCGTATACAATACATACGCATTTATATATATATATATATATATATATATATATATATATATATATATATATATATATATATATATATATATATATATATATATAATATAAAAATGTAAATTTTAGGTCAGCCCACCCCTATTGTTTGGTTGTATAAAGCAGAAACAATAAAGTAACAACTCCAAATTTATTTATAAAACAAATTTAAAAATAATAGTTGACCAAAGTGCTGTACAATCAAAAATAGCAAAAACCATTGAACATAATAAAAACACAAAGACTAGTTTTAAAGACAAAAGGGCAATAACATAATAAAAGCAATAAGACCATAAGTAAAAAGGCAGTTAAAAGCCAAGGAATAGAAATTTGTTTTAAGACGGGATTTAAAAACAGGCAGTGTAGCCTAACATGCAGAGGCAACTTGTTCCAGAGTTTGGGGGCTACAACTGCAAAGGCGCAATCTCCTCCTCATGTGTCAACCTTGATCTTGGGACAACTAGAAGCAACAGGTCAGAGGACCTGAGTGACCTTGATGGCACGTGTGGTTGTAAAAGGTCAGAGAGATAGGTAGGAGCTACCCCATTTAATGATTTATAGGCAAACAATAAAATCTTAAAATAACCCTAAAATGTACAGGAAGCCAGGGAGTCAAGGCCAGTATGGGGGAAATGTGCCCTTGCTTGCGATTTCTTTTTTTTTTGCGAAAAAACGAGCTGCAGCATTCTGGACCAACTACAAGCGTGAGCCGGAGGCCTGGCTAACACCAACATAAAGGGTATTACAGTAGTTGGGTCGAGATAAAAGCATGTATAACCCTTTCAAAATCACTTAATGATAATAAGGACTTGACCTTAGATAAGAGCCTCAACTGGAAAAGGCTAGATTTGATCACTGAGTTTATCTAATTTAAAGTCATTTTCCATTATCACACCCAGATTTTTTACAGTGGGTTTTACTTATGGTTCCAGGAAACACAGGCCCATACAGTTGCGTTTCCACCGCAGGAACTTTCCCCAGGGACTTGCAACCTTTGCAGGAACTCAGTGCGTTTCCACGGCAGGGACCAGGGTCTAAATTAAGGGGACATTATTTTACCCCCCAAAAGGTCCCTGTTCGGGGGGTAGTACTTTCCAAAAGTACAGGAACTTTTGGGGTGGGGCTTTCAGTATTTGTTTAAAAAGTGTCAACACTTCCAGTTTCTCTCAGATCCTCATAAAAAAAGCTAAAAGCTGCCTCACCAAAAGTTTTAGTTCTGCACTTGGAAACAACTAACAGACTCGTGCTAGAGGACCTGAGGGGCCGTACCGGTTTATATGCTGTAAGCATGTGTGCCGGTGCCAGACCCTAAAGTGCTTTAAAAACAAGTAAAAGAATTTTAAAATCAATACGGAAACTAACAGGCAACCAATGTAAGGACTTTAAAACAGGTGTAATGTGTTCTCTACTTCTGCTCTTGGTCAGCACTCGGGTCGCAGAATTCTGATTCAGCTGTAGATGATTTATAAGGGTTTTTTTTGGGTAGACCAGATTACAGTAGTCCAGCTTGCTCAATATAAAAGCGTGCATTAGTTTCACTGTGTCAGAAATGGTCGCACTTTTGTGATATTTTTACGGTGATAAAAGGCTGATTTGGTGACAAACCTCACATGAGCTTTAAAGTTTAGGTTGGAGTCAAAGACCACACTAAGATTTCTTGCTTGTTGGCTTGGGGTAAGTCCAATGGAATTTAATTTTGTGAGTTTCTCTCTCTGAGCTTTTGGACCTATGACTCAAGTTTCAGTTCAGATGTCCTGGTTGAGCTGTAAAAGGTTTTGTGACATCCATACATTAATATCTAAAATACATTTAAAAAGGGAGTCGATTTGTCCTGTGTCATCAGGAGACACGGCTACATAAAGTGGCCCTAAAATCGATCCATGGGGAACCCCACAGGTTATTTGGGAGGTTTTGGAGAAGTTATTATCAATAGCAACAAAAGACTCTCAGCCAGACAGATTAGAAGAAAACCATTTAAAAACAGTTCCTGACAGTCAAATGTGATTCCTCAGTCTCTTTAAAAGAATGTTGTGATCAACTGTATCAAAAGAAGCACAGAATCAGAAATACTTTACCAAGTGGGTATAATTATAAAATTAAAATAAGTGTGAAGTACAAAGTGGGTTTACCGGTTGATGATGATAATACGGTATAAAGTATGGTATAAAGTAATAGTGCATAGTAATAGTGAACTGTTAAGTGTAGCTTAATAACATAATAAAAACCAACACCGAAAGTTTGTTGGTATCCAGATGCATCCTGATGTCATTGACTACCTTGACTGGGACTGTCTCAGTGCTATGATTAGCTTGAAAACCAGACTGAAACATTTCTAACTTAATAAAATTAATTAACTGAATATACACAAGTTTTTCTAAAATTTCACTTAAAAATGGAAGATTGGAGATTGGTCTGTAATTGCTGGCTATTGAGGGGTCAAGGGTACCCCACCCCCCTTTTTGTTTTTATAGAGATGCTTCACAAGTGCATTCTTAAATGCTGTGGGGAATACGTCTTGTTGCATTGAGTGATTTTAAAAATTGTAAGAACCTCCTCAGACACTGAATTTTTAAAACATTTAAAAAAAAAAAAGGAGTTTGGGATTGAGTCAAGGGTGCATGTGGAAGACTTCAGTGTTGTTACCACTTCCCTGAGCATTTCAGTGTCAACCAGGCTAAAACTGTCTAGGGGTTCAGAGTGTGTGGAGGACTCCGCCTTCTTCAGCTTTTATGGTATGTTGGAGTTGGAATATACTAGACCTGATGTTGGCTGTCTTTGAAGTGGTCCGCAAATTCATCACATTTAGAAGCCGTAAGATGGTTGCTGTGGTCTGTGACTGGGTTTATGAGGTGATCTATTGTGATAAAAAGCACTCTGGGGTTGCTTATTAGAGGTTATTAGGTTAGAAAAATAAAATTGCTTAGCAGTCCTAATTGCTTTATTGTACTTTTTTTTTTTTGATAAAATCTCTTTATGAACATGTAACTTAGTTTTCTGCCATCTACACTCTGCAATCCGAAAGTGAAATGTTTGAGTTTAGCCAAACAAAATGGCAAACATACAGGACTTTGCTACAATGTAACATATCCGGTCTCTCTTTCTTCATCTGTTCTGTACTGTAGCGAGCGACCATACGAGGGACGGAGACCATGCCGTTCGGCGGTGTAACAGTTAATAGGAGTCACCTCTCAGTACACTACACAGTGTGTACTTCTGGTGGTAGTAAAGCACTACTAATAAATATGTCCTGTAGATCTCAAGAGCTCGCACGTGGCACTGCACTCCCTTGGATCCTCAGCAATACACCTGCCAAGTGTGAAGTCGATTTGATGAATGTGCGTCGAGAAAATCAAAGGACATACATACCGGCTGACCCACTAACCGACCTACCATCCTTCAGTTTTAGTTAGAGTAGTGCGGTGCCCTTTCGGGGGGGGGGGGGGGGACCGCTCATCCGATCAACTCACAATTGACACTGCACTCTCTTGGGTCCTCAGCAATACACCCGCTAAGAGTGAAGTCGATCGGATAAACAGTTCTCGAGATATGCGAAGAACAGTCATACACACATACAGTACACACATACAAAGAGAAAGAGATATTCCTGCCTTTTTATAGTTAGACTAGTGCAGTACCTGTTCAAAACGTGCCTGTTTGGAACGGGCCAGTCGCTTGGCCTCCAGTATTGCTGCTTTAACACATAGAAAAGTTAATACTATTGATTTGAGGTGTGAATGAGTATATTCACCAACAACATGAAATACACTTTCTATCATCCTATCATACACATATTTAGTACTGTGATAGTGAATCTTTTTTCATTTAAAGTATGACGGCTGCATTTAAAAATATAATACATAACAGATTTTGAAAAAATGCTTCCAAATATAATGTGGATCGATCATATTGGACTCTCAGATTGTTTATTTTCTGTGCCTTCAGTTCGGATAATTTGAGTCGTTATTTTTTCTCAAAAGATTTGTGCTTATATGAGACATCGCTTCTGGTTTTGAAGTAGTCCAAAAGCTGTGTTTTCACTGTCTACTTTTCTGTTAGAGCACAGGCCAGAAAAGCTTTACTCTGACCTTCCCTCTGAGCTGCGTACAGCTCTGATCGCAGGCTGTGCTCATGCTTATGGTTTTATTATTATGGAGTACAAAAAGTCTGAAACTATTTTTTGGTGAAAACAACTCATGCAGGGACTTTCAGCCATTTCCAGTTAGGCCCTATGCAAGTAATCAAATTTTAACCTGAGTAAGAATATCTACTCGCAGTAATCCAAATTCATTTCCAGATTCTGAGAAATGCTGCACTCCAGCAGTGGAGGACGGTCACCACTTCAACACCCTGCTCTTTCCTTAAGAAGAGGAAACATTGCTATATGTAGGGGACTTTGTGTCAAAATTTGAGAGCTCTAACACAAAAATTCTGCACGTTATAGGTGCCGAGACAAAAGTTACAGCCATCCCCAGACTCCCCTTAAAAGAAAACTTCCTGTCAGACAAGTAAGACCTGAACCACTCCACAGCAGCACCTTTTAATGCCAACACGGTGCTCTGGGAGAGAGATGAGGATACTATGGTCTACTGTGTCAAATGCTGCTGTGACATATAAAAGCATAAGAATTGGGGAATCCCCATGTGTGTGTGTGCCCTGTGAAGGGCTCGTCCACACGCAGTGGCTCTTTTGATGACACTCCGCGCTGTTGTAGTTATATTCTAAACAGTCTGAATTTAAATGCAGCACACAATTGAGAAAAAAACGATTGACTATTGCAATGTCTTTATAGGCCTACACGATAATAACAACAATAATAATAATAATGATGATGATGTAGAATAAGAATCTAAGGTGTTCTTCCTGCTTGTTTGTTCCAGACTGGCGTGCATGCAACAATTACACATACAAAAATATTTATCGAAAAGAAACAATTCTAATCAATTCCAAAATTCAAAGTAGATTTTTACCCAACGTAAACATGTATAATGATCACTTTTGCTAAACAATAGGCCTACACTGCGGTCGACAGCTCCCACTTTCCACAGGTCAAAAAACACAATGAGGGAGCCGCACACCACCTGAAAGGACCGCAAAACACACCTGTGTCAGAGGGAAAGACTACTTTAGACTCAGTCTATTTGATAAATGTTTATAGGCTACATTTGATAATATTAGTAGAATAGTTTTGCCTCACTTTTCGCAAAGGTTCTGGATTGCTGTCATGACCCGTCAGAATCAACCCAGGACACGTCACTCAGTCCTGAAACCTCCCCACCATTCCTTCACTCAATGCAATGAGCAAGGCTAATGCCTGTTTTTTGGAGGCTAGACTATGACTTGACACAGCTGTATCACGCACGATAGTAGACAAAAAGGTCCAATAGACAATAGAAATTAATAGGACGAAAATGACTGTACAACTTTCTCCAAAATTTTTGAAAGAAATGGGAGCTTAGAAATTGGTCTAAAATTGGAGTGGACTGGGGTGTCCAGATTGGATTTTTGATCAATGGTTGCACCTACCGCATGCTTAAAATTTGCTGGTACAACATCTGAAGAGAGACTGCTGTTAATAATTATTTGGATGTTTGGTCCAATAGTCTCTCAGATCTCTTTAAAAAGGCGAGTGGGGGGATCAACATCTGTGGGACAAGCTGAAGATTTCATGTGATCAATAATTTCCTTTAGAAAAAGAGGGTTAAAAACAGCAGCGCAAGTGACAGTGATGGATGGGTCATAAGAAGGGGGTGAGATGTGTGCTCTAATTGCAATCTTGTCAACAAAAAAGTGGAGAAATTTTTCACAGGATTCTGAGGAAATGACAAAGGGGGGACCCTGAGTGAGTCTCAACAGAATTTTTAAAAGCAGCAGTGAACTGTACAGCAGTGGAAGGGTTAAACATACGACAACAATGAGCTGGAGCACACGGTTTAGCGATATGACAGGGGAGAGAGATCTCAAATAAAACAGGCATGGGATCAGAGAAAACTGCATTGCAAACTTCAATGTTAAACGGGTAGACCACATGATAAAACAAGATCTAGTGTGGTCCCATGCAAATTTATATAATGTAAACATCACTAGCAATGTTGTTAGACTTGAACCTGTCAGAAGGAGTTCATATTTATGAAGCAAGTGCCCATGGATTTTGCGTTCAGTAAGGATTTCTGTTGTTGCAGCTGACTGGTGCAGGCAGTTCTGTATGAGCGAGCACCTATATTACCAGTCCTCCAGAAGCACAGTGTTCAGCCTGCATGTAAGATCATTATCTTCCCCAGAGATTAGTCAAAGGGCTTCCTCCTCTTCATTCACCCTCAAGCACCCGGCACACCGCGGCCACTCCAGCTGCATACATCCACAACAAACTCTCACGGCTGCGTCAGCAGCTCCTCAGCAGACACTTTCTTTTTTTAGATCTTTTTTTTTTTCTTCTACACACTGAAACTTACATGCATACATTAACATAAAACCAGTGGATCCGGTTTCACAGGCGACGTGATTATGCCCAACGTCAGGTTTAGCTGAGGTAGGTGTGTGTGTCATTTTTTTTTTTCTCGTTTTTTTTTCAGAAGGGTACACGCCGTGAACCTTCTGAAGTCCTGGATCACTGATCCATCTGCCCCCTCTCACATTAATACACTGAGCTGGCCTCACCGGTGGAACAGGATCATTCTTTAATTTATCCCACTGGGCAAGAAGAGAAGATGGAGGGCTACGATATAAAATAATTTCGTACTTCCACCATCACTATGTCTTTAGAGGTAGAATTAGTCATGTCAGGCACATAAGAGTGCAGATCCCCCTTTGGTGCTTCAGCCAGTGTTATGTAATATGATGCTGTTACGTTCCTTCACTGTGAACAAGGAGGTGATGCTTGTCTGGTCGGGGTTCCCATCAGTGTGCTAAGTAGAGCAAGAAATCCTCTCCCTGTCTGATTCCTTCCTTTTCCATCTCTGCTTGTGGTGATGCATCAAAACCCACTGATATCCTCCTGAGGCTCCCTGTCCCTGCTTGTGGGAGGACCAGATGGAGCTTAACGTGAAGCCACACTGCTGTGCAGAACTGCATCAAACATCACAAGGAAGCCCTGTGTCTGTGTAGTTGTATGATGAATGATAAATGACTGCCAGGTTTGATCAGTATGGGTTTTAAAGACTGAAATCGCTGTTAAAGCGGTCAAGAGCTGATATTGTAAGCACATATTCACTATCATTAGCCTAAATCTGAACATACTTACAAAAAATTATAAAGACAATCCAGTAATTACAAACTGTTTACAAAGTACAGTAACCTTTTAAATTAAGAACCAATTTAGTCAACTGTTTTGCATAAATCACTGACTGTGTTGTGCACCAAATAAGATTAAAATTATATATGCAACTCAGCCTCACTGCAATGTTACATTAAAGTGTTGCATAACTAATGTGAAACTGTTTGAAGGGACTTTTATTTGTATGAGGGCATAGCCAACCTATCTTGTAGAGCTAGGTAAACAAAAAGATTTCAGTGTAATTGCAGTGTTATTAAATATCACTCAGCCCTAGATAAATTCCTTGGTTGCCCATTTTGTTCAACAATTTTATAATTGCGAAATGTGTTTACAATTTAGCCTATAATCTAGATAATGGCATCTGATCACAGGCCTTTGCATTTACACGTGGTATTAAATGTTGTTATCAATATGCAAATTAGGTAGGTGGAGCTGGTGGACTTGTCAGTAAACATGGGGTTTCTCAGGTCAAGTGATGCTGTATGGGCTCTACTAGGGATGCCCAGATCAATAGGCCGCTGATGGTTATTGGCCGATATTCAGTAAAAATATGCAATCGGGAGATTGCTAAAACCAATCGATGACGGCAACATTTTTTGACAATTCTCAGCTGAAGCGCTTTGAGTAATCAGAAAGACTAGAAAGGCGCTATATAAGTACAGTCCATTTACCATTTAGGTGAGTTGGTATCTTTGTTTCATGCTAACTAACCCAAAGGAGCACTTCACCCCCAAAATGATTTGTATATCAATTACTCACCCTGTGTTGCCTTGAATTCCTGAAGAATGTTTTTTCCTTGCATGCCAATGCCTCTTATGTGAAAGTAGAATGAATCCAAAACACGCTATCCAGACTTGTTGAAGTTGATGCGCTCTTGTTTCATAAAATTTGTCTATTGAAAATATTATATAAAATTTGGAAGAATACATCACCCTTTTTCTAGTAAATTATCTTATTTCACCATTTTAATTCTACTTAATCCTCCACCTTATTATAGTGTTTACCTCACAAACTAATCTGCTCACCTTGCTTTTCCCTTCAGTCCCCCCCCCCGCCTCTTTGTGTTTCTCTTTCTTTCTTTGTCCACTAGTTAATCGATCGTCAATGGAGCCGTTTCTTAAATTTTTATCAGACCAGCTAAATTTCAGGCGCGCTTGGGTGACCAATGCAAATGTTTAGTTGCACTAAACAGATTTTGATGGTCGCGCCCTGAGTTGATTAAACAAGTAGTTGATTAAATGATTAGTTTATTAATCGATTAGTTGAATCACAGATTTGATTAAACATTTAACTTATCAAGGGAAAATGTTCCATTTCTCAAAATGTGAGGATTTGCTGCTGAGTAGCTTTGGGCTGGTCCAACCAGTTTGATATACAGCCAAAGACCAGACGGGTATACCAAAGTGTACCCCTAGGTGTCGCATGTGACTCAGTCGCTCCCGTGTGAAACATAACGAGAGCCCATAAATGAGTGGAGTTGCAAGTCAGTGAATTTTCCACAACATGTTCCTGCAAATGTCTCACAATAAAAGCCTTGTTAAGAAATTAAGGGTTTCTGTCCACTGAAACACGAGAGGGTTTTTAATTTGAAACATACATGATACAGGAAGTGTAGAGTTTGTATTAACAGCATAATGCAGTAAATTTAACAGGGCAAACGGGAGCGGATTAACACAAGGCTTCATACTTACCTTTTTAATCTGCTACATTACTGACTACTGACAAACTATACCTGGCTAGCTACCTTGCTAACACAGCAAACAGATGTGATAAGCATGAGTGACAAGACGATTGTCAGGGACAGGGTTATTAGAGTTATATTGAAAAGGGAAAATGATGGGTTCATTGTTTATTAACTTTCCAGTAATGTATATCACAAACTAGTTAGCAGCTTACCATGAAGACACTGCTTGACTCCGCACCACCATCTGTTCAGCTGTGTTGTGTACATGTGCTGCAGACAGCTCTGAGAGAGTGACGGCCCACATTTCCCATCATGCAGTGCTGGACTGAGTAGTTTAAGTTTGCTGTTTTATGTTCCAAAATGCAATGTTGCTTTTTGTTAGTGTTTGTAATGTGTTTGTTCAGAACATGGTGGCTTATGTTATGTTGGTAATTGTCATTTTTGTGCTGGTTTATAGTTTTAAACATTGGTGAGGTGGCTGTTACATTTCTTGAGGACAGCTGTAGAATGTTGATATTGCTGAGAGGAGCTGCAGTGTTTATTCATGCGCAAACTGTAATCTACACTGTACATTTACTGCCACTAGACAACTTCACTGCAAACGTTTCCCTCATTGCCAACACCTGTTTGTTCTGAGTGCAGTCAGTCACTCTCTCTCTCAATCGCCCATACACTCACTACGCACTGCCCTCTTCCTTAAATGGGCCGCTCTTATAACAAATAGGGAGGAAAAGTAATTGTTTATCCCAATTTTTCACTGTGGGCTAGGCCTGTTGCGCCTGTTATTCTACATATTTGTCAGTTGTCTCTAAACAGAGAGCGAGGGAGACACTCTTACCAGGTGAGCTACTACGGCGCCCCTATCTATTCAATACTTTGACCCAGAGCTAGCCTTAAAAGACATTGATAGGTGCACTGGCTGCACTAGCATCTGTATGCTAAATATAAGTACCAAACAGACGCATCACTAGTCACTGAAGCAAGCTAACTGTGATAGTGTAGTTACTAGGGCTATCCCTGACTCAGGATTTTGAGAGTGGACTCCGAGTCTGCACTTCAAACTGATGCATCGACTCGGAGGGCCGGTGGGTATTAATTTGTCATGTGCTTGTGGTTCATTGGTTTTACATGTAAGACTCATGTTTCAATGCTTTTGTTCAGCATCCGTGATGTGAAAACATCAGATTCCCACACAGTCAGAGAAATAAAAAGTGTGCATCCTGGTCATAGTTATAAAATCCTGGTGCACCACAGAGCATCTCTCCTGCTAAGCTGCTGACAGCACTGTGTGTCATCTACAGTGGTGTGAAAAAGTGTTTGCCCCCTTCTTTTTTTGCATGTTTGTCACACTTAAATGTTTTAGATCAAAAACAAATTTAAATATTAGTCAAAGATAACACAAGTAAACACAAAATGCAGTTTTTAAATGAAGGTTATTATTAAGGGAAAACAAAATCCAAACCTACATGGCCCTGTGTGATATAGTGATTGCCCCCTAAACCTAATAACTGGTTGGGCCACCCTTAGCAGCAACAACTGCAATCAAGCGTTTGCGATGACTTGCAATGAATCTTTTACAGCGCTGTGGAGGAATTTTGGCCCACTCATCTTTGCAGAATTATTGTAATTCAGCCACATTGGAGGGCTTTCGAGCATGAACTGCCTTTTTAAGGTCATGCCACAGCTTCCCAATAGGATTCAGGTCAGGACTTTGACTAGGCCACTCCAAAGTCTTCATTTTGTTCTTCTTCAGCCATTCAAACGTGGACTTGCTGGTGTGTTTTGGATCATTGTCCTGCTGCTGCAGAACCCAAGTTCGCTTCAGCTTGAGGTCACGAACAGATGGCCGGACATTCTCCTTCAGGAGTTTTTGGTAGACAGCAGAATTCATGGTTCCATTTATCACAGCAAGTCTTCCAGGTCCTGAAGCAGCAAAACAGCCCCAGACCATCATACTACCACCACCATATTTTACTGTTGGTATGATGTTCTTTTTCTGAAATGCGGTGTTACTTTTACGCCAGATGTAATGGGACACACACCTTCCAAAAAGTTCAACTTTTGTCTTGTCAGTCCACAGAGTAGCTGCAGTGTTTATTCCCAAAAGTCCTGGGTCATCAAGATCATCAAGATGTTTTCTGGCCAAAATGAGACGAACCTTAATGTTCTTTTTATTCAGCAGTGGTTTTCGTCTTGGAGCTCTGCCATGCAGGCCATTTTTGCCCAGTCTCTTTGTTATGGTGGAGTCATGAACACTGACCTTAACTGAGGCAAGTGCGGCCTGAAGTTCTTTGGATGTTGTTGTGGGGTCTTTTGTGACCTCTTGGATGAGTCGTCGCTGTGCTCTTGGGGTGATTTTGGTCGGCCGGCCACTCCTGGGAAGGTTCACCACTGTTCCATGTTTTCGCTATTTGTGGATAATGGCTGTCACTGTGGTTCGCTGGAGTCCCAAAGCTTTAGAAATGGCTTTATAACCTTTTCCAGACTGATTGATCTCAATTACTTTCTTTCTCATTTGTTCCTGAATTTCTTTGGATCTCACCATGATGTCTAGCTTTTGAAGATCTTTTGGTCTACTTCACTTTGTCAGGCACGTCCTATTTAAGTGATTTCTTGATTGAGAACAGGTGTGATAAACCACAGTTAAGTTGTGTTTTAACAGGTGAGGGCAATCACTTTTTCACACATGGCCATGTAGGTTTGGATTTTGTTTCCCCTTTATAATAACAATCTTCATTTAAAAACTGCATTTTGTGTTTACTTGTGTTATCTTTGACTAATATTTAAATTTGTTTGATGATCTAAAACATTTAAGTGTGAAATCAGGAAGGGGGCAAACACTTTTTCACACCACTGTATAGGTGACATGGGCAAAGTGGCACGCATCCCACTTATTTTCAAAGTAGTATTCCAGTAGTACCATAGCATCATAGTACTTTGTTCTTTCTTGTTTTGTTTTTCGTGGCATCTTGACTTCAAGGAAATATATTTGAATGGAAAATTGTTTGTGGATAAAAGTGAAAATGAAAATTTGAAATGAAACATGACAGTCACATGAGAGAGGGAAATTGTTCTAACAAGCTACATGGTAATGCAAGTGAAAAATGAGTGTGTGAGCACTGCCACTGCTACTTGCTTTGGGTAACACCCTGCAGTAATTTCCTCTATATGATTCTAACCCTAACCTCTGACCAATTAGCACCAGCCAAATGCTGGTATAATATGAAAGTGGCTGGAAAATTTCAGACACAAAATAATGATTTACTATTGAGTGGCTGGTCAATTTGAACATTTATCTGTCAGTGGCTGGTAGATGCACATTTTAAAAAGTTAATTTCTACCATGCCTCTAACCCTAGCTTACACATCAAATCAATTGATCATATCACATAAAATCAGTCTGCAACCTGGACAGAGAGCCTTCCTGGAGCTCACATTACCCCTGTCCATTTATTGAGCTGGCAGGGTCTGGCTCTCCTAACAGCTTCTCAGTGTTGTACGAACAGGCTTCCAATTAGAGCTGTGTGTCAGATTGAATGGGTTCCTATCCATCAGGTTAGCCAACATCTTTTCGGTTCTGCCATTAGAGCCTCATAACTTGAGCCGGACTGATGAGATTCAATAACAAATGTGTTGGTGTCTGTCCAGAAGGAGACTGAACTATCAGAGGTTCAATCTGACAAGTATTTGGGGCTGCTGTAAAATGTATTGTAGAAGAATATTTATTATGCTTAGTATTTATTTTCTGCAACGCAACATGAAATAATTGTTTTTTCTGTTGTTTCTTCCAGATTATGTGTACTTTGAGAACTCCTCCAGCAACCCTTACCTGATCCGAAGAATAGAAGAACTCAACAAGGTTAGTTGTCTCTTTCTTCCTTCAACCATATATGTGTCCATTAAAAAGTTGTTTCAGTAATACTTGCACGGTTGTATTACCCTATTGTGGACCCTAACCAGACTGTGTTTTCTCAGCTCATATAACATAGACACAGAAAATTCTGATTGACTGGCCGGTGTATTAAAATTGGATGATTGGACACCTCAAACTTGGTTCCAGGCACCATGCTGTACACACACTAACACACATAACATGTCCCTCTCTCTTTCCTGGGCACTGTTGGTAAACCGTGGATACTGTAATGACAGGACACTGGTACAGGAGCCACTTATATAACAGCAGCAGCAGCATATGACACAGGCTTGTTTCCCAGTCAAAGGATTAAGCTCATTTATGTAACACTCTTACATTGAAAGGGCTTGTGCTGAGCACCAGGAGGACTGCATCGTCCTGAGTGCTAATGGCTTCTGAGCACAATGAATGGATAGTAAAAAAGAGTAGCCAGCTCTCCAGTTCCAGGCTGGTATGTGGAGGGAAGCACTGTCCCTTTTTATACAGAGATCCCGCAATACTGCCATAAAGAAGAGCCGTCATTACGCCGGCTTTGCTTTTTTACACTGAACCTAACCACGCCGGCACAATGCTGCCCCAGTGTGCAGTGATGTTGCTAGGTAAGCGGCCTGCATCTCTGACTCATTTTAATGTGTCAGAGATGCGGGTGAGATTACTGGAGTTGACGACAGCTACACTCGTTACTGTAAGTAAGTGCAATAAAACCTTCGCGAGTAAAAAGCCAATACTTTATCATTACACCTGTTCAACAAGCATAAACATGTGAATAACCAATAGCGAATTGTTACAAGCTAAAATGAAAGCTGTCTGTATGTAGTCAAACGGTTTAACTTAGTTTGTTACGTATCTTACAATTTAGCAAATACTTGTAAACTTACTGCTGGCTGAGACAAACCAGCCCTTCCACCAGGTAACTTACCTGCAGGGGAATCACATCAGCAGCTGTCTATTCTTTCTAAACTTCACTCAGTATTTTAATTTCAGGAATATGATTTATTTTATTAACATTTTAGATTTGTTTTCAGTGAGATATTATTGAGATTATATAGTGACTTTGCTGTTGCTGCTCTAGAAACACCATTTTGTTATATTTAAAGTGGTCATTTTTGGCTTTTTCCCTTTCCTTTATTGTGTTATATATCTTTTTTGTGTATGTAGTAGGTTTGCAAAGTGAAAAAGCCCAAAGTCCACCCCAAAGGGAGTTACCCTGTCCCACAGAAAACACTTCTCCTGAACTGCTTGCAAACAGCTCGATTGTAGTCCAGCCTTTACTTACGTAACGTATCTATGTCACTATGTAACACCTGTCATAATGCACAAATTGAGCAGTTTCCACAAGTACACCTAAATATTAATTAAAATGTTAGATGCCCTCCAGGCAGCCAATGGGCATCAAGTTGTTACTGTGATGTAGAGACAGTGCACAGTTAAATGTTACCTATGAAAGATAAATTAGTTACATATTAATAACTTACCACTCTGAAAAGTCTTGCTCCAGTCTCGGTTGTGAAGCTGTTTCAGGTTGTTCTGCCTGTGTTTCGTTATCAGACTCAGGCTCGAACATGTACGCCTGAACCATAATGGCTGAACTGAATCCATAGTTACCGGCTTTGTTTTGGATCACACTACCTTGCTCGTCAGGACCCGCCCTACTGCTTCTGATTGGCTAGTAGTCCTTACCCAGGAACTGAGCATGTACAACGCCCAATAAAGATAAGAAGTGCAATGCCTCTCTCGTTAGCTAAAACACATGGTGAAAAGAGGTGCTGCAGCAATGTGCAGTATGAGAAAAAATATATTTTTTAAACTAAACCATGTAAACCTATTCTGTTACAACACCAAAATAAAATTATGAACCTGAAAATGAGCATGAAATGACCACTTTAAAATACTCAATTATAATCCTTTTTTGAATTTATTATTTTTTTAAAATCATATATTTTTTAAAAAGTTATTACCTAGTAATGAAAAAGAACTGATGAGACTATAGATAAAGAGTAGTAGTATAGATAAAATCCTAATGATACCCATCCCTAAACACGAGTTTAACACTACAATGTGTCAAAAAACACAAATTTTATTTGGGGACCCACTCAAATGTCCACCTGTGTGCAATTATCATTTAAGTGCAAACTTGATGAGAGCAGATGAGAAGACAGACTTTGCCAGCTGTAGCTGAACTGTTGAATGTGATTAGTGAGTGGTTGGTATAGATACGATAGGTAAAACACTCTGGCAGCCTACATCTGCTGATAATTAAAGTGTTTTTTTACCTGCAATTTATTTTGGCTCATTCAAATAATATGCCAAGAATCAGAACTAATGAAAAGCAAATCTGAAATCGGAAACAGTATGAATCAAATGTAAATGATACTGAACCCTAGTTAGTAGTACCTCTGATTAACCCTTAGCGTGAGCAGTGATTTAAACCATGTCAACATGGCTGAAGAGACAGAGAAATGAATGGTAGCTACAAAAGCTCAGACTTTGACAGGGGTTATAACAGAGGTAGTTATACCAGTGCTTTATTTTGATGCTAACTTGTAACCACATACTCTCCACTTACAGACAGCCAATGGGAATGTGGAGGCGAAGGTGGTGTGTCTGTTCAGGAGGCGAGACATCTCAGGCAACCTCAACACCCTGGCTGACAGCAATGCGAGTAAGTAGCAACCAGAGAGCCCAAACCTCCTCTCAGCTCCCTTCTTGTTTTCTACAGTGTGAGAGCAGGTATGATACGGCTCACTGCCTTTTAATGAACCTGTTCCTCATTGTGTTTCACATAAAAGCCTCAAAGCTCCTCTTCAGCTTTTATGTTGTAAATTGCACCACAGCCTGCTTCTGGGGTTGAAGTAAGACCATCACTTTTGTCTAAGGCTCAGTGCTGAATGCTAGTTTGGAAAAGGAATAGTTAATGGGACAGCTGTGTTTATTTGTTCATTACAAACATGTTAGGTATTAAGTTGTGGTCGTAACATTTTTTAAATAAATCAATATGTATTGAAAAAAGGCTATTTTAAAGTGATTATAACTACTGTTAGATCTTAAATCCACACAGACATGCTGCCCGGACTAAGTGTGAACACACTGTCATTACACGGCTTCCTCTTGTATTGATTAGTTTAATTTTGTCAGCTATTTTTAGATTTCATCTTAGTCCTGAGATCAAAAGTCCATGTCCCCATCCTTTTTAGTTTTAGCCCATTTTTAGTCAACAAAAGATTAGTTGACAAAAAACATTTTAGTCTATTAGTCTTTAGTTTTCTAAATCAACAAGATCTGACTATCAACTGTGTGTAGCAATTATATTGTGCATACTTTAGCATGGACAGCATGTCTAATACTCCAAATTAAACAGACTTGTCTTAAGCAAAATGTTATCCAATTTAACCGGCCGAACTACTGACTTTTATGTTCGGCTAAACCCCCATGTGCAAGCAATATCCTGTTGTTTTGAGATGCTCACAATACATAAAGTTACACCACTGCCTTTTGTAACTTTGCTGGCTTAAGTTAATATACGTTAAAAAGTAACATAACATTATTAAACATCTTTTCATTAATGTTGCCTCACTTTCCGTGCGGTGTGCCTTGATTTCCCTTGAATACTACAAACTTCAAATTTGTAGTATTCTTGCCAGCTTTTTTGTAGCCACAGGGTTTCTCTCTTGACAATAACGTTACTACAAACTCACTTTTTTGTCTCCTCTGCATTATATTTGAAGTGCGTCCAAATGTTGACCCGTTTTGCTATCCTGTACTTTACCCTTCATCATCTCACATTTGCTAAGCTTCTTCAGCCGTAGGGAGCAGCTAGCTCTAGACTTTAGCATTGTTGGTGGTGCGCTGCTGCTGTGCAACAAAGAGAAGATGAATTGGGCACGCAGGAAGAGAAATGCGCAGCAATCCAATGACAAAAGAAAGATTTGGATTACATGATTATTTGGGGGGGGGGCTGTCCTATTAGGCTTGTGCGGCATCTATTTCTTCATGCCTTCATACCTTCCTGACATTTCACCGGGGGATACAGTATATGTATTTGTGTGTGTTTAAATTAAAAAAACAAACAAAAAAAAAACATAAAAGCTAAGCTGCTGGTGGTGTTACCCTCTTTAGCCACAACTTTCTTTGGCTGGCTCACCTTTATCATTGGGTCTAAACCCAAAATACTCTCAAAGAGGGGCAAGGCATTTTTCTTTTTTACTAGTCCTGTAACGTTATTCCCACCACTCGCAGTCGCCATCTTTCTCAGCTCAGCTGCCTGCTCCACCAGTAGAGACTGACCTCTTGTAGCGCGCGCTGTGCACTACAGTACATCACCTCAATACAGCATCTCCATATCATACATATAATAGAAAGAGGAGCTTAATGTGCTCCTAAGGACATAATTGAGGGGTGAGGCGAGGGTGCGCGTGCCAAAACGTCCAAACTCCTTTTGCGCCAAGCATGTAGGCTTTGCGAGTCGTTGTGGCGCGTGGCCTGCACCTTTTTTAGACTAGGCACCCACTGCATGCGCAGGGCTTTTCATTTCAACATGAATGAGTTCAAAGGTTTTTTTGGATTGAATTCATTTTGAAAAAGCAACAGCTAATGGGGAAACTCCAACACTCGACCAACCAGTGGTGTAGCTTCATCACTCACTCAGTAAGTCAGGGACAGACTTTGGTGTTTACAGGGCTTGCCCCACTTTCCTGCGGTCCAGCCAAAAACAAAAGACAAACGGCTCACATCCCTTCTATAGCAGATTATGTCAATTTCAGGAGTCATATTCCCGGAGTCATATTCCCGGTTTAACCTTCATTCATATTGTATCAATACTTTGAGCTGAACATCTTAACAGTTCTGAACTAAGGCCTTCAGTATTTGGATTAAACAGCTTGTGAAAAAGAAGGTGTGTAAATTCAGTAGTCTACAGCTGTTTTTTCAATGTGTCAGAAACATTTAATCAACATTTCATATATTCTGCTCTGCTCATTTTAAGATTGTGGGAGGAGGCAGGTTTCACCTCAGGTTTAACAGGCTGACAAATTGTGTGGCAGTAAAATGATCCCACAGCCCAATGGAATTATTAGGTGAGATTATTATTGGTGACTAATAATAATAATAATAATAATAATACAAAAAAAAGTCTAACAAAATTTTTCAGTAGTATTGTTTGTCTCAGTATGCAGTGCCTGCCCCAGCCCCCCCTCCACCCCACCTTGATCCAGCCTATGAGCCCACTCTCCGTCTTGTGTGTGATCAGGGAACCAAGGAGGTGGGAGGGTGGAGGTAGTGGGGTGGAGCCAATGGCATGCAAACTAAGAAGCCTGATCACATTCACTCATTACCCCCACCCTGACACCAACACCAGCTCCCCCATCCTCCTCCTGGGCCGCAGTGCTTCAGACAAAGACTCCATACACACATACATACATACACACTACATCTCAAAATGGATGCATTAATGCAGATTTTTTTTTTTCATTGTACTCAGCAACATACTCAGATGCTAAGTGTCTGTTCACTGGTCAAGTCTGTGATTTGACTAAATGCATTGATGGTTATTTCATTATGTGTTGTCTGCTGGCAGCCTTGACACGCTCTAAAGGTTTTTATTCTATTTTAAAGGAGACTGCCGTCTACCTTCCAAACATGGCTTAGATTTTATTGGTGATACAGTGACAGAGCTGAACCACAACAGCACAAAATGAACTTAATTGACAAAATTATTACCATGTTTTTCTATATTTTGATTTAGCTATTCTCAATAACAAAGCATGAGCTCTCCAACATTAGCAAATGCACTGTTCTTACCATTTCACCACAATCTGAGACAGGTGGTTATAATAACGATGCTTTGGTTATCATTGACAATTCTATCATCATACAACGATAATCATTTTGTGTAGTTAGGGCCTGAGCACAAAAGTGCCAGAGCCGAACGGTCCCTGGCACTGAAAGTGCCATTGTTATTACTATTATTATTATTATAATTATGTTATTATTCTGCTCTTCGAACACATTTTTGAGGGGCTTAGGATGCTCAAACTCTTGAAATTTTGCACACACATCACAATTGGCAAAAGTCGCGAAAGCCCTGCGGTGATTCGGCTCGGCCGTGGCCTGGGGGCTCCATAGCGCCCCCAAATGCATGCCACGGTTGGGGGAAAGTTGCTTTGATCTTCATGAGATTTGGGTGGATCATTGCTTTCATCATAAAGAACATATTTCAGTTTCTTTTGAGAGAGTTTTCCCAACAAGTAGTCAGCCATTTTGGATTTCCTGCATCAATTTAATTTTTTTTAAACACATGTTTGAGGCCTTTAGAATGCTGAGAAAGTCACGAAACTTTGCGCCCAGACTTGAACTGGTAAATACTTTGAGTTCACTTTTGGGCTTGGGGGGTGGCATGTCGGCTCTATAGTGCCCCCTAATGACTTTTAACCTTCAAAACGGTTAGGGGTAGCTGAAAACTCACGAAACTTGGCACATGCGTCAGAAGGGGTGTGTATTGTTTTCTGGTATAGTCTGGGGCTTGGGTGTGGCAAAATGGCTCGATCCCCTACAAAATTTCCCCGAAGCAGCCCCTGCGGTACGTTTTCATCTAGATATACGAAATTTGGGAGGCAGATGTATCTTCTCTAGACTTTCCTCAAACGGTGTTGCTGTGCTGATGTGACAAAGTTTGGCGAATTTTAGTGTTTTTAAAAAATGTATTTATTTTATGTTGAACTGCTCCTAGAGAAATAATCCGATCGACTTCAGATTTGGGCAGTGCAATCTAAAGACCGTTGTGATGCTAAATTGCGAAGCTTTTTACGTTTCTCAAGCGGTATTGCTGTGGCGATGCAGCAAAAACTGGGTTCCAAAATTAGTAACTGTGCTACCTCAGCTCCACATCATCAGATCTTTTCCATATTTCACATGCTTGATAAGAGTCCCGGGCTGAGGACATTTAAAGGCTAATTTGGAGTTTTATTGTGTGACTACACTTGATACATGGCAACACCGTGTATGATTAGTGCATGTTCTCTAGCACCGCATACTGGATGCAGGAAGTGATATTTAACTCCTTTGCGCAGTGCCCAATGGTCTTGAAGAATTGGAGCAGTGTCGGCTGGCCTCCGGGCACAAGACCGCAGCTGCCGCTCCCCCCCGAGGTGCGCTTGGAGGCGAGGGCCCATTCAACGCTGCTTGCAACTTTAATTAGATTTTCTTCTTCCCTTCTGTATCCAGTTACTGAAAGCATCATCAATCTAATTAGTTGTTTTCAGCCCCATAGTTCATGTCATTATAATTGAATTTGGAAATTTTGCATTTGTCCGCTGCTTTGGCAGTATTACTTCTAGTAAAGTCTGTCGATTAGCACCTGAAGGTGACTGGCTAAGTGGGCATTCAGATAGAAAACAGCCCTGTGTTAAACAAAAAAATGGGCTGTGTTTGTGGGGGCGTGTTCTTTAAGGTAGCGATGAACAATGAGATAGGATCCAGGGAGTCCAGTTTGAGTAACAGATCCATTAGTTTGAGAGCTTAAAGGCCCTGAAAATACAATCAGCTTCTTACTATAAGCGATGGGAACACAAGATCTTCTGACAAGCTGAACCGTTTTGGTTATTTCACTTTAATGATTTTTGTATTTGTGTTTTCAACATTGCTCTTCTCACTGGTTTTAAGTGGGCGGGGTTCTGTTGGAAAAACGTGGTGTCGCATATTTCCGTCCACCAATCAGAACTTATGTTGCCAGCACTGTCAATCAAATCTGATCAAACCACACATTTTATCTTTCATCGCGACAATCGAGAGGTTAACTACACTTGACAGTTCATGCGCTATTACCTTATACCGTATTATTATCATCAACCGGTAAACCCACTTTGTACTTCACACTTAATTTATTTTATACTCATACCCACTTGGTACTTAATTTATTTTCTGACCTGTATTATAGTGTATTATATTTTTTTTGCTTACTACTTCTATTCCTGTGTGCACTGACATGATAGTGAGCTGCTTTAGCAAAAGAGTTTCCCCTCGGGGATCAATAAAGTATTTCTCATTCTGATTAACAGTAGAAATGTTATGTACCTTCATGTTATGTACCCGGAATGTGCGTTTGCACTCAATTGATTGGCCAGCACAACGCGTTGCCGGTTGCCAGGAGCCCTCTGCATTGGCACTCCTGCTACGTCACCAGACTGGTCTGATTGCAATTAACGAGAGGGCTGCGTTTTTTCAAACAGTGCTACTGTCAGTCCGAACACAGCCTCAGGAGAAATAATAAAAGCAAGATGGGACAACTAGCAGTACATCCGCTCCAGACTTTATCCACACTAAAGAGGCTAAATCGGAATACACAGTTGTCCCATGAAAACAGTGTGCATCCTAGCCTTTTAGGTCATTTTCGTTAAGAAATCAATCAACCCTAAAACACCAAAACAACAGGAAAATAGCCAAATCTCTTCTTCTTTGTCCTGTTTCGGTTGCCAATTGTGCATCACAGCTAACATCTGGTTTGCATAAACTCAGTCAGGTGACGCTGCTGAGTGTCAGCTGGTTAAACCTCGGTTTGCCCCCCTCTTCTCTGTCAGCACCTTTTTACAGATCACTGCAAGTGTCATGGAGGAATAAAAAACTACTTGTGTGCACAATTTAATAAAACTAATTAGTTTGTTTACTAAATCATGCACCCAATTTAACTGAGTATTGTTACATATTGTTATATTTAATGGATGTCAAAGATTAAGTGGAAAGATTTCATTATTTTTTTTGCCTGACTAGTGTTTCCATAGTCAAGAATTAACTTGCTCGCTCAACAAATTAAGTAGTTAAAAAGTACAGATTAATAATTTGTGCTGTCAAATTATCAACACGAGAACACGATTTATTGATTTTGTGCACACAAATTAGTTTTTCTTCATGACACTTGCTGGCCTCTGCATATTTTTAGTTTCTCCACCACTGAATGAGTATATAATAGTGGTTTTGTTTATGGCTCATAAAAGCTAAACCAATCAAACACTTTTTGCTGCACTGACAGGTCGATCAAATCTGTATTTTGTGATCACCGGCGTTTTCAGTTTTATCCCCTCTGGTGAGTGGTTTGGAAAAGCTAAATGTTCGGAGTGGAAAAAATCCTGCTTAACAAAAAATTTTGTTAATGTAATTTCAAAGTTTATCCAACCCTGTCATAGACACAAAGTAATGTATGTGACTGAGTCTAACTGAGCCTGCTCTGGTCTGTTCAGGTCTTGCTTGATTTGGCCCGTTGTAATCCTGTAACAGTGATGAAGAAGAGTACCAACGCCTTCTCTCTGCTGCTGCTCATTTGTACTAAACCTTGCTTTATCTGCCTCACTTATTTTTTTCATCACTGCTCCCCTCCTCTTCCTCCTCCTACACACACACATCAATTCTTTCTGCAGAACAAAAGGCCCTTGATCTGTCCCAGGGGACCACAGCATGCAACGGGTTAATTCTGACTTGCCTTGTGTCTTTGTCAGAGTGAAGAAAATGTGTGTGTCTGTGTTTGTCTGTACGAGTGTGTTACTGTTATGCTATGCTCGCGTTTCTGTGTATATGTGGTTTCTTCTCGCGCGTGTGGGTGGGTGGGGGGGTGTGTGTGTGTGGGTGTGTGTGTGTGTGTGTGTGTGTGTGTGTAGGGAGTTGGGGATACATGTTGGGGGGGATGGGCGCCTCAGGTTTGGTATACAGGGTTTCCTACTTTGTTTGGCAGGGACTAGCCGGACAAGGGGGAGGTGGGCGGGGGTTGAGAGGTTAACAGAAAAGGGGTGTGGCTTAAGGTACCGTCCCTCTTGCTCACTATCTCTCTCAGTGTCTCTCTCTCTCTCCCTTGCCCTCACTGACAGGGTTTCCTGTGGCTGAGTGCAGGGGTGGAGTCCATGGAGATGGAGCGATATAGTCCTTCCCCTCCAGTTTGCAACAGATTACTCATCCGCCTGAAATTAGGAATGTGCAATCTAGTAGCCGAACACACACACATAGCTGCCTATGGTTTATGATTTTTTCATATCTCTTACTGGCTGGGAACATGGGTTTCACATGTCACATGGGTTTGGTAATGTGAAACAGTTGCATTGTTTTATAGTAAGTCCATTAATAACTGTGTCTGTGGGCCTGTGCATTGTAGTGGATGGCAATGATCAAGTACACAGCTTACAGTCATACATTTCTTGTAGAAGTCTTAATCACACCATTGAGCACTCAAAACCAATTTTCTCAGACCTGATCATTGGATGACCTCTGAACTCTCATAAAATGCTTCACAGAGGATTAACAAAATATTAACAGCTGCAATAGGAAGTAAAAGCAATAAAATAAAAGTAAGAAATTAACTCGGAGGACAAAAACAGTAGAAGGTCATTACATAAGTGTGTCTATAAACATAACGGCCTGAGGCATAAGGCTGTGTTCAGACAGACAACAGTACGGCTTAAAAAAAGGCAGCCTCCTTATTCGTGTCAATGAGACCACTGCTTTGGCACAGCAGGCGTCCCGATGCAGAAGTCTCCCTCAGAAATGTTGAGCCTGGCTCATCTTTTGCCACAATGCAATGCATTTTTACTATACAGCAAGACCTGCCAATTGATTTTAACATAGAAAAATCTCACATAGAGATAGTAAGAGGATAGTTACCACAGTATGGCAAAATCTTTAACAGTAGATAAATTTGTGTCATCTCACGCAATATATTGCCATATCGCCAAACCTTAACTTGCGATTGTCGACACAGAGGATAAAATGATTGTCACTGTAATAACTTTCCAGAGTTGTAAAATCCAGTCCTATGCTGTTTTAAACTGCTGCGCAGTGTTTTGGAGTCCGATAAACCTTCAAACTCATGGATCTATTACTCAAACTGGACTTTTTGGATAATATTTTGTTGTCTCACCTGCACCTAAAGCAACACAGCCCTGCATTTGTTAACACAGGGCTGTATTTTGTCTGAACACTCGGTAAAGGCAGGCTCACAATTGACAACAATTCATTGGACCTGGTGAGCGAAATTGCCCTCTTCACACCCTATCAGTACACACACTGGAAAATGAAGTTCTGACATGGGGTTACCCATTATAAGACTGATTAAGTCGTCATCTCTGTGAGAGACAGAAAAAATAGAGGGAGATAGAGAAGTGCAAAAGAGAGGGACTAGGTGAGAACAAAAGAAAAACTAAGCAGAAACTGAAACGTAACTGCTGATTGGTCCACAGTGACAAGATCCACATTTCATTGCAAAACTCAGCAGAGCAGATCATCTCACAGTTTTAACCTAACATGCTGTTCAGGGCCCAGCCACCACCAGGGGGCCTCTCTGTGAAAATTGTGGGTATTAACCAGGGCATGGGTTTGCTTGATACCTTCATTCAACCTCCTATCAATGTACAAACTACAACCGGAAATGTTATTTTAAAAATGTTTTATTGATTGATGTATTCATTTTTTTTAAACCTGAAAAAAAGATTTTTGATTTCATATTTTACTCTGTCTGTGGGGTCCTGACCAATAGCTTACAGATTGTTTTAGACCTCTAAACTGGCAAGACTGTACGGAATTCTGTATGTCCCTTTTCAATGTTTGTCATGTCAGTGGAAAAGCATTGCTGATGTGTTTGTGTTGTAGGAGAATTTGAGGAGGAGTCGAAGCAGCCGACACTGTCTGAACAGCAGAAACACCAGCTCAAACACAGAGAACTCTTCCTGTCTCGACAGTTTGAATCTCTACCTGCTACTCATATACGGTACGTGTTTATTAACAGGAGCTACTGACAGAGCTGAAGTTCAGTTTGAATCCAGACACCTGTCATGCACGGCGATGACTGAACTGCTGAGTAAATCGATGCTGCAGTCATCCTCAGCTGTTAAGGCAGTGATATGTTCTGTCCTGCACAGGCCATCCCATTCTGTTTCCTGTTTAGAAAGAGTTGTCGCCATCCTGTTCAGCTGTTAAGTGAATTTTCAAATGATGCTATAGTGACAGAGGGGCACATGCATACCACATATTGGATTTAATCATGCAGGCATATTACATAGATATCCAAGTATGATATCTACTAAACTAAAAGCAGCTGCACCAGCAACAGATGTCCATATTATTCACATTATTTCCATATTCATTCGAATTGGCTTGTATTGAACCGTTTTTAATAAGGTTTTTTAATGTGTGTAACACATTGCTTTTAAACATGTATTTGCCTTTAATCAGAAAATAAATAGGTGTCAAATCTCCTATTGAAAATATTTGATGAAAAAAATAAATAAAAGATACAAGATGATAATTAACATAGTAGTAGTTTATTATTTGAAATCTGGCTGAATACATTGGCAATCTCAAAGGCACACAATAAGGCTCGCACATAAGGCGTTTTTGTTTCTGGTCTTTTAGCATCAGACTTGGTACAAAGCCAGAGGGCCTGAAGTTACAGTGCTAGTAAAGTTGTAAAAAGGTTTTGGAGATGCAAAGATGAATGTCACATACACGTTTGCCTTTCAAACAGTAATTTCATTGGTTTCCAGCAAGTTTCTTTATTTCTAAATGCTGAACATGTCCATATATATATATCTGTATACTTGATACTTTGTAAACAGAAAACCTGTCAGTAGCAAAATTAGAAGAGAAAAAAGGATTGCCCCAACTGGCTTTACAGTGGGCATGTCCTCACACATAACTGGCCACAAGTTTGTCATAATGTCCAGTCATTACAAAACACATGTTCGTGAAACATTTTCTAACGAGCCTGCTGTGGTGGAAATTTGAGTGAAATTGATTGGTTTGTGAGGTGTATTACAAAGTAGCTCATTCACGTCAATGTCCACTGGTTTCTACAATAAAACAGGAGCACCTTATGGTACAATGTAATCCAGAATAAACACGTTTTTTGACACGCATGATCACAATCACAATGTTTGGTTGACGCCTGTCAGAGACGTGTTGTGTTGACTCCATGATCATCTTTTAAGTTGTAATTTGTGTTGACATTTGACTACATTGTACCATTTTATTTGGTGTTTTGTTATTCTTCTTTTGGCAGCACTAAGCATAGTTGTGTACTGTCTGATATTGCTTGGCTCTTTTTGGCTTTATTATTATAATTATGTTATTGTATTGCATGTCTTTGTATCAAACCTTTTTTACCTTTTGAGACTGTAGAGAGCATGTACATCTTTGTCTTAGACTTCTTGGTCTCTGAATGCTCCTCTCTGTCTCCCCAGGGGGAAATGTAACGTCACCCTCCTCAATGAAACAGACGTCCTGGCCAGCTACCTGGATAAAGAGGTAAGTTAATTTGTCATCAACAGATTACTTTGGCCAGGCATGCAAACTTGTCACCTTTTGGCGACAGTCCCCGTTTCGAATCCAAAATAGGTAATTTGTGGGATTTGTGTAGAACCGATGGGTGTTTCAAATTCCCGCATGCCTTAAAGGGACGGTTCATCCCAAAATCAAATTTGTCCTCTCACCTGTAGTGCTGTTTATCCATCACAATTGTTTTGGTGTGAGTTGCCAAGTTTTGGAGATATCTGCTGTAGAGATGTCTGCCTTTTTGGAATATAATGGACTATATGGCCCTCACGGCCATGGTGCTATAAGCGCCAAAGAAATACATTTGAAAAATTCAACAGCAAAGTCTCCTTCCAGAAATCATGACCCGGTTACTCAAGATCATCCACAGACCTTGTTGTGAGCAGTTTCATGTAGGAACTATCGGTAGGAAAAAAAATAGTTCCTACGTGAAACTGCTCACAACAAATACATTTTTCCTAGCCGATATTTTAAAAAAACATATTTCCGGGGTTCGCATCTTTGTCACCTTTTTCGCCCCTGATGAGTTTGAATGCCTGTTTGGCGCCCATTTATTCTCAGTTTTTACTTTTCACATTACAAAAAGAAAGACACTTTGAATGAATTGCATTTGGCAAGCAGCTTCTTCTGCTGTGTGTTCTGTCTAGGACTGTTTCTTCTACTCTTTGGTGTTCGACCCTGTCCAGAAGACCCTGCTGGCGGACCAGGGCGAGATCCGGGTGGGCTCTAAGTACCAGGCAGAGATCCCTGACAAGCTATCTGAGGGTGAGCAGTGCACTAAAAGTTGGTGATATCAGGCAAACAAATATTTCCTGAATTCAGTCGCTACTTGAGTTGTTTCTACCTAGGGATGTTCCTAATGAGTGATTTCCCTGTCGATAAAACATAAATTATAATTTAGACTAGTCGATTAAGAAAACTCTCAGAAAACAGTCAAAATTGAACACAATTTAATTGATAAGGTTAAACATTGTCCAACAAATTAGTGCATGTATTTAAGAGCCATTTGAAACAGTTAACCACATTCTTGAATAACCAAATCGTATTTAAAATGGCGCTTAAATGTGTGGCACTTTGCCCCGTGCATTATGAACATTGCACATTATTCTACAAAACACGACAACTCACTAAATAAAAGTCAACAAATACCTTTTGAAATACAAACATTGCTACTGAAATGTGTGGCATTTTGCGCCGTGCATTAGGAATATTGCACATTATCCTACAAAAAACATAACTCACTAAAAGTCAACCGATAACATTTGAAATAATAATAAAAAATATTTAAAAAATAATAATCTTTCATCAGAAAAACTACAATAATAGGCCTACAAAAAAAGAATAATTAGATTAATAAGATTAACAGTTTTATTAGGTTATTCAACAACAACGGCATGCTGTTGGCAATCAGCTTCAAACAGCAGGTACACACAACATGGTAAGCCTACTTACGCGACTTACGAAACATTTTTGTTCTGCAAAATCAACATGTCAACATGTTCGGGTGAAAGGCGAGACCTCAGTCTATTTACCATAAGTCCAGCAGCTGACAAAACACTCAGCTGGCACAGATGTTGCAGGTAGACAAAGGTAGCCGGCATAGTTTTGAAAAGCTGCGTCTTCCTGCACCACCACACAAGTGGATCTTCATTAGGTGGGATACAGGTTTGCATCCAGTCGCGATTCAGCTTATCTTGATCCGTGGACTCTCCATAGCCATGCCCAAATAAAGAAATTTTGGTTGAGTGTCAGCCAAGTCGTCTTCTATAGGCCTGTCACAGTCTCCCTCATCATCATCCTCTGGGAGGCTGTGATACTGAGCAGCAAGCTTTTCTCCTATTGCCCGTTGCATGTCTATCTGGAGAAAGCTGAGGTGCTTGTCTTTACTCTAGTGCGCACGTCTGGAGCACATTACTAACTTCAGTTTCCTTCAGTCATAAAACGTTATTGTCATGTACGACTCAGTTGTCATGGAAGTCCAACCATCTGTAGTTATGGCCACATTCTGCCTACTCCATGTTCAGTTGAATCTGTCATTTTTTTTTTAATGGCTGTGCTCCAATCTGAATGTGATCTGAATGATTTTGTACCCCAGCACCGTGTATTCAGGCTCAATATATTCCATTAACGTTCGGAAGCCTTTGCCTTCAACAAAGCTGAGTGGAAGCATATCTTGCTCAGGCATTGCCGTGATGAGCTGCGCTATCTTTTCGGACTGTTCGGGATCGCAGCATCTGCGGATTGGGGTGGTAAACAGTGTCATACTGGTTTGCAGAGTGTGGCTAACGCTAGCAGTGCTAGCACCGGCAGCCTGCTCTCTTTGCAGGTTAACATCCACATGTCTGTGCTGAATGTGGTTATGCATTGCTCCGGTCGAGTGGTTATATGCCAGTTTGTTCTGACACAGCCTACATACAACCTTATTTTCATTTGCTAGATCAAAATCAAAATACTGCCAAACCATGCTGGTTTTGTGAGATATCATCTTTGTTCAAGTTTACAACATCCAGACATTAGCGATCCTGCCACTCCATCTTTTGGTAGGTGGCTGCGTAACTTCTTAGATGCAACAGTTACCAGCGTTAATAATTAATACATTTAATAATTAGTTTAACTAGTGACTAGTATTTCTGGTGCCGACTAGCAAGGGTAGTTTTTGTTGGGGTTTTTTTAGTCGACTAATCATGCACATCCCTGTTTCTACCTGTTTCTTCCTCCTTGTCTCAGGTGAGTCAGATAACCGGATCCAGGAGAAGCTAGAGACCAAGGTGTGGGACCCCAACAACCACCTCAAAGACCCTCAGATTGACCAGTTCCTGGTGGTGGCACGGTAACGCTCCCTTGCCATCTGTCACCCAGTTGCATCATCATCACTAGATCCTGTTGCCATGACAACTTCTGACTCTTCTGACAGCTTTTCTAGAGGAAATGCATGCATTAGCAACAAATTTGATAATCTCTCATTGGAAAATAAATATTATTTCATGATATATGTAACATCTGTTCTTTGCAGGAGCTTAAGATAAGATTGTAAAAGTGTAGTGTTATGAAAGTGAGGTCAGCAGAATATTAGTGATGCAGCACAGTTTTTTAAAAGAAATCTATAGCATGTTTGCTTTTGGAGGGAATCATTCTGCTCGCTTTAAATATGAGCCAAACACTCCATCTAGTGGTCATTTAATAAACATTCAGCACTAAACACATTAACTCATAAACAGTACTAATATTTACCTATTGCAAATGTAGAACAGACTGATCAGTGATATTAACCAGTATCTATTTGTTTCAGTGCGGTGGGGACATTTGCTCGGGCCCTGGACTGCAGCAGCTCTATCCGCCAGCCCAGCCTCCATATGAGTGCAGCTGCAGCCTCTAGAGACATCACATTGGTGAGACTATTGTGTGTGTGTGTGTGTGTGTGTGTGTGTGTGTGCGAGTGCGCTTGTTTTTCCATACTATATTACAAAATGAAGAGAAATAAAGTTGTGTGTTAACGGTTTGTGAAGTTTTTTTAAATTTGAAATTGGCATTAACTAATTCCTATAGCAGACGTCTTGCATCATTTCTTGTTAGTACACAACAGTAATTCAATTCAATTTTATTTATATAGCGCCAATTCATAACAGAAGTTATCTCATTGCACTTTTCCTATAGAGCAGGTCTAGACCATACTCTTTTATATTATTATTTACAGACACCCAACAAATCCCACCATGAGCAAGCACTTGGTGACAGTGGCAAGGAAAAACGTCCTTTAAGAGGCAGAAACCTTGGGCAGAACCAGACTCAGGGTGGGCGGCCATCTAGAGAGAGAGGGAGAGAAAATTCCACCTAGAATTTTAAAATAATAATAATGTAATAGTAGTGGTAATATTAATAATAGGATAATAATAATAATAATAATTTATCCTTTAACTCCCACATGAAACAAACTTCAAGGACTGCCTTCTTTCGCCTACGTAACATTGCAAAAATAAACGGTCGCTAGCAAAACTGAATGGGATTAGCGAGAAAGTCGCTAAAAGGAGGAGAGAGCTATGAGTGCTTCAACAGAACTAGTGTACATTTAAATGTATAGCAGATAGTCACTATAATGAAGAATCGAACAAAATTAACTGTGATGAGCTAGAGCAGCAAAAATACACTACTAGTAACACACAAACACCGGTGACGGGAAAGTCACAGTTCATTACATTTCTTGTGTAATAACTGCCATACTAGTTGGTTTAACAACCAGGCAACTGCTCAGGTGCCCCAGATCCCCCAAGGGCTCCAAAAACCCCAGTGTCACTATCTGTTATTTGGCTGCACAGAATTTAATTACTTGTTAATTTTATTGCAAGTACAATATCTACCAATGCACATCTTGAATTATTAGCTAATCTTGGGCAGTATGGCAAACATTTATATCACAGTAAGTTTTGTCATGTGTCTGTCGCGATATATACGAGTCATATAAAAATATCCCAAAATTTTCAATTGTATCAGGCTAAATTCTTATATACTGTACTTTGCAGTGTGAAATGCTTTAAGCCAGGGAGCTCATACCTTGGGTTGGGTATTATGTTCACCTGTAAAAATCCCTCATTTTTGGAGGTTCCTATAGGCACCGTGTCTTTTACTATTGGGGGGTGGAGGCAACAGCATGTGTGATGTGGAAAAAGCTCATATTAATGTTACATTTGTTGCTCAGGTGTTTGTCTGAGAGCCTCATAGCTTGTTCCAGTTGATGGGTGTAATTGCTGGTCTTTGAGACTGTGCACTTGCACTCTGCTGGCATTAATAAATGGCGATGCATCCGGTGATAAACTGAGTTTCCCAGCTTTACTGGCACAGGCTTTCAGCTTACTTAATATGGACTGTACTTGTATAGCGCCTTTCTAGTCTTCCGACCACTCAAAGCGCTTCACACTACTACTTTCATATCACCCCATTCACACACTGCTCATCAGTACAAAGAAACTAATTCAGTCACACACCGAAGGCACAGCCCTCGGGAGCAATTTGGGATTCAGTACCTTGCAGACGGATACTTTGACATGTGGGAAGCCAGGATCGAACCGCCGACCTTCCGAGTGGACGACCCGCTCTATCTCCAAGTCCCCATCATAGCACACATCACCTACCTGTTTCGTGTCAGATTTTAAGAAGCCTAGTCCCTTGGGACGGTCTCATCCACTGGCTACTTAAAGCCCCATTATGACACACAGTCTCTCACACCGTCAGTATCTTGTTACCTCATTAATCTACAGCACCTTCAGTTTAAGATAGTTAGTATGTCACTAAGTGTAACTTATCCACAGTCTATCGAAGGTACAATTTTTTTTTATTAAGTAAATTTTATGTTTATATTGCCCAGCCCTACTCAAGGGAGCCTATGTCATAATCTAGTTTTTCAGACTAGTTTATGTTGTCCTCACAAAGGACAAAGAAGCACTGTACTTGTATCAGACCCAACAAAACCTTTTCCCCCCGAGGCTCCTAACGTGTTTCTCTGGCCTTGATACGTAGTACTCGTGGTACCTTCCTAGAGACTGATTTTACAATCTGGCTGTGTTTTTAGAAGTATGTACAGGTAAAATCACATGACAAGCCTCTAATGGTAATACATGTATGTTATATAATTGCCCGCTGAGGACGAAGCTTTAATGTTCCACCGCTTGTCTCTACCATCTCTCTCCTGTCAGTTCCATGCTATGGACACATTGCAGAAGAACAACTATGACCTGGCCAAAGCCATGTCCACCCTGGTTCCTCAGGGGGGTCCGGTGCTCTGCCGCGATGAGATGGAGGAGTGGAGCGCCTCAGAGGCCATGCTGTTTGAGGAGGCTCTGGAGAAATATGGCAAAGACTTCAATGACATCCGCCAGGACTTTGTAAGCTCTTCTTCTCTGCTATCTCTTACCGTATACATGTGGAAGCTTGAGTAGTGGTAATATTGATATAAAATTCCAGGTATTCATTGTTGATACACAAATTTTAAAGTGTGTCGTAAACTTCAGTGTGATGTGGAATTGAATTGAACTGTCTTGTATATGTCCTGTATGCGGAATTCTGGTTCAGTAGATGTTTTCTTCCTCTCCCTCAGCTGCCCTGGAAGTCTCTAGCCAGTGTGGTCCAGTTCTACTACATGTGGAAGACTACCGACCGCTACATCCAACAGGTATGTCTCCACTAAGCAAAATTAAAAAAGCGTTTGATTTGGGTTTGACTGCATGTTTCTATCAGAATCCGTGTACCAGAATAATTAGTTCTTTTCATATGCAATTTGGAATCCAAAATCGGAAAATGAAAAACCGCTTCGTTATGTCATTATTCATTTATGAATCTAACACAAAAAAACTAATAACTTCTTTTCTTTTTTTTTGTACTTCGATTTTATGCTCAAGGAAAAATAGGAAATTTCTGACTTCTGATAGCCTAACTCTGCCGCACATACACTTGGCTGATGGCACTACCTGATTTAATGTAGCCTAATGAATGTGAGCTTGAACATCAATAAAAGTGGGTGTGTGTTACAACAAAGTATTTTGGAAAATGTCACTTGTGTGAACAGAAACTTTTACAAGAAACAGGAAGTATAATGTTGCCATGGATACAGTGAGTTAGGCTGTGGGCAGCAACATGATGGATGGATTCATAAATGAATAATGAATTGTTCTTTAATTTTCTAAGTTTGGATTCTCTATTGAATATGAAAGCAACGAATAAGAAACGGATTTATCAGGCTTCTCACAAACCCATTTCCCATTCACTCTTTTCTTTTGTCAGAAACGACTAAAGGCAGCAGAGGCAGACAGCAAGCTGAAGCAGGTGTACATCCCCACCTAGTGAGTATTACTGTAAACTGCTACACACAGTACCCTCCTTGAGTTAGAACTACTGTCAGAATAACTCATTCTTGTCTCCACACTCTCCTCCCCTCACCAGCACCAAACCCAACCCTAACCAGATCATGGTGCCAGGCAGCAAGCCTGGTATGAACGGGGCAGCAGGCTTTCAGAAAGGACTCAGCTGTGAGAGCTGCCACAGTAAGTACACACTCTGAAGGAGGGATTTGATGTGGACAATTTCTGCAAGCAGTTTGAGATAAAAAATTGTTTGTAGGACAGCACTAATCAAAACAATCTTTGCTAATACGATACCTGATAAATAAGATGAACCAACACAGACGTGATTATTTCTCGCTTTGTTTTACAACAATAAAACACAGCCGACGTAATTGCAATTTTTGATATTGATCAATAAAAGAGACTGTCAAAGTAAAAACAACTATGACACAGCTAAATTTCACTTGTGCAGTCTCTGGTGCACATTATACCCGAAGACCTGCATCATAGGTTCACATCTCTCCCACTTGACCACATACGCGTTTCTATTTTCCCTTTCTGTCCTTTTCTCTCTCCCCATCTTTCTTCTCTTTCTCTTTTCAGCAAGTCATTTAAATTATGTCAAAACGTTAGCATTAAATTAATTTCTAAACCTGATAGAAATGTTTACAACAAGTTTTTATTTTTTTATTTTATTTTGGTTGATTTCAGTAACAATTGAAGTCCAAATTCATTCAGATTAAGGCAATGATAATTAAGTCAAACGAGAGTTTTTTCCCCCTGTATAGACAGGCAGACTATCTGAGAGAATTTATAAACTGGATATTGCATTCTTGAAAAGACATGGTGATGTAGTGGCTGAACCTCTAATTCACTTGATCAACATGACTAGTGGGAAGTTCCCGAAGTGTGGAAGCAACCAAGAGTGATGCCTATTTTTAAATCTGGAGCCACTGATCAAGTGGATAATTATCGGCCAATTAGCATGCTTCCTGTTTTCTCTAAGCTTTTGGAAAAGGTGATGGAAATGCAACTGATGAACCACCTAGAAACGAGTTGTTACCTGCACCCTTTACAATTTGGGAGTGCAAACTGCTACCTTTTTGGAAAAAAAATCTAATCATACATAGACAAAGGGAACTTGGTGGGGGCAGTCTTCCTGGACCTTAAGAAAGCATTTGATACCATAAATCATAGCATTCTTATCTCCAAACTTTCCAAGAATAGTTTCTCTGAAAAAAAAAAACAAACCCTGTCATGGTTTGAATCATATCTTACCGTAAACAATGTATCATCAACAATAAAAAAATCCTCTTTTTTAAAGAGTAAAACGGGAATCCCACAGGGATCGGTGCTAGGACCAATACTCTTTAAGTCTATACATTAACAACCTTCCTGAGTCATGTCCTGGGGCTGGTCTCCAGATGTACTTAGATGATAGTCATATACGCTTATGGGAAAACAGCTATTGCAGTTACAGACCAATTGTCAAAACAGCGTTGGCTTGAGAACTCGTGTTTGACATTTAATGTCAAAAAAACAGTGTCCATATGTTTTTCCTCTGGAAGATGGCACAGACTAACTGAATTAGATGTTAAGATCAACAGTCAGTCAATCAATCAAGTTTCTTAGGTCAAATATCTAGGTCTAAAGTTGGACCTTCACTTGAAATTTGACAAACATGTTAAAAAAAATAGTAGATATGTAAAAGTCAATCTGTACTAGAGCACGACTGATTTATTGTTCTGGCCTATCGCAGATATATCAGTATTGGCGTATATGTTATCCAATATGCGCCGATATGAAACTGAAGAGCCTGTGTTAATATATTGGTGTTACTACAAAGTTTATCCAGCAGAATGCATTCAGAATCAGAAATACTTTATTGATCCCCAAGGGGAAACTCTTTTGTTACAGCAGCTCACTGTCACGTCAGTGCACACAGGGATAGAAGTTCTAAGCAAATCAGAATATAATACACTATAATACAGGTAAGATAAATTAAGTGCAAAGTGGATATAAGTATAAAATTAAAATAAGTGTAAAGTACAAAGTGGATTTACTGTTTGATAAGTATGTACGGTATAATAATACAATGTAATAATACAAGTAGTAAGTAATAGTGCATGAACTGTCAAATTAAGTGTAGCTTATTTAGATTATTATGAGGCGGTGGATATTGCACAGCAGTAATAGAAGTATGAATAAATATCAATAAATAGGGAATTTTAAACTGAAAACAGTTTATTGCACAGCTGTATCAACACAGAATATTGCACAATTATTTCAAGTATTGTATGGATGTTAATGATCAATGTCCAGTTTAATCACTTAGGGCCATATAGACTGACACTTAGAGGGAGGAGTTAAAGAGTTTGATGGCCACAGGCAGGAATGACTTCCTATGGCGCTCTGTGGATTCACTGCAGTGGCAAGCAGTGTAACATGAGAGAAAAGAAGCAACTCTTAAGAACTCACGTCATAAGAGTAAAATACAGGTGGTGTTATGAAATGTAACAGCCACCTCACTAATGGTTAAAACTATAAACCAGCACAAAAATGACAATTGCCAACATAAACACCGTGTTCTGAAGAGACACATTACAAACACTAACAAAAAGTAGCATTTACATTTTGGAACATAATTTAACACAGATTGCAGATTGAAAGGTAAGCGTCAGAGCATCTCGTCATCATTCTGCAGCTCAGCAGACAACAGTGTGGTGTGGTGGTGTGCAAAAGTGTTTGCCCCCTTCATGATTTCTTTTTTTTTTTTTTGCATGTTTGTCACACTTAAATGTTTCCGATCATCAAACAACAAGTAACACAAGTAAACACAAAATGCAGTTTTTAAATGAAGGTTGTTATTATTAAGGGAGAACAAAATCCAAACCTACATGGGCTTGTGTGAAAAAGTGATTGCCCCCTAAACCTAATAACTGGTTGCTCCACCCTTAGCAGCAACAACTGCAATCAGACGTTTGCGATAACTTGCAATGAGTCTTTCACAGCACTGTGGAGGAATTTTGGCCCACTCATCTTTGCAGAATTGTTGTAATTCAGCCACATTGGAGGGTTTTCAAGCATGAACTGCCTTTTTGAGGTCATGCCACAGCATCTCAATAGGATTCAGGTCAGGACTTTGACTAGGCCACTCCAAAGTCTTCATTTTGTTTTTCTTCTTCGTCTGTCAGCCTCACTATGCTGTATCAAATTCACATCTGAATCAATATAAGGTTCGGCTATTATGCAGCAGTTGTTGAATAAACATTCCAAACAGTTTGCTCAACTTATCTCCACTAGGCCACTCCAAAGTCTTCATTTTGTTCTTCAGCCATTCAGAGACCCCACAACAACATCGAAAGAACTGCAGGCCTCACTTGCCTCAGTTAAGGTCAGTGTTCATGACTCCACCATAAGAAAGAGACTGAAGGAAAGAACATCATACCAACAGTAAAATATGGTGGTGGTAGTGTGATGGTCTGGGGCTGTTTTGCTGCTTCAGGACCTGGAAGACTTGCTGTGATAAATGGAACCATGAATTCTGCTGTCTACCAAAAACTCCTGAAGGAGAATGTCCGGCCATCTGTTCGTGACCTCAAGCTGAAGCGAACTTGGGTTCAGCAGCAGGATAATGATCCAGAACACACCAGCAAGTCCACCTCTGAATGGCTGAAGAAGAACAAAATGAAGACTTTGGAGTGGCCTAGTCAAAGTCCTGACCTGAATCCTATTGAGATGCTGTGGCATGACCTTAAAAAGGCAGTTCATGCTCGAAAACCCTCCAATGTGGCTGAATTACAACAATTCTGCAAAGATGAGTAGGCACACATATATATATATATATATATATATATATATATATATATATATATATATATATATATATATATATATATATATATATATATATATATATATATATAAATAAATAAATGAGAGAGAGATCTCCACTTAGAAGTATGCTTTGGCAGTACGGCAAGTCCTATAAGGTCAACTAAATGCACCATATAGTTTAAATTTGTTCTGTGAACATGTTTTATGGCTGTTATTTTAAATGCCCATCAATGGAACGGGCATTGGAAATCAGCAGCACCTATAAATACTGTGATACATTGCATTGGATAATTGTTATGCAATTCTCTGTTTCCCTTTCAAATAAACATGAAATGAAATTAAATTAATAATTCTAAATACGTATTTTAAAAATAAAAAATTTAAATCGTATGTACGTGCCACTTAAGACCAAATTTGTTTGTACATGTGGTTCTTCCATGAGGCCCAACATGTTCCAAAGTACGGTGTCTCCTATAGAAAGAGGATGGTTTGAGTTCCTGAGGTTTCAAAGATACAATACAACAATATCACATTGGTCTACTGTGACTATACTGTATGTGAAAGTTTGTCAGGTACATTTCAGTAGTTACTTCCTACTGTCTGTATTGACTTTGATAGCACTGCCTGTGTAATGTACAATGACACTGCATACTTTGGTGTCATTCCAGACTCCATCTATAAACCACTGCAACTCACAAAAAGATGTGAGCAAACGTAGAAAATCAAACATTGGTTGACTGGTTTTGACCAGTGATCATATCACGGAGTGTAATGTGTTTAGTCCAGAAGTAGTATAAGCCTGTTAAGCTGCCCTTTCTTAACACTGATTCTACCCTCACCAACCCAGCGGCCCAGTCTCCTCAGTGGTATGCCTGGGGGCCTCCCAACATGCAGTGCAGACTGTGCGCCTCCTGCTGGATCTATTGGAAGAAATATGGAGGCCTGAAGACCCCCACACAGCTAGAGGGCGCTGCAAGAGCTGGCTCTGTAAGTCTCCTTCCTTACAGTCTCATCTTAGTTAAGTAATGTCTTTTATATCAGTCAAAAGCAGTATAGAAATTAATCATGCTATTGCAGTGGTTAGACTTGAGTTATGAACAAGAAATGAGCTGTTCCAACATTGTTTTCAAGAGTTGACCGCTCAGAATGACATGTCTCTAGTTGAGTTGCTTCCTCATGGTGTCCCTTCTTCCTCTCCATCCAGGAGTCAGGCCCCCGCGGTCACATGACACGTCAGGAGGTCCAGGGCATGTCGCCGTTCACCCGCAATGAGGGTCGAGCCAAGCTGCTGGCCAAGAACCGGCAGACATTCATCCTGCAGACCACCAAGCTGACCCGCATTGCCCGGCGGGTGTGTGAGGACATCCTGCAGCCTCGCCGCGCGGCACGGCGGCCCTACGCCTCCATCAATGCCAACGCCGTCAAGGCTGAGTGTATGTACACACACACACATCAATACTCAGTACTTATTAATAAGGTTAGACAGGATTTTATGCTCGACCATCATATGTAATTTATGCTTTCTTGAAGCAAATCTTTGAAGCTTATTTTTAAACTACTTTAACTTTAGGATGTTCAGGTAGCATCACATACTCTACTCATACTTTTTGATATTTATTCATGCTTTTAAATATACTGTGTAACATCAGCAGATTAGATAAGAAGATTAATCTAAACCACATTGTACATTGGTTCAAATGTTATATCTGTTTCTTCAGGTATGATCAGGCTGCCCAAAGCCACAAAAACTCCCCTGAAGAGCAAGTTGGTGCCTCGACAGTCACTGGCCACCATAGTGAAGGATTTAGGTAAGAACACATCATGTGACCACCACTTCTCAGCAGGTCTCTGAATCCTAAATTGCTACATGTGTCTTATCTGTCCTTTCTCCAGTATGATTGGTTGTTGAGGAGTGTTGTTGTGTCTCTGCAGCCATCTCAGCTCCTCTGAAACTGAAGGCATCTAGAGGACCCCCAACACCGATCAACAGGAATCAGGCCAGCCAGCCCCGTGTGGGCCAAAGCCTGCTGGGAAAGAGAGGCTTCGACAGCGTCCGTATTCCCCACACACACACACACACACACACACCGTACACTGTGTTTACAGCACTGCTGGTTTATAATTTTTAAGAATATGCTCACATAAACTGGAATTACACATCTCCAAGCTGCATGTAGGAAAACGTGCACGAGAGTCGCTTGGATATAAGTTTCTTATATATGTGTATGTAGTACGTTTACGCTTGTCTCCGTTTTGAACCCACCTCCTGACAGGAGTTGAATCAACCAAACTTTCTTGACATGCAGGTCCGTACAAAGCGTTGTTGAGATTTGGAGGGTGTGTGCATCAGCTCCTCTGTGAGCCTCTGTGACCTACAATTAGCTGCAACAGCTGATTCTATGTGTTGTGGTAGTTACTATCAATGTTTCCATTATTCTCCTCAGTATTGTCCCTAAAATGTGAAACTTCTCTTCAGCCTAAAAGAAACGATGTTCAATGTTCAATTGAGGAATCTTCCGAAGTGACAATTTTCCAACTATTCTGAGGCTGCTCCACACTTATTCTGGTCTTTCATTGGTTCACAGGCTACAGGGGTGCCCTACCCAGCCAATGGGAGGCCGTATACTTCAGGTATGAGGACCACCTCTCAGTCGGTCATCAAGCGGCAGAAGGTCAGCCAGGGGGAGGCACCCAACCCTGTGGTGTTTGTGGCTACAAAGGACACCAGGTACATTTCACTGTTTTAGTCCTATCATTAAAACCCTATCATCTTAAAGGTGAAGCCTGTGTCATGCCGCACCATTAGTCCATGTTCATATGTACTGAATGTGTTTTCATGTGTGACAAGTCGTCGTGGGTGTAGGGACCTTCCTCGTCCAAGCTCAGAGGGTGATATTTAAATGAATGTTTAGGAATATTCAGGCAGAGCTAACATTACTGTCAGCCATGGCTGCTCTATTATCTGTTCTTATCAGCAATTGCAAACACTGTACTCCTACAACGTCTACTACTACTGCTATTACTAAACTGCTGGGGTACAGTGGGAACAGCAGGTTGGAGAAAGGAAGGCCTCACGAGTACAGTAACCAGGGTTACTGGCCTCACTTGTGCAAAGCCAAATACTGCAAAGAAAAACATGTTTTTTTAATTAAGCAAGACTACAGTGGGATGAAAGACCACAACACCTGCGGCCGCTCTAACATCCAAAAAAAGGTTCAAAAAGTGTGATGTGAAGTACCTCAAGTTTGTTATGATACATTTCTTAAATTATAATGGCTCCTGAAATTGTAAAAAAGAAAAGCAGTGTCACAGGGGGTTCCACTGTTGAAGGTTCAACCACAGTAATAGCCCATTATGTCCACTTAAGCAGCTTGTATATGTTGTAATTAATTTTCTGTTAGAGAGTAAGGAACACCTGGAGACACTACTGACAGGCTGAGTTGGGGATGCAGCCATTTAACAGATAGTTCAATTTAATTGAAACATTCTTGACCGCATCAGTTGGGAAGTTTGCAGTCTGAATTAAGAAAGTAGAATGTAAATCTGTCGGGGTATACACTAGGCAAGGCAAGACACACTCCCCACTGCGTCTCGCCCAGACAGTCTAATCAAATACAATTTGCACTGGTATTTTATTTTTGTCATATTTCAGCTTTGGTCTTTCCTTGTATGTAAATCGTATGTGTAAACACACTCTTGTCATCAAGGGTTTAGAATTATAACCGACACAAAAGTAATAACAATATGAAGGCTTTGTGAAATACAGGTAGTAATCTATAGTTCAGCATTCATGAGAGTAAATGAAGTCCGAAACACACCGGTTGTGCGACAACCTTATACCGCATACCAGCATCATTACCGATTTACACTCGAGAAAAGCAGCAGCATTTATTTATTTCTTTTTATTGGATGTATTTATTTTCTCCCTCACTTGGCACATCCAAGCTACTGCACTTGACTTCTTTTATTGTCAGGTTATAACACACACTGTTCTTTAGTCTTGAGCATGAAAGTACATTCTTGACCTCAGAAACAGTAGTTTGACAAAACAATGCTATCTCAATGTCCACTTAGTATTTTGTCAAACTTGCAGTCTTGTAGCTTTCATAGTGGATGAAGAGAAGCTTATCATAGAGGTGTTTAAAGTATTGGACTAGAGTGGGCCTCGTAAATGATATTCTGGTGCTCTCGTTCAACCAGGGCTCTGAGGAAACATCTGACCCAGTCAGAGATGCGTCGGGCAGCGAGGAAACCTCACCTCCTGGTCCGGATCAAGCTCCCGCCGCCCCCCCGCTCCCTGGCCATGCCCCTGCTCCCCTCCAGCACCAGCGAACCCATCGTCCTGGAGGACTGAAGGGGAGGGACAGGGGGGTCTTTTAACAGGACATGGGGGTCGGGTGGGAGTTTGGGAGGGTCTGTGCTCAGGCCATCACTTAACAGGCAGCACAGTATGCCATACCAGTAGTCTTTTATTTTCCCTCTTTGCAGCGTCATTTTTCTTTAGTCCTCTGTTACTTCCCAAAGGTTGTGCCCAAAACACACAGACACACACACACACACACACACACACACACACACACACAAGCACTTAGAAGACTGTACATTTCCATCATATTAAACACACACATCAACACACTGACACTCACACAACACCTTGGGCTTTGTAGTATTTTATTCCAGATCCTGAATTATTTTGCTCCCCTTTTCAATGCCGCCTGTGTTTAAATGTGTAATTTAAAATCAAGATATCTCTCATCCTGAAACAATGATGATAAAGCACACTGTTTTTCCCCTCCATGTCTCTATTTTTGTGTAAATATATTCATCATTTAAGGGGTGACACCCACAGTATGTGAGGAGAATTGGGGGTGAAGAGGTGGAAATGGGAGACTGTGTGGGACAGCTAGCAGGCTTAAGGTCTAATTTGATTTGATTTTGAAGATTTCACTCGTACACTGATCTGCTCCATTCCAGCAGGGGAAATCTGACTGGCTGTTAATTGTAGCTCACGGACTGTGCACATGTTCGTTGGTCAAGTTGAGGAGACATGTTGACAGAGCAGCCCTCAGTCAGTGTGAACACAGTGTTGGATTAATCTCCTGCCTTTTTACTCTTAACTTTTCGTCATATTTTTCCATCATCAGTCAGGAGCCGAACACAAGCCTGTTACAGGGGTTAATGAATCCCGGCAGGTCAAGTCCTTCCCTAGAGGTTCATCCCATCTGCACCTCTTAACATCCTCCATCTTATGAAAAGCCCTCAGTGTCAAAAATATTGAGTGAGCACAAAACAACTTAAGCAGTGTGAAAGTCAAGGTTTGAGAGAGTGCAGAGACAGATGTGCAAGTACAGAACAAAACTGTAGACAGTCAGGGTGGAATGTAGAGTGTAATTAATGTTTTGCGTTAGCGAGGGATTGTAACTATATTTAAACAAGCAGTAGGGCTTTGTTTGCCCACTGGTGTCAAAGCTGATTGCTTAGTTTTGACAGATTGTATCACTCATACAAAATCAAAAGTGCCACCCTGTTAGACAACGCCTTCGAAGTAATAATTTCAGTTTCGGGGCTGTAACTAACCATTATTGTCATTAGAAATGAATCTGCCAATTATCTTCTCAATTAATTGATTAAAAAATGCCTATCGCAATTCTCCAAAGCCCAAGGGGACGTCTTCAAATTGCTTGTTTTGACCGACCAATAGTCCAAAACCCAGATATTGAGTTTACTATGACTTGAATGATTTAAACGAGTAATCAGTCATTAAAATTGTTGAAGTCAGTTGAAGTAAATATGGTCATAGAAGCCACACATCATGTTAACCTTAAATTATTGATAACTGCTCTCTCACTTACAGAATCTACCCATTTCCACCTGAGTGTGCACAAATTCAGGATTTTAGTGTCTTCACTGAACCCTGTCTGTCTACTACTTACTAATCCTGGTAACCTTAAGTTGTTGATAACTGTTCTGTCACATTCACATCTACCCAAACAGGTGGAAATATGCACAGAGAGTGCGTAAAATCTGGATTTTAGTGTTTTTACTGAACCCTCATTTTGCTGTTTGTTTTTTTTCCCCCCCTATTGTTTGTACGGCCTGAACTGAGTCCTGATTTAGGATTTACTAATCCTGACATAACGGCTTAAATTTGTTTTATGCTCACTTGATAGTTTGGTTATTAATGACCCTCCATGCCGTCTCCACCTTCACCAGGCATCGCAGTAGTAATGTTTTAAGAAACTGATGAGGGTTGCTATTGCAGTCAAGCCACATTTGTCTTTCGTCTCTTGTCAGTTGATAGCAACGCTTTTATAGCCACTTTTAGCCGGTTTGAAGAGAGACGTTCCCTGGGTCCTGTTCTCTTAACCTCACCCCAAGACATTTGAACAGGCAGTCTGGACTCAAGGGGACAGGATCATTGCTCAAAGGAGTCTGTAGGTTTACAGTGTAGGAGGGATCATATGTAGTGTTTGAGGAAATTCAAATGATTGTGCTTACCATGGATTTGCACAAGTTACTGTTTGACTCGCCATGATGAGAGAACACATTTGGCTTTGAGGTACTATGTTTGAGTCTGCAAAATTCCAAAATGAAGCCATAATGTGCACCAAAAAAATAAATAAAAGTTGACGTCCATTGTGAGTGGACACTTTTAACTCTGAAGTACTGTTAGACTAAAGCCACAGCATTTCTGACAATGTACTGTTTGGTTGCTTTGAATGAAACTGACACAATTATGTTACTGGTCAGGTGATAAGTCTGTTAATAAAGCAGCAACATATGTAAATGCACGGAAGACAATTAAGGCTAAAAAAATAAGTTCTGAAATTAATGTTAAAAATTGCAAAAAGAGTGAGATTAAAGTTGTAGTTTTCCTCCAAATATTGATTAATGCAGAACTTTTTTCATATGGCCTTAATCCTCGTCTGTAAATGTCTGATGATGCAGCAGATGTGATGTTTTTGATTGTGATTGGGTATGACAACAATGTGAAAGAAATCTTCAGCTGTCTCAACTTTTGCTTTGTTTATTTTAGTCCCCCCCTGTTTGTACCATTACGAAAGGGTGAGTACTAAAAGTAAGTTGTTAATTGGATAATTATAATTCCTCTGTGTCCCTCAGCCTGTGAACCCCCATAGCAGCGAGGGGCTACACTGGTTTTATAAGCAATTTTGGTCCCAATGTGGGCTTTGTAATATTTCTCAAAAAAAGAAATTGAAGTGTTTAGTTTGTAGCAAATACTAATCTGTGTAAAGAAAAGTTGAAAACTGGCATATTTTAAACTTTTTTTTACATCTAAAGTGTGTAATTCTGCTCCAGTATGGTGGAGATGGCTCTAATAGGCTACTGTACATGTGAAACATTGCTCTCCTTCATAGGGTGGGTGGGGTGGTCATTTGAACCAGGGGCGACATTCAAAAGGGAGAGGTTGCTGATTTTTGTATGATGGAGAGACAGACATGCTACAATTGAAACTTTTTCTCAAGTGTTTTTTATTCCAATGTCTCTGTATCCTTTAATGTATCTTGATAAGAAAAGAAATAAAGAATTTTTTTTTCTTTGTGGTCAGTTATGGGCTCTTTCTCAGCTGTGTTTCTCTAGGTGTTTACCAGGTTAGAGAAAACTGAGCTCAGGTCCTCAGTAGGGCTGGGTGTCAAACTTCAGTACGTCTTTGGTACCAAATTAAATGTCTCTAGCGCACAGTATCAGAACTGCCAATTACAGGAAGTTGGCAACAAATGCTTTTGTTTATTAGATATTTCCTAAATTTCTATATAAATTTTAGACTGACTTTTTTTATTTAGACAAAGTTCTTGGACAGCTGTCTTGTTTTAAGACAAAATTTAAAAACCTACATTTGAGAAGGGTTTTTGTAAGAAGAGGAAAAAATGCAATTCCTCAATGTGAGCTATCAGAAAAGTACCATTTTGGCAACATATGGGATTATATTTGCTCCGGTATGAAAAACAGTACCGATCCTGGTGACTACTTTTCTGAAGGTTCAAGCATTTAAAGTTTACTATGCTTAAAAGTTTGTGGAATTAAACTTTGGGAATGGCCTTGCATTATTAATTTGTAAATTATGTGTCACATATGCCTCCATTAACTTTGTTAATATGCCTGCCTTGTTTGCTTCCATGTGCATTTTCTTTTTTATAAATTAATGATAAAATAATATTTAGACCCATTTTTTTTTAACACTTAAGTTTTTCTACAAAATGGATTAAATGAGCCTCCAAATTATTGAATTGAATTTGAAGCAGCATTAACTGTTTAGCTGCTTGGGGGCATTGGAAGCAGCTAAAAACACAACATTGACATTATCACCTTATAAAATTGTTACGGTGATTCTGTTCAATAAACAAATGGAAGTCCAATATTCACTCTCCTTTTTGCTCTGCTTTGGTCTCCACCAACTCCTGAGAATATCTGGCTCTTCAGCTGCTAAACGCTCCACTGTGTTCAGCAGCTGCTCTCTAACTGTGTCTGCCTGCTGTTTGCTGCTGAGCAGCTCCTGCACAGTGGGTTGATGAGAGTGGAGTTTGCAGGTCAGAAAACTACAATTAGCTGAAAGAGGCTAAAAAGCTCTGTAAAGATGAAAAAACTGCAGAGTTGGTGATAATTCTCTGTGGATTCTCACTATGAGTGAAACCTTTCCACAGTACAGTTCAACATTAGAGTATAAACAGTATTCATACCGCTTCAACTTCATGTTTTTCTTTTTTTACAACCTTGAATCACAGCTGATTAGGGGAAAAGCTGTTGTGTGGGAGGATGACTGCTGAGAGGCTGTTAATGTCCTCAAGTGAGAGGGTTGGAGTCTCAATGAAACTTGACAGAGCTTGAACAGCTTTGCAAAGGTAAAAAAAAAAAAAAAAGAAAAAAATTCAAAGTGGTGACTTTTGTGTTTTATATTTGTTCTTAATTTGTAGAGATGTATTTTCACCCTGCCATTAAACCTTTGTCTTAATGAAGCTTAATTACATCCACTGTGATTTAAAATTGCAGAACAATAAAAAAAGAAAGAAAGAAAACATTTTCATGGTGGATAAATACTTTCTATGAGCACTGTAAATTGTGTGTTTCTACTGGAAGTCCATGATATGAAAATATTTAAGGATTCCTGCTCTGGGCCTGATTGGACAGAGCTTAAACAAAGATTAGCCAAGCTAAAGGAAATATTTGTCTATTTTTACTCAGCTGTGTTCCTATCAGACGGCTTTTAATTAGAAGGTTTGTTTTAACCACTTCCGACTGAGGTGTTAATCTCGACAAATCTAATGAGCTTTATTTCTGAACAGTGTATTCACTGAGGATGTTGATTGAGCCCTACGATAAATATCCGCTAGCCGATAGCAAATTAGCATTTCACTGTAAAGGACGGTAAAGAATAAAAATAAATAAATAAAATTAAGTACATGAATAAAACAATAAGACGACATTCAGGACCAGAATTACTTCTGGTGTCCCACACTGAGTCCACATACAACCCAACCCTGTATTTTAGTATTATTTAATACACACACTGACTGGATTCAGCTTTATGCAAATACACGGACATTAGCGTACCGTGACGCTGATATTAGCATAGCTGCTAAACGGATTGGTCCGCCATCGAGCGCGTTCCCCGCACGTGGACGTGATTGGTCGCTCGAGACGCACTTCTGCCTTTGAGCTCGAGCACACCTGATGCTCATTTGAAGTGGAAGGCGGGAGGTGAGCGCGTGTTTAAAAGACCAACGGAGGTCAGTCGTTCGATGCTTGGGACGCCATAACAAAGCAGGAGTGGTGGGGTCCATGCCATTCTACTAACACACTCTTCCAGCCACTCTGCAGGGCTTCTGTTATTTAGACCGGTTTGGAGGCTGTTTCCTGCCAGGGGCTTACCTCCCAAATCATCACAAGCAACTCTCCATCTGTTTGCAACCATGTTTGAGGTAAGTCAAGTAGATTAGGCTATACATCCATTCTTAAGACAATGCTGTCTTTTTAAATTAGTTCTAAAATATAACTGCTCAGTTCTCTTAATTAGTCTTTGCTACTCTGTAATAAGAAATATTGTTAGTAATGTTTGTCTTAACATAACTGTTAAGACAAACTATGAGCGTATCCAGTCACAGCACTTGTACTTTGTATGTATTGGTATGGTGTTTAAATAATTAGTAGATAGTAATTAGGTTGTCTGAATGAAAATGACTAAACTTTATCAAAGTTACTGTTGTAAATGTCCACCAAAACATTTTGTGGGAATTTGCTGCTTTTCTGATTTTTATATTGCTTTAACTTGTAATTTTTTTTTTTTAAATTTCAAACTATTTAAATTGTCCCTTGCATTTAATTTGAAGGGATTCTATAGCTTAATTGATTTAAAAAATATTTATTTTCTAATGAATAATTATTAGATACAGCCTTTGATTCTGTGAAAACCTCATATGGCCAGTTTTTGGCTCCTGATCTCCAATCAGGGATGAGCCAATAAATGCTAAACAAACATACTGGACTAAACCTTACAAAGCATGTGTGTTGAGATAGATATAACAAAATAAATAAATAAGTAAAAATTAATTAAAAAGCAGTATTGAGTATTATACCATACTCAAGTCATACTCTGAATTACTTATTTTTTCCAGACCAGTAGTGATGACTTGTTCCTGCCTTCCTACCAAGATGAGGAGTTAGTGGACAACCTGCTGTCCAGTGAGGAGTCAGATGGAGTTGGTGGTGGACTCTCCCTGGCTAAGGCCCTGCTCCCCCTGGTAGAGTCATCCTCCCCTCCACTCATCCCCTGGGTCTGCTCCACCCGCTACAAGACGGAGCTCTGCACCAGCTACTCGGCTACTGGTTTCTGCAAGTACGCCGAGCGCTGCCAGTTCGCCCACGGCCTCCATGAGCTCCACGTTTCCTTCCGCCACCCAAAGTACAAGACTGAGTTGTGTCGCAGCTACCATACAACCGGCTACTGTTACTACGGCAGCCGCTGCCTGTTCGTCCACAACCCCACTGAGCAGCGCCCCGCCTTGCGCCGCCGCAGGAATGTCCCCTGTCGCACCTTCCGCTCCTTTGGCGTTTGTCCCTTTGGGACCCGCTGTAACTTCTTGCACGTCGAGGGTGGAGATGTCGGCAGCGGTTTGGAGTCGCCCGACGTTGGCAAGGAGAAGACTCCGCCTGTTCCCAACCCACAGCTCCAGCCGCAGATGAAGGAGTGGAAGCCACGTGGAGCCCTGTGCCGCACCTTCAGCTCCTTTGGGTTCTGCTTGTACGGCACACGCTGTCGCTTCCAGCACGGCCTCCCCAGCAAGATCAAAACCTCCGACCAAACCCAAGGAGGGTCCTTCTATCCTCAGCCGTTCCCTGGCAGTTCAGGTTTACCTTCCCCCACCTCTCCTTTCACCACCACCTCACCAAACTCTTCAACCTCATCTTCTCCTCCATCAACCTCCCCTCTCGCCACCCCGCCTGCAGAGGCCACGGCCCACAACGCCTTCACCTTCTCCAGTCAGCACCTTAGTGACCTGCTGCTGCCGCTTGCCCTCCACCTTCAGCAGCTGGAGAGCAGCAAGGCCCAGGAGATCTGGGACAACAGGGCACTCTAACTGGATGTGGTCACAGTTGGAACCAGCATCTGCACTAAACACCACCACAGCTCAATTTTAAATCTGTTTTTTGTTTTTAACACTTCTCCCTAGGAAATTAATTAATTATATATAATTATTTTTTTAACTTGAGGTTGTTTGACTTGCAAGCTTGTGTCAGCAGGTCAAGAAGGCCTTAAACTGATCAGTTGTAGATCAGGCAGTCTGGAATAGAGCTGGACAGGTGGTCTCCTGAATCCCTACAGGTGTAGCTATGAGTGTAATTTAAATTTCTTTTTTTAAACTATTGTAAATACTTTATTAATGAACTGTGTAAATGAAATGTCTGACCACAGCATCATGAATAAACAAATTTTAATCTTTAACCCTTTGTGTCTGGGTTTGATGTAAGGAGGTTTTCAGCACAGTATTTTACATGTTAATACTTGGAACTAAGGTTTGCTTGTGCATCAAGGTCCCTCAAAGAAGTGAACCTGAGTATAATAAGCCCCATAGTTCAATTGCAGGAAATATTAATGCTACAGCATGCAATGATATTTTAGACGGTTCCAACTTGTTTGGTCCCCTCCTGTTTCAATAAAACAATGCTTCCATGTACAAAGCCAGCTCCATAAAGGAATGTCCTTCCCAGTTGGGTGTGGAAGAATTTGACTGGCCTGCACAGAGCCCTGCCCTCAACACTTTCAGATGAACTGGAACACTGACTGCAAACCAGGCCTCATCACCCACCATCAATGTTGGCCCTCACGCTCTTGTGTAGCAAATCCCCGCAGCCAGATTTCAGAAGCACATTCATTTTGGAAAGTAAAATGCCAGCAGTGATCAAACACAACAATTTCAAAACATTTTTGCGTTTTTCTTTTTGGGAATAGTTATGTTCAAAGTAGACCCATAACTTCCCTCCATTCAAGGGGGCCATCCCCCTGTGTCTGACAGGTATTAAATTAACCAATCCGTGTCTCCCAATGCTCTTCAATCGACCAATCACTGACTTCACCTCCTGGCGCGTCACTTGTATACGGAAAATGTCAATATGTAGCCAAAACAGTCAAGTTAGCCAGAATTAAACCGGATGTTGTGCGTTTTTAGTCAAACCCATTTACTTAAATTAAGAAGCTTTTTGAAAGCCATCAATCAAATCTTGATGTTTTAAAGACTCCTTAGTATATTTTATTTTTTATCATCAATGCGGCATACTATTAAAAGAAATGGACAGAATTACTTTATTTTGAAGGGCATGACGGATGTCATCTATTCTCGTGCTTGCTAACGTGATGTTATTTATGGAGCGCCTAGTGTAGAACAGCGCCATTAAAAGAATAGTTACGCTGAACTTTTTCTTCTGACACTCAGCATTCAGTCGTTCTAGCTAAGAAGGTAAAGTCTTGGTAAATATTAAAGATTTTGCGCTGCATTTTCTCTGCTATTCTTAGACAGCTAACTATTAGCATCTCATGTGATTGTAGCTAGCTTCAACCGGTAACCTAACTTAAGTTAATGACTCAGGCTAGTAACGTTAACGTTATTTGGTTGCTTGTCACATTATTTTATTATTTATCTACACTTTTTGACACAATTGTTTGGTTCAGCTGATAGACGGAAACGAAATTTAATTTTGTTAGCATGCTGGAGAGCGAGTCCGCGCTGGTCCTTATATTCAGAAAGAACTGTAACAGATCCCAGTGGAAAAATATGGTCATTGAAAAATTATTGGCTTATTGTCACTAATACATAACGGATGCACCAAAAGTCAAGACCTGCAACGGATCGAATATGTGTTTTTGTATATTCGGGATATAGTTGATTCACCAAGCACGATTCAATCATAATAAAATGTATAAGTTAAAGCTAAACTTTAAAACACCAGCTGTTTATTATACGGAGCCCCCGAAGTTCAGAAACACCTGCCGTACATCACGCTGTCGTCTTGTCTAAGAAGATGTCAAAGGCCATAGGTAGCAAGTGTTAACGTAAGGTGCTTTTCCTTGCCAGGTTCTGAGTGGTCGCCGTGAGCATGGCGGACCGGGAGGAGCGCCGCTTCGCCGAGGTTTCTCGGGAGTCTGTCAAACTCATGGCCGAGAGTTCAGGCGTGGAGCTCGGCGACGATTTGGCCGCTCTGCTGGCTGAGGACGTGTGTTACCGGCTCAGGGAGGCCACGCAGGTCAGTGCTGCATGGACGGATGTCAAATCTTTGAGTATGAAACACTCATCCCATTTTGGGTGGAGTATCACTTTAAAGGCTAAGCTTCATCAGCTGTTTCCATGACCCAAGTATACACATATGGACAAGTCTCCACCACATCATTATTGCTGAATGGATATGTAATACATAGAAGTGTGTCAAAATGTGTAGAAGTGCAGTGCAAGTTATTCGTGGAGTCATGCAGTATTGATGGTTTGTTGTTTTGGACCCACACAGAGCAGCTCTCAGTTTATGAGACATGCCAAGAGGAGGAAGCTGACAGTGGAGGACTTCAACAGAGCTTTACGCTGGAGCAACGTGGAGGTGAGAATGTTGTAATGCTCACATCAGTGGTCGCTCCCAGTCTGTCTGTACGGTCAGTCTGATATGACATGAACATGCTACAGTAGTCATTGCCTTCAGCTTCTTTAACGCGCTGTGTTCATCAGGCTATATGTGGCTGCGGGGCCCAGGATGCTCTTCCTTTCCGTTCAGTAAAAGAAGGAGAGCTTTTCTTCATTGAGGATCGGGATATAAACCTGGTCGAGTTGGCTTTGGCCACCAACATTCCCAAGGGCTGTGCTGAGACCATGGTGCGAGGTATGACCCCCTGCACTGTCATAAACTACTGACAGAAGTATCCTTGATGCTGAAAGCTAATGATTCAGGTCTTTGAACCAGGAGGGATCATTTAGTAATAATTTCTCCTGTCTTCTTCTCCCATCAGTGAATGTGTCTTACCTGGACGGGAAAGGCAACCTGGAGCCTCAGGGGACAGGTAAGACTCAGCCATACTATGATTAACGGGCTCAACACACAGTAGGGGTTGCCCCTCCTCTATTAATTTTCAAGGAAATTAGTATGAAGGGGCAAAAATCCCTTACTTGTGAAGTAATATGCAGTGTTCAATCTTGGGAAATGTCACTCTGGACGCAACACGATGTAGTAAAGTAGAACATTTTTCAACTTTTGATTGCCTGACATTGACAAATTAATGGAGGATGTATTATGTATACAAACCGTTGAGATGATACACACACAGCTGAGTCACTGGCAGGCTGTGTACAACACAACATGTGGAGGAACGTTTTTAAGTCCTTTTCATAATTGGATTTGTTTTATGTTGCAAAAACATGCTAAATGAACTTCACTGAACAAGTATTAGTGCAATGCCTGCATTCAAAACCATCCATCACCTTATTAAAATCCAGGGCTCTGACCAGATCACTACATGCTAACAGCTAATTCTGCACTCTGAGCTAACAGTGAGGTATCCTTCTTGTGATATTGAACATTTGCCACCTATTACATTTGCAAGTTGTGCACTTTAGGCACAAAAACCACTCTTCATGTTGATCTCCTTATAAACTCTCTGACATGTCAACATGTAACACCCTGATTGTATCCAGAAGAGAGAATGATTTTTAAATTAGTGACACCTGTTTATAAAGTGTGAGTGTTGAGCCTGACTGTTGACTTGTCACAGTTCCCACAGCAGTGCAGTCTCTGTCAGACGACCTGTTGAAGTACTACCAGCAGATCACACGGGCCATCCTGGGAGAGGACCCCCAACTCATGAAGGTAAACTGCTGCTGAATACAGGCAGACGTTCTGTGTGACTAAACGATGTGTTACTTACAACATTTTTCTTCTGTGTGTTTCAGGTGGCTCTGCTGGACCTTCAGTCCAACTCCAAGATCGCTGCCCTCCTGCCATACTTTGTTTATGTCATCAGTGGGGTAGGTTTGTCCTAAGATCACATCTTGTAGATATTTAACTTTTCAACAAAGTTAGAATCCAAACAAACTATTACTGTACAAAATATCCTATTTGTTTGCTTTTAGATGTAAAATGTGCAAAAACTGTGTTCTCAGGTTTCACAATTACATTTTAAAAAATAGTTTTTCTTAGACTTCTTTATTGTCTTAAATTTTCAAATGCTGCTTTTTATTACTAGCAGAATTTGATCTATATAAAAGTTAAAACTGGAAAAATATTTTTGCATTTAGCCAATTGCTGATTGTGTGGCCATTTCTGTCCAGGTGAAGTCAGTAAGCCATGATCTGGAGCAGCTCAACAGGCTTCTCCACATGGTGAAGAGCCTGGTCCAGAACCCCTACCTGTACCTGGGCTCATACGTGCGCAGCCTGGTCTCCAGCGTCATGTACTGCATCCTGGAGCCGCTGGCCGCCTCCATCAACCCACTCAATGACCACTGGACCCTCAGGGACTATGCAGCCCTGCTCCTCAGCCACATCTTCTGGTAAGCAAATCATTGATGACTACTTAGACACACAGTTTATTCATAGGGTTCAAATGATACGGGATCATATTACCACATTAATACCATACATGTGCAAGCAGGGTTTATTATGCTTAATGTGAAACTCCAAAGAATATACCCAAAACAATAGTAGTAAACTAGTCGATCACTCATATTGTGCAATACATGCAGTATCTTTACATTTGATCATTTTCAAGTCAAGTGATGACAATGACTCAGCGTTTTTTAACTGTGAAATGTACTCTCGTCAGGGCGGGAAAGTCTTTAAAGCATTTTGACCATCATCGGACACTGATACTCTTAAATGATCAGAATTTTACATCACTATTTAGTATTTGTGCGTACTAAAGAGTTTCCCATTAACAACCAGTGTAGTATTGGCCAGTTTTTAATATATAGCATAAAGCCTTTATCTTACCTAGTTACAGTATCCCAACTGTGAGGATTTGCTGCTTTTCTTTGTCTTATGTGATAGTAAACGGACTACCTTTGGGTTTTCAACTGTTGGCTGGACAAAACATGTGATTTGTAGACATCACCTGGTCTTAATGAGAAATTATTCAGCAGGTTAATCGATTATGAAAATAATCATTAGTTGCAGCTAGGTAATTCTCACTGGCTGATTCCTGAATTTTAAATGTAAGGCCAAAATCTCTTTGTCATATCGGTCAATAGGTATTGGTCCAAAGCTAGTTTGAGTTTGTAGTCTCTGTTAGATTCAGAATTTCATGGACAATATTTTTTTAATGGAATAGCTTTCCTCCCTCCCCTGTTTTTGGCCACTGGGTGCAGCTGAGCAAGCTGAAAATACAACATCTGACATATTATCACCCTTTAAAACTGTAACGGCAGACATGTTAGCAAATAGATATTTCCATATCCAGCAGACGCAGAGCGACATTAACATTCATTTGAGTCGTGTTTCAGTTTGTCTGGTGAATGTCAGATGAAAGTCCAATATGTATTCTCCTTTTTATTATTGTGTTTTCTCTCTAGGACTCATGGCGATCTGGTGAGTGGTCTCTACCATCAGATCCTGCTGTCGCTCCAAAAGGTTCTGTCTGACCCAGTGAGACCACTCTGCTCCCACTATGGCGCCGTGGTGGGGCTTCATGCTTTGGGATGGAAGGTATGTTCACTTCTTCCATCTGTAAATCTTGGCAGTCTTGTGTTCAAGACATTAAAGTAGTTTACCCGGTTCATGTTATCAGGTATAACCTAAAAATGAGAACCAGTGGAGGGAGTGGCACCTGCATGTTGTTACTAGAGGTCGGTTGACACAGCTTTTCATGCTTCACTTCCTGTTGCCAGTAGGTGGTGTTACATAAGCGAGTTATTAATGCAGCAATACATTTACTGGAGGTCGCATGAAATGGATATACATTTTCATGAATATTGGACATTGCATGAACGAGTTAAATATCACTTCCTGTGTCCACCATGTGGCGCTAGAGAACATGTACTAATTGTACATCATATTGATGTATATCAAGTGTAGACCACACAATGTAAATTTGATGTAAATCAAATGTTTGTCACACAAGGCTTGCTTCCTCTTGCCAGTAGGTGGCGCTATGCCTCAATATTTTTTGTAAGTCTAGAGATGTTACATGTGCCTACCAGATTTTGTACATCTAGGTCAAACGTACCACGAGGGCTGCTTCGTTGAAATTTTGTAGGCGCCGCCATCGAGCCCCCTTGCCACACTGACGCCCAGGACCCATATCAGACAACACTTCTCACCGCTTCTGATGCGAGTTTCCCAGTGTCCCTAGCCCTTCAAAAACAGCTTCCTGCTTCATGGCGAAAAATGCAAACTGTAGGCCTTGCCATGGCAAAACCGTTCAATGAAAACTCAAAAGTTTCACAATTTTGCCGTGGATGCCCCGGAGTGTGGCCATAATGCCCCGTCTAAAATGAACTACCCACACGGCCAGTTTGGCATGCCCTGTTGTGAACTGGGCAATTTCCTCATTTAAAACTAAAGCAAATAAACTTAAAAAAGTTTCTAAAAGTTTCCCAGTGTCTACATCAACAGGAGCACGAGATTTCTCCCACTCCCGCAGATATAGCTGTGTTAACGTAATAAACATTAACAGCTAACCCACTAGCTAACATTGGCTAACAATTAACGTTATGTGATAAGCACAAACAGCTAACAACACTGTACAGTGTAAGTATTAATACATGTGTGTTTTAAAGTTGGTAGGATTTTGCTGCATAGTGTTAGCTAACTACGAATGTGCATAGAGTTTAGCTCTAACTTTTAAGATCTGACGGGGGGGGGTTACTTTTTCAGCGCGATGCCACAAAAGGAGCGCACATATGGTATTTCTTTCCCCTTGATAATGCTAACGTTACATTGTGAACAACAAATCTGGGTTGAAATCATAGAAATAAACAAAATAAACCCCACTGTCAAAAAACTTTTTCTTACCATCTGCACATGTATCTCTCCAGCACCAAAGGCGAAACCAAGTTATTTTGGTAAACTCCTCAAATACCGTCACACACACTAGACCGTTACATAAATAGTGTTATGAGTCAGTGATTAATTCGGTTTGTATCTGATCCACCAACCAGCACGTATTTTAGTGAGAAATCTTCATTTTTGGAAAGGTTTGCATCTCATTCCCACGGTCTTCTCCCGTTACAATAGCGCAGCTAACCGACCGTTGGTTACAGGCTGGTAGCGAGCTGATGATCTCGGACTCAAATGCTAATAGTTGCATGGGTGCTGAAATTTGTTCGGATTAATTTTGCTCACCCTTAGCCTATTTATAGACTTTATTTTATCATTAAAATATAACAGTATAACAATTAATATAATGAACTGTTCACATTTAAAAACAACAATCATACAGCATTTTGTGGAAAAGTCAAAGATTAATTGTACCGTTTTTAAATAAACTCAGTACTGTGTTTCAATACACTGGATCCTAATTGTTGATTGTATTCTGTTTTGTCTTCATTCAGTGTAATTATCACTTATTGTTATTGCACCATTAGTTTTGGCCTTGGTGCCCGACACTTTGGCCGTGATGCCCCAATACATTTGTATTTATCAGAGGCCAAACTGGCCTTGCCCTAAAAATGACTTCATTCCAGGCCTGTGCTAGTAGGTGGCACTATGACTGCTGGAGCCCTAAATGTTTTGTATCTTTGGAAAACGTGAAATCTATGCAAATCTATGTAAATATTTTTTTTATTCTTTAGTCTTCAGTACTCCACTATATCTGTTTTCTGCTTGTCTAAATGCTCTACTCTCAGGTCTCCTCAGTAATCTGTATGAGAATAATCTCTGCATTAATGTGTGTGTGTGTGTGTGTGTGTGTGTGTGTGTGTGTGTGTGTGTGTGTGTGTGTTTTTGTTGACAGGCTGTTGAGAGAGTGCTCTTTCCACACCTTCCTGCCTACTGGGCCAACCTCCAGGCTGTGTTAGATGACTACTCTGTTTCCAATGCCCAGGTCAAAGCAGATGGACATAAAGTCTACGGAGCCATCCTGGTCAGTACTGCAGCGGCTCGTATTTTCTTGATTTTAGGCAACATCCTGACCTATAAGTAGTCATTGTTTTGGTGTTTTGCAATGGCTGACAATGTTAACTGCTGCCTGTCCTGTGCCATTTCATTAAAACAAACTCACTCATCATCTCATTCAGACAAACTGCTGTCTCTCAAAAAACAATTATTCTGCCACTTGCTGAAAACACAAAATTAACATTTCATTTTATTAAGTTGTTATGGTGACAACTTACATGTCATGTTCCATTGTTAATATATAATGTGCTATGATAGGGCCAAACAAATACCAATTTAGCTATATTCTTAGGGAGAAAAATGACGGTGGCACTAGAGGAAAGTTCATTGGGTCATTAAAATGGAATATTCTTGGGAGCATGAACGTGCCCAGCAATGTCATGGCAATCTGCCTGTTAGATGAAATACTGTGTCTTGTGTGCAAAGTTGACATTTTGTTGGGACATGAATATTCAAAGAAAATGTCATGTTCAAGAGCAAAATATTCCGACAGCTACTTGTCAAAGCAAACAGCTGACAGACAGACTGGTATGGCATCACGTTGCAGTTATAGACATTGTCATCTGTCCTGCAGGTGGCAGTGGAGCGCCTGCTGAAGATGAAGGCTCTATCTCTGTCTCAGCCGCCTGAGGGGGGCTCCAGCGGTCAGCCAGGCTCCGTGGCGGGTGCTATGGGTTACATGGTGAGCTCCCCTGGCCTCAGCCCCCCTCCAGAGCCTCTGTCAGAGGCTGCCCTGGGAATCGCCAGCCACCTTCAGGCAGGTGGGGCCGGCTGTCCCTGGGAAGAGTGGACCCCGGTCCCTCTCCCTGCCATGTACTGTGAGCTCTACTCCTTCTTTGGAGACAGCCTGGCTGTCAGGTTTAGTACAGGGCCTGGTTATGGCAGCTACCCTCCTTGTACCCCGTCCCAGCTCGGTGATGCCAGGAAGGAACCTCCTGGCCCTGCCTCCAACCCTGACACCACCCGAAAGATGCCACAGTTGACTGCCAACCTCAATATCAGCCCCAGGCAGGATGGGAGTCCTCGCACAGATCCGCCCCCACCCAGCCTGGCAGCTACCGGATCAGGAAGGTAACACAAACAAGTCTAACCCTTGTTGAAAACTAAACCACTGGGTTGGGGTATGCAGTACTGAATGTTGCTCTCTTTTCTCCTTCAGGTCCCTGGCTCGCTCCTCCTCTGTGCAGCGCTCCAGATCCTCCGCGTCACGTTCAGGCCAGCGCTCAGCAGGTCTGTCTCGTGACGTTTTCCCCAAAGCTCGCTTCACCTCTCCTCAGACAGGACCTCCGGCGTTCTCCTTCCTCATCGGCGGGCGGCAAATGGGTCGCCGTTGCCAAGGCCGCCGTCCCTTTCAGACCACTTTTGCCCCGACTCCTCCTCTTTCTGCCATCCCACCGCGTGCCTACGCCCACAAACTGCCTGTCATCGGCAGGGTGGGTAAACCTGTACGCCGCTGGTCGTGTTCCCATTACTCCCTTCATCTGCCTCTCTAGCGACGAGGGTCTCAGAAATGAGCTACAGACTGCATTGCTACAAAGGAGGGTTTGCCTACGACAGTCTTTAACAGGCCCATATTACTATTTTTCGGCTTAAAATGGCAATAATTGGTAATTAATGATATTTTCATAGTTGAAAATCGAAATTGATTCTGTTTTATTATCAAGGTGCAGAACTACATTTGGACCGTAATTCACTGAGACAACAAAAGTCTTTATGGTCCAGTTCAAACTGATTTAAATCTACCAAGTGTAGTATTTGAACATTTCTGACCCCCAAGCGGTAGTGTCAAAGAAGACACTGGTGGACAGCACCACTCCACCGACGTATCCAACACATCACACAGACTGCACCAAAGTGATGCTGGTGTAACGTTAGACCACAACAATTAAAACACTATACATGCAGTTTTTGTTTTTTATAGATTATTTTTCAGGCATTTTCTAGCCTTTATTTGACAGTCACAGCTGCAGAGACAGACGGGAAAGGTGTGAAAGAGAGGGTGGATGACATGCAGCAAAGGGCCGCGGGTTGGTATCGAACCCGGGTTGCAGGACTCAGCCCTAATGGTACGCACTCTACAAAGTGAGCTACTGGGGCGCCACAGTACATGCAGCCATATTTTGGATGTACTGCAAATCAAAAAAACAAGCAAATTAAGAAACACATTTGACAATACATACGTGGCAAACAGAAATGCACTGTAAACACAGAACACAAACAAATATGAAACACTGCAAGTGACACAGAACAACAGAAGTTTCCGAAGGAGACTTAACATTGATGAACACCCTGGTACTTTGTGAAAGGCTAATGTTAGCTGGTGTTAGCCAATATCTCCAATAATATCAGAATGGTGCGATCAGAATGTTGAAACTAGAACTTTTTTAGCTAATTTTCCAACATCGCTGGTCAACATTGTCCGATTTTAGTGTTCCCCAAAAATTTCCGTTATGTTGTGAATGACACATTTGCTTTTCTCTATTTCCAGCATGTTTCTTTGTCAAGTATGTGTTGTCAAATTTAAAATGTGTTTCTTAATGGGTGTTTTTTTTAATTTAATTTTATTTGCAGTCTTAATCTTTCTTAATCTGATGTATGTTTTCAAAGTTGGGAAAATGTCTTCTTTGCGTTTTTTTTTCTTTGGTTGTGTTTTCTTAAACCTCCAATAACTTATTTTTTTTTTAGCCACTTGAGAGTAGAAGAAACCAACTGTGAACACAGTATTGACTTATTATTATTATCTTCACCTTTAAGTTGATGTAGTGAACTTGTTAGCAAATAGTTGCTTATTTACTCATCCAGCAGTTACAGAGCAGCATTATTATTAATTGGTCTATTATTAGCTGGTCTGCCTGCTGTTTGCTGCTGAGCAGGTAGTGCACAGTGGGTTTAGCAGAGCTTTTGGCTGAAAACAGCTGCTGCTGCGGCCGAAATCAATGCTATGAGAATGAGAGCAGTGAGAGTGAACCAAAACAGTAAACGGGTGTATGGGCGGGACCTCGATACCGCGGCTCCAGCCCCGATCACTACTGCGCAGACTCCGGCTCCAAATGACGCCACCAGTGCAAGATGGCAGCTCCCGTAGCTAGGATATATGGGCTTCATTTTTGTGCAGTGGGAGGAAGTGGAGACGCGTCGTCCATCTTTATATACAGTCAATATTAAACCAACACTTAATTCCAAATTTATGGCTGTAACTAACAATCATTCTCATAATTTCTGATTTATTTTTTAGATTTTTCAGACTAATCATTAAGTCCAGAAAACAGAAAAATGGCCATCATAATATTGAATATTTTTCTTGTCCAACCACCAGTCAAAAAGCCAAATATGTTCTCTTCAGAATGATATAAAGAAGAGAAAAGCAGCAAATGCTCATATTTGAGAAGCTGGAACCAGAGAATGTTTTTGGCACTTTTGCCATGTGCTTTTGATACATGATGTAAAAGATGAATTGATTGTTTTTGTTTGTATTGGTTAATTAATGAGTCAAGTAATCCTTTGAGCACGATACTCTACACTATATAGAATTAGCTGAGGGCTTATCATCAACCGTTGTACTAGTTTGGCCAATTCTATAATGAATGAATACTGTATGTAATTACTGATGGCACACCAGTGTATCAGTCTAACCCTTCTGCAGCATCATTTGGTGGGCTCTGCTGAAGCTGGAGCTCAGACCTTAGTGTCAAACAGGATCCCACACAAGAGAGTCTAGAATATGGGTGAAAAGTATGGAGTGACCGGTAGGGTTGTTATTTCTCTCCAAAGCCCTGAGACTGAATACCTGCTGAGAACAGTGTTGGAGCAAATGGACAGGTTATAGGCCTGCCAAGTTTTGTAATTTGAAATCTTGTATATAGCTGCTGTTTTCATTGAATAAAAAATTCTCTACTGTAGTTTTGAAACCTTTATTTTACCCTTTTGAATCCAAAAATGCCTGTATTATACAGAATTGTTTTCAACTGATCTATCTCTTTGACTGGACCTGTGTCTGTGGCCTGCTCTACCTTTCTAAATATTTAAAGCCTATAGCTTTCAGTATCTGGTTGCAGTCTGTAGAGAAACAGCAGTCAGAACCAACAATGGCCCAGCTTGTGTCTTCCCTGGGTCTGTTCTGCCAGGTTAATGCATTTGCCTGCCTGGTTCTCTGCTACCTGCTCTTCATTGTGCTGGGAGGCCTGGTGTTCACAGCTGTGGAGAAGCCGGTGGAGAAGGAGCTGAGAGCTGAGGTGGAGGAGCTGCGTCGTTCCTTCCTGCAGGAGCACCCCTGTGTACTGGAGAGCAGGCTGAGCGAGCTGCTGGGGAAAGCGCTCTCTGCTCACCACGGTGACGTAGCTGTTCTGAAGGCTGATTCCGATGAGAGACACTATGATTTCACATCATCACTCTACTTTGTCATTGTCACTCTCACCACTATGGGTAAGATGCAGTCAAGAACTTTGTAGAAATTTTAAATACATCTTCAAATTGCTTGTTTATATTCATTTTACAATGATATAAAGCAGCAAATCCTCATTGGTAAACCTGGATCAAACAGATTTTTGTATTTTTGCTTGATAAAAAATTTCACCCATCACAGGCTATATTTGCTAGCCTGGCAGGAACCTCTCAGTTCATTTTCGATTTCCAAGGGGCGTTATCAACGGATGCAGACAGAGACTATAAAACGCAAACCAAAAATGTATGGAAGCATATACTGGACTATATTCAAATGATAATGTAAATTTGAAAATGTAATTCCACAATAGCATTTGAATTTTCCACATATGTATGTGTTACTTGAGAAAAAATGAAAATGCAATAATCCAATTTTCATTTTCACATACTTATATGGGCGTTCTATGACTATTAAAATGAAAGTGGAAAAGTTATAACTTTTAATTGTTTTTTTCACATTTAAAAGTTGTAACCCGCTGTACAGTGGACAATATTCAAATGTTAATTCAAATTTGAAAATGACAAATTTGAAAATTGACAATTTAACAGTGGTATACCACTGGGTAGATCAGTAGCACAGTGCTGCATCATACATCAGCATATCATGTATTTTTGATGAGAAAAGTATCAGTGTCAAATAAATTTAGTGGAATAAAAAGTACAATATTTGCCTCTGAAATGAAGTGGAGTAGAAGTACAAAGTAACATTAAATGGAAATACTCGAGTAAAGTACAAGTTTATCAAAATTGTACTTAAGTACCTGAATAAAGTGGCTACAACATTAAAAAATAACACATTCATACTCCATGCAACAGGTATGTGGCCTTTCAAATCAAGCAGCAGTAGGTCCACAGCCTGCTGACTGTCCCGGACAAAGTTAGAGGAAGAGTGTTGTCCCAGATATGATACTCTTTCACTCTTTTAACAAGAATTCAAAGCCGAGCTATGGCTTGTGTTTTCAGAGCTGCTTCTTTGCTGAACTGTGCTGAGGTTTTAAGGGAGGTATGATCAGCTTTGACTCCAGTAAGTCAAGTATTCCACACCATTCGGTGAGCTCTCGCTCAGTCCTCCTGAGAATGATACAAACAAGCAGCCATGATAGTAGTAATGTTTTGCTTTAATATATCATCAGTGTTGCACAAAGTTACCTGTGTCCGTGGGCGATGCCATGTTTGTAGAGTGCTTGTGCAGGCCATAGTTGGTGGAACCGCCGTCGCCTGCATCATGCTATAACGGGCACTCTGAAACAGCATGGTGAGAAGATGGATGCATAGAACTTTGCCTACTGCACAGGTGCATGATGATCCATTCAAACGAATAGCCTCTGTGCCAGCTTGGAAAACAATCTACAGTGAAGACATAAAACTATGAAAACGATTTGACTACAAGAAATTCCATCCATCATTTTTATTATAATAATGTGCTTATATTAAGGTACATCATGCAGAGAAAACAATAAATGTTATTAAAAATTGATTCCAGTCATGCACAAGCTGTACAATACTGCAGGACAATACTGGACTTGTCACTATGCATTCCCATAAAGCCATATTCCCAAAGGTAATTTCGGTTGGTGGGCCAAAAACCGGCAAAAGAAAATGCGAATAAATGCTTTGTTTCCATCCACTCCCGTAATGTGATTATTAGGAGTTGGTTCATCGAGATAAGCAGTAGGTGGCGCCAATTTTCCATTATAAGAGGGCGCAACAAGATGACGTAATGGAGTGCGCGCCAATCAAACCTCAAACAATGTGAATAAAACAATGTAGAAAACACGATGGAAATGACATTTCTGTTTGTTTCATGTATTAATGTGAGGAAGGTTACAGACTCCTCATCGCTCCACACAGAGCTGACGGGTCACAGGTCTGAGGCTACTATTAAAATCGAAAATAGCTAGCTGAGCAGTCTGGGTTTCTCTCCACCTGTTTTTATGCGCGACACCTAAGACAAGATAGTGACTAACATTAACTAATGTTAAGCAGGCTGATAAAATAATACAGCACGTCACAAATATGGAATTAACTAATGTTAGATCGTTGAACCTAAATAGTCCTGTTAACTAGTAGCTACATGCACAACGTCATGTAGGCTAACAGTTCCAGGCTAACAGGCAGCCTGGGCACATAACGGTAGTGACTAGCTTATTGAGCTAAGCTAGCAGTTACAGGCTGACAAAATAATGTGTATTTATTTAACCCATTACAATATCACAGATCGTTAAACAAAAGCAATCGACGTGCACCATTTCAAACATAACATTCTTGCCAAGCTGTCACTCTGATCAAGGCTGGCCAATAGGAGACGCGTCTTACATCTTTCAACGTAGGTCCCGCCCACGAGAGTCAGCTAACAGCAAGCAAAGCTTTTGGTTTCAAAAACAAAACTTTCGTTTTCAAAAGCAAAACTTTTTCATTAATACATTTTAAATCACAAATTAATTTTACTTGCAATAAAAAAAATGTATTGCAGTGTCGATAGTTTTGCTCTCAAATCTATTTTATGATTGCATAATAAAGAAACAAAAGTACCCTCATATGGCAGAAAGGCGAGAAGGCAGCAGGACCTCACTGACTACTGGATTACTGTACAAAAACACGCAACTTTTATAACTTTATTCACTGATTTTGGTGAAACTGGATGATGATGATGATACTTTATTGTCAGATTGAGTCTGACATGTTTCTTGCATCACAGCAGCTCCATTTGCAACATCACAGAAATCACATTTTATGGAGAAAATATTTGCTGGTTTTCCCTCTGATGTCCTCCAGCTGCTCTGACTAGACCCTCTGTGATTTATGGAGTTTCCTGATGGACAGATAGCTTTACTTGTTGCTAAAGTAACCACTAACTGCTGCTTAACTAGTCAGTGGTCCTATTAGCTGACTCTGACCGGCCTGGGAAATACAGTACCAAGGTGACTTACAGTGGCTCTGACCAGGGGTGCCAGGAGTAAAACCCGGCTAGAAAAGCACCTCGGTAACCTTAACGCATCTTCGTCGTCAGTGTCCTGGACGGAGCCACTGAAAGTTGGCCAAATGCAGTTTTAATTTTAATTTTCAAATTGTTAGAAAATAAGACGGTGTAGTCCCTCATTCGTCCAGGAGTGTTCTAACGTAGAAAAGGTTTCAGTCGCTGTCATCTGGACACTGTTTTCAGAAAATGTCATTTTCATTTTCATTTAGACACCAAAAGAGCATGATGACATGTATATGAAATGTAAATACAATAGACTGGGGCCGCTATTTTGCTTATTGCATTTGAATATTGTCCAAAGTACAGCAGGTTAAATATTGCTTGCATAAATGGAAAATCAGGTTACATTGTTTATATTTCATTTTCAAATGTGAATTAACATTTGAAAATTGTCCTTTGTAAATTAAATGTCAGCTTTTCCATTTTAATATAGTCATAGAACACCCATACAAGTATGTGAAAACTGGATTATTGCATTTTCATTTAAATTTTTACTCAAATAACACATACGTATGTGGAAAATTATAATGCTATTGTGGAAGTTTACATTATCATTTGAATATAGTCCAGTATACGCGTCCATAAATATGCCTCTGGACCACAGACTGTATATAAAGTCTATGCTCTGGATGCAATTGAAAAGACCTACAACCAATCAGAGCTACAAAACGTGCTGAGTGACACATGCAAGTTGGGGCGGTGCTTGGTCCGTTTTCAAGCAGGAACAAAATGGCGGCATGGTCACAAATGTTCTCAAATTACAGCTAAACAGTACACTAAAATGTGATTTTGAAAACATTTGAGATGGGAAATAGGCAATGCAGTAACTGAATCTTGATTCATATTCAAACAGCACTGCCTAGTTTGACAGTTTCAGAATCAGAAATACTTTATTGATCCCTGAGGGGAAACTCTTTTGTTACAGCAGCTCACTGTCACGTCAGTGCACACAGGGATAGAAGTACTAAGCAAATCAGAATATAATACACTATAATACAGGTAAGATAAATTAAGTACATGTGGATATAAGTAAATAAGTATAAAAGCTAAAATAAGTGTAAAGTACAAAGTGGATTTACCGGTTGATAAGTATGTACGGTATAATACAATGTAATAATATAAGTAATAAGTAATAGTGCAATAATGAGTAATGTCAAGTTAAGTGTAGCTTATTAAGATTATTATGAGATGGTGGATATTACACAGCAGTAATAGAAGTATGAATAAATATCAATACATAGGGAATTGAAACTGAAAACAGAGTATATTGCACAATTATTTCAGGTATTGCAGTGATGTTAATGATCCAATGTCCAGTTTAGTGACTTCGGGTCATACAGACTGACACTTAGAGGGAGGAGTTAAAGAGTTGGATGGCCACAGGCAGGAATGACTTCCTGTGGCGCTCTGTGGTGCATTTTGGGGGATGAGTCTTCCTCTGAAGGCGCTCCTTTGTTTGACCAGCACGTCATGGAGCGGGTGGGAGACGCTGTCCAAGATGGCGTGTAGTTTGGCCAGCATCCTCCTCTCTGACACCACCGCCAGAGAGTCCAGCTCCACCCCCACAATGTCACCGGCCTTCCGGATCAGTTTGTTGAGTCTGTTAGCGTCCGCTACCCTCAGCCTGCTGCCCCAGCATGCAACAGCATACAGGACAGCACCGGCCACCACAGACTCATAGAACATCTTCAGCATTGTCCGGCAGATGTTGAAGGACCTCAGCCTCCTCAGGAAACAGAGGCCCTTCCTGTAAACAGCTTGAGTGTTCTTAGCCCAGCCAGTTTATTGTCCATGTGTACTCCCAGGTACTTGTAATCCTCTACAATGTCCACACTGACCCCCTGGATGGAAACCGGGGTCACTGGTGCCTTGGCCCTCCGTAGATCTACAACCAGTTCCTTAGACTTTGTCGCATTGAGCTGCAGATGGTTCTGCTCACACCATGAAACAAAGTTCCCCACCACAGCCCTGTACTCAGTCTCATCACCACCGCTGATACATCCCACCACAGCAGAGTCATCAGAAACCTTCTGAAGGTGGCAGGACTCTGTGTGGTGGCTGAAGTCTGTGGTGTAGATGGTGAAGAGGAAGGGAGAGAGGACGGTCCCCTGAGGGGCCCCAGTGTTGCTGACCACGCTGTCCGACACACAGTGCTGCAGACGCACATGCTGTGGTCTGCCAGTCAGGTAGTCCACAATCCAGGACACGAGGGGGGCATCCACCTGCATCGCTGCCAGCTTCTCCCCCAGCAGGGCTGGCCAGATGGTGTTGAAAGCACTGGAGAAGTCAAAAAACATGATCCTCACCGTGCTCGCCGGCATTTACATCTAATAGGTCCATTACACACCAAATATTCCTATCCATCCAGTTCCTATAAAACAGATTTTCTTTTGTGTAGTATATATCTGTTGTCTGTTGTCATAATGGTGTATTATGAGGTGTGAAGCTGATTGTAAAATCATTTCCAAAAAAATAAAACCTCTTGGTGATATTTAGAAAGCTTAAAAGGGAATTTGGTGAAATTGTAATCACATTTTAAAATAAATTATATACCACGCATCTTGTCAAATATAATGTGGTTTGAGGGCATATGTGCCAGATACCCCCAGGAGATTTAACACATTGTTTCAGCCAGTTCAGTTTTAAAGTTCCATTCATACATTCAAAGTCTATTGCCTTATCCCACCTTCAGAGAGGTTTTTGACAGTGATAGCTTTTTTGATGTCGTGAGTTTGATTCCTCCATATAAAATTAAAGTTGAATTGGTTGATAGACTTAAAGTCTGAACTAAGTGCTAATGAAGATGCAGGGTGAACACCTCTAGAGATGCTTTCCATTTTGGAGAGATATGTTCTATTGAAAAGATAAATCAATGCAGGTTTTCCAAAAGTTACAGAAAACAGATAATGAAACTTGGGCAGCTACATGGAACTCTGCTATTATAACAGTATTATATAAGCCAGGTAAAATTCCTACAGATTGTTCATACTATGGGCAGTCTACATTTACCAAAACTGCAAGCTTACTATCAAGCAGCACAAGTAAGGAATATCCAAGTGTGGATTCTAGAAAGCCCACATACAAGATGGAGAGAGATGGAATTAAATTGTGGAGATACAACACTAACTGTTCTGCCTTTCTCCAAATATAAAAAAATCATATGTTGAGAATTTAGACAATAGATGGGTAGTCACAACACTTAGGGTTTGGAGGGAAGTCAAAAAAAAAAAAAATGAAATCTTCATTTACTTTTTAATTCTAAGAAATGGGAACTGATCCAGACTTCCCTTCTAACAAAGCTGATCGAACCTTTAGAATGTGGGCTTCTTCCGTTTATGTACATTTGGACAAATGTTTGGGGATAATGAAATAAAATCCTTTGAATAGCATCGTCACAATATGGTCTACCCAGTTCTCATTTATTTAGATGTGAGAAGTTACCTTTTTGATGATTTTAAAAAAGAGATCTATTTAAGATATAAATACACTGATAAAATGATGTAGGACTGTGGGGTCGAAACAAAATTCTTAACAAAGATGGTTAAAATAATACAACCAACCATCAAGATAAACAAATAAATGTCAATGTAAAAAATGTATGGGAAAATGAACTCTCATGCAATATATCCCCAGCTGATTGGGAACATATATTCAAAAACATACATGAAACAACTATCTCAAACTATTGGAAAGAATACACATGGAAGACTATAATTCGATATTTTCAAACACCCCAAATTCAGTAAGTTTTCTTTAAATTTAACCCCAAGATGTTAGAGAGAATGTGATGAGCAGATGGCAAACCACAGTCATATATTTTGGTTGTGTAAAGTGTCTTCTAGGAAAATTAGAGAACTGTCAAATGTTTTTGGTATCTCTCTAAATAAAAACCCACTAATACTACTACTTGGGAATATACCAGAAGAGATCAAGAAGAAAGATTTTCATTTGTTCCTAGTAATAAGGGTCGCAATAACTAAACAAATTACAAGGAACTGGTTAAAAACGTATAACTTAATTAATTCCAAATGGAAGGATCTTGAATTAAATATATGGAATGGAAAAAAAACCATGAGAATTAGAAATCAAGTTCATATATTTGAAGAAAGATGGGAAAAATGGGTAAGGTATACAACATACAATATTTCTAATGATCATCCTGTTAGATAAGACAATAATATGATATCAGTTGTATTGATGTCATTCTCCTTGTACATGGGTATACACAAGAATGTGTGTGTGAATACATGCGAATGCACGTGTGTGTGTGTTTGTGTGTGTCTATGCTACCCGGTCATTGTTCCTATATTAGTATAATGTATCCTCTGACTTAAATTTCAGTAACTATATCAGTCAACTATATTCTACGTACTGATAATTATGTAATCAGTTATTGTACTTACTCATTTTTAAAAATGTATTTATTTTTATTTTTTTCCCTCTTTATGAGACGGTGTAGTCCCTCATTCGTCCAGGAGTCTTCCATTGTAGAAAAGTTTTCAGTCGCAGTCATCTGGACACTGTTTTCAGAATCAAGACGTTTCGGCTCCCATCAAGTCATTCTCAATTGTGAAAATGGTCTGAGAACTCATTACAACTCATTACAACAGTGTATTAACACCTTGGTGAAGCCAATCATATGCTAATCAGGTACTTAACAGTGATGAGGGAGGTGCAGCCAGAAAACAATGGGCCTGATTACTGACTACTGGGCCATCATGGAAACAAAGGAAGGTCAGTTTCAGGTGAAACTAGGCAGGGTAAACAGCAGATACTCAGGAAGACTCCTTCCTGAGGGCAGGGCTTAAGTAACACAGAGTAGCTTAAATTTCTGAGTTCTCAGACCATTTTCACAATTGAGAATGATTTCCGGATGGGAGCTGAAACGTCTTGATTCTGAAAACAGTGTCCAGATGACTACGACGGAGCTCTTTATGTTTCTTCAATTATTTATTTATTTTTATTTATTTAGTTTTTCTTAAACTCTGTAACTCCAGTATTAATATAATTTTTTAAAATGCAGATTAAAAAAAGAAAAAAAAGGTTAAATTGTGAGCGGACTTTAGGCAAGGAAAAGAAAAACTTGAAGAAAGACGTCTAAGAAACTAAGATAAAATACAAGCAATGTTACTTGACCTTAAGGGTGAGGTCCAGCCTGAGGGGAAGTCCGGGTCAAGCTCTTTTAGCCAAAGGAGGTGGTGTTTTGGGCTTGGAGGAAGGTTTTTCGCGCTGAAAATTCTATTACTTTGTTTGAAACTTTTTAGATGGCTACTCAGGTTTTCTGACTAGTTAATTGTGATTTAAGTTTCTCTCAAACATCACTATGGCCACGCAATCATGATTCAAGACATAGAAATAACAGTGGTTAGGGAAACATTATTTAACCAACAACTATTTCAGCAGATCATTCAACCAGTTACCTGAGACTCTTAACTACTTTAGCTGTCAAAACACACATTTTATTACTACTAATAAATGTTAAAAAAACGCAGTTTTGCTCATACAATACAGTATAATAGCTTCAATCTTACACAGATTCATAGTGGCAATAGCTGCAGACATTTCTGTCCTGTTGTCACTAGACGGCAATGTTGTTACATGTTAAACAAGAGGTAATTTCTATTAATAACTTGCTAATTTTATGTCGTACAAGAATAAAAGTTGGATCAGACATCACGCCAACGTTTCCTGATTAATGTTAGCTAGGTTACTAATTGGTTAGATAGCTAATTCACATTAATTCAGCCTTGGCTGAAAAGGAAGAAAAGTGTTACTTCCTCAGGAATGCACTTTCAACTTTATGATAGGCAGGATATCTTATCTCAGACCAGCGCCGCTGCTCCCACCACGCGCATCACGCACTGTGCGTAGGGCACCAAGTGCTGAGGGGGCACCAAAAATAGCCTAATAATATTTTTTTTTTTTAATGCCGGTAAATATTAGGCACATTTTAGCCATGTATATGTAACAAAAAAGGGGGAACAAGAAAGATATTTAATAATTGCTCTAGTCTAGTCGTCCCCCCCCCCCATGCCAGATGGTCCGTTCCGGTTGTTCGCGCAGGCGAATAATAAAGGAATTATGCTTAGGGCACCAAAATGGCTAGCAGCGGCACTGTGTGTTTAGTCTCTCTCTTCCTTCAGTTAAACTAATCCAGAGAGTCAATTAATTTTTTTTTTAAATTTGGCTGTTTTCTCCAGGGTGGAAAGTTCTTGTTTTGTCTGGCAAGTCTCCAATATGGCACCTTTACTGTTGAAAAGAGGGGAGTCACCTCAGCTATGGAGAGTCATAGCAAGGTTTTTTTTCCCCCAAAACCCCCACTGAAGATTCCACAGGGTCATAAACAGTGCTGCAGAGTGTTTGCGAATCGCTAGGAGACATTCACCCCATTGTGATCACATCATTATTCTTGAGCAACAGTGTTGTGTCATCCGCAAACTGACCTTACCTTAAGTTTTGTCAAGTTCTCACAGTTCTTTATCATAACAGCCAGCATTTCTGCCACTAAAATTAATAGTCCTGGACTCGTCGGACAACCCTGCCGGATTCCTTTCTGTACATCAAAACGAGACGAGGTACCGTGAGGTAATGAAACACAGCTATTAATGTTCTTGTATAAAGTCTCCATGACCTTTATGAAACTGTCCAAAACCAAATGCTTTCAGAGTATCAATATCAATAAATAGGGAATTTTAAACTAAAATATTGAACAAAAAATGAACAAACAGAAAAAACAGTCTTTCTCAGCAGATGAAGCTGGCTCAGTTGAAAAGCATGAGGTTTGATCTTTAATTGCCTAAGTGTTTCATGTATTTGTCAAACTCCTCAGTGGTACCTTCCTCTCTCCTTCCTCAGGTTCTGACTCTTACGCCCCTAAATCAGATGAGGCCAAGCTCTTCTTTATCTTCTACTGCACCCTGGGGATCCCCCTCACCCTGTTTCTCCTCACCCTCCTCTCCAACATGCTCCTCCCTGTCATCACCCATGTTCCTGTCCACCACCTGCACACTTACTGGGGTTTGCCCTACACCTGGGCCGCCCTCGTGCACGCCATCCTCCTCTCGGTGCTTGTCCTCGCTCTCCTTTTCCTCCTCCCCGCCCTCTTGGTCTGTGTCGTGGAGCCCGACTGGAGCTTCCTGGATGCTCTTTTCTTCTGCTTTGTCATCCTTAGCACCGTTGGCCAGGGAGGAAACTCTCTGGGGAGAACCTGGGGCCCAACGGCCAAGGAGACACTCAAACTCTTCACCACATGTAAGTGGAATGATACGTAAGAATCATGCTTGAGTAATGCCAGTGTATGTAACTAGATGTCCTTTATAAAGCATTGAATTCTGTTAATTTTATTATAATAGTATCCTTATAATGCAAGTAATGTATTGAACTGTGATATTCTGTATCATTTCAATGTGTTAAGAAGGAAGTTATCTCTCATCGTCCTCTATCACTGAGAATCAGGAACTGAAATGATATCGACCTGCAGGGTTCTAAAGGATGTTGCATTAAAAGAAGATGGACAAAACTGATATTTTCTCATTATAGAGGCGTAAGCTTGTAAATTTAAAAGGAAAACATCTGGTGAGAAGGTTATAAAGCACCATTTTATTTAAAGGGAAAGTAATACTTATACATACTCGTACTTCCATTCTTCTATACTGGATACAGGGTGGGAATTGTTGGGTCTCTTAATAATATTACAAAGAGTACGATCTAGACCTGCTCTATATGAAAAGCGCCAAGATAACTTCTGTTATAATTTGGCACCATATTAATAAAATTTAATTAAATAAAAAATTATTAATGGATCAAATGATGATGTGAAAGGTGTCGCTAATAATGACAAACTCACAGAGAATTATTACCAACTATGCACTTTCAGGGCCATGGCCAGGATATTAGAAATACTGAGTCCAAAATCCCCCAAGACTTTTTTTAAAAGCCACCAAAAAAGCTAATATTTTGTCTTTTTTACATTTTATGTATTCATTTAACTGTTTTATGTCTGTATGTGTAGTTTTAGAATAAAACTATATTATTATTATATTATTAAACTATATTATTAAAAAACTAATTTAAATAATTTGATAGACTTTTTAATGTGACCTAAATATGCATGTTGACAGACTGAACTTTAATTTTAAAACTGAACCCCCCCCCCGCCCCTCAGAATTCTATTTGCTACTCTCCTCTCTCCACAGGTTACCTGCTGGTGGGCCTGGTGGTGATCATTACTTTTAAGGATACTGTCCTGCAGGTTCCCTGGGTCTGTGCGGTGATGAGGCTCTTCTCTGGTCCACAGTATGCAGAGCTGGAAGGTGTCCATATCAATGAACTGACACTGAGTGAAGACAACTGTGAGGACGAGCCTCAGTACTCCCAGTCAGTCTGTACCATCTCCTCCATTCCATTAGAGTTGATGAGCCCCTATTCAGACCGGCCTGCTGTTGCAGACCTCCGCAGAGCCAGAACCTCAACTCCCGAAACCGCCTGACCTTCACAACTTTTATTTTTTATTTGAATTTATTTATGTAGCGCCAATTCATAACAGGAGCTATCATTGCACTTTTCATATAGAGCAAATCTAGACCGCTGAGTGAGCCAGCAGAATTGGTGATAATTCTCTGTATGTTCGTCACTGAGTGACTTCTTTCACACTACACGTAGTCATTTGATCCATTGTTAATATAAAACTTTTAGTGCAGCTTTAAATTTGATGTTTTTCTTTTGTTGATTAGCTCCACCCTCTGCTCTGGTCAATATGACCCTGAGTCTGGTTCTGCCCGAGGTTTCTGCCTCTTAAAGGAAGTTTTTCCTTGCCACTGTTGCCAAGTGCTTGCTCATGTTAGGATTAGTTGGGTCTCTGTAAATAATATTATCTACACCTGCTCTAGAGGAAAAGTGCAATGAGATAACTTCTGTTATGAATTGGCGCTATATAAATAAAACTGAATTGAATTGAACTCACTCTTCTCCACAGATTTTGTGCTTTGGAACAGTACATTTGGAGTGAATGCTCCTTTAATGAACCATCTAACTGAAGGTGCAGACTGCTTCTCTTGGAGCTGTAACAGAGGCCTGTTTTGTGTTCCTACTATGGCTGTGTTTGTTCAAGACACAGAGGACTATAGGAGGGAGCCACCATAAATCTGAGCTTGTGCCTAGTACTGCCAGTTCTCGCCCCTCCCTAGCACACACACACACACACACACACACACACACACACACACACACACACACACACGTTTTCATTTCTGGGGACATTACATAGACTTACATTCATTTCTTGGAGACTTACCCTAACCCTAACCGTAACCACTCCTTGCATATCCCTCACCCTTACCCTGATCTTAACCACTGACCCAAAAATCTGCTTTTTCCAAATTGGGGACACGGCTTTTGTCCCCAATTGAACAAGCCGTCCCCAATTAACTCGTCTTGAGTCTGAAATGCGTACCCGAAGGTAACTTAATTCATACTATGTATAAGGTTAACAATATTGTTAGGCCACCTCCTTGACATGTCAAGTATAAGGTGGAGAGACATTTCCTAGTAGTAGTATCATTATGCATCTTTTGAAAAAACATTCTTATATCAAACTTATAGTAATTTGTTTCTAACAAATCAACTTTTCAATTGTCATTTAGAATATTAAAATTGAGCTTGTGGGTTGTTTTTAGAATAGCACTGTCATTTGATCAGTCAAGTCCCAGTCCAGTCCATATGCAATTCTTTATTAACATACATGCAACATTGATATCGGTAGTGGTGTAAAAAATCGTAGTATCAGTCGCACTCTAGTATTTACCTTTTCACCTCCAAGTCTGTATTAAGTATCGAGCACACAGCAGATTACACATGGCAGCTTCATCATATGCCCAGACAATCAAATACCAACCAATACTCCTTTGCTGGAGTAATACTACCTGGCCCCAAGGTTTCTGTATGTCAGTTAGTTTGTGGTAATTTGACAGGAACACAACTTTATTTAGGAAAATGTACAATGTGAGCACAACCGCCTCAGTTCTTGTTGTACTTTAGTAGTGCAAGTTACCTAACAAATTTACATCATATTGCCAACAACCACATGCAGGTACCCTGTGCACAGAGGCATTGTCATGTTGAAACAGGAAAGGGACAAACACACTGTTGACACAACTGTTGTCTAAAATAGCATTGTTTATGTAGCTTTAAGATTTCCTTCATTGGAACTAAGGGGCCCAAACCAGGAAAATAGCCTCAGAGCAAAAGTACACTGTGGACAGGAGTGTCCACATACTTTTAGCCATATAGTGTCTTTGATGTTTTGACAAATGTAATTGTTTGTTATGACTATAACAAGACCAGTAATTTAGTGTGTGGCAAACTTCCTCTATTACATTAAAGTGTGGCAAATTACACAATTTTGAGAAATCCTAGATTGGAAGCAGGGGGAAGGGACCGACAAGTTAGCTTACCTGTTGGAGCTATTTCTTGACCAACAACCAGAAAGTATATTTTTTTCACTTTTGATGAAGCTAGGCTAACTGTTTCCCCCTGCTCCCAGTCTTTATGCAAAGCTAGACTTAACATGTCCTGAACCACCAAAACTTTTTTTGTGAGAACAAATATACCTTTTAAGTTGTTATAGTCAGAAAACAGAAATGGTGGAATATCAGCTGTTTTGTTGTTGTTGTGTTTTCGTCTGAGTCACTGTTGAGTGCTTTCATTGTCCTTTTCCTCCAGTGAGAAGTTTACAGCGCTGTGCCCAGGCTCAGTGCTCCAGCAGAGACACAGAGATGACTGACGGTCATGACAGCCTTGTGATGGCCTGTCACCAGACACACAAGTATCCTCAGAGCTGGGTCAAACACTGTCAAATACCACAGCCAGCTGTTGTCCCCAGTACTGACTCTGGGTTGCAAAAACTCAAAGCTTACCAGGTCACATGATCAACACCAGTTGCCTCAAGGGAAGTGAACTGTTGACTTAAAGCTGTTGATTTCACAGCTATCTACAATACAACTGTTAGCCTCCTGCTGCTGCTATTTCTATCACTGCTATTAGACTAACTTTAGAGCTGCCCTCAACAATATTTTTACTTGAACAATGGTGTACACAGTGACTGTGTAAAGTATCGCTTGTAGTCTATTGATAATAAAAACGATATATCAATGAATAAACCAGTAATATCTGTGTGTGTGGAACAACAACAGTGTAGTTAAGGAATGGTTAAAGTTATGCAAATAAAACTACTTAAAGTTGCACTAATCAATATTTTTATATTAACAATGGATCAAATTACTATATTGATTGTGAAAAGGGTCGCATATAGTGATGGACCCACAGAGAATTATCGCCAGCTCTGCAGTTCCCCTTCTACTTTTTAGCTTTTTTTAGCTCATTGTTTTGGTTTTATGGCCCCCAACTTTACTGTTTCGGTTCACTCTCAGCATTCTCATTAACCTGGTTTCCAGCAGCAGGGCAACTACATGATAATGTAAACTGGACTTTAATTATCCACACAAATGTTGTTTCATGTATCAAGCAACCTATGTCATTTTATAATCCATGCCTTTATTTTCTGTAATTTAGATTCTTAAGATGGATTAGTTATAGCTAGGAATGAAGAGAAGAATTGCATTTTTGCTCCATACACATCATCAAAACTGTTAATGCAAGACATTCTTAATATTTGGGTTCCTGTGGTTAAATTTAATAATTTAGTGATTAAATCTGCAGTTTAAACAACAACAGAACACCCTAACAATCACCCTGAATATCCTTACAACTACCTATCAAAACACTTTCAACCACCCAAAGCTTCAATTCAACTTTTATAACCACAGTAAGTATTTGCAAACATAATGGAGAAAATTCTTACCCTAAGCCTTAATATATGAAAAGAAAATCATGAAAACTTGTATACGTGTATAAAATGATGTCCTTTAATGGCATATGATGCCATGGTATAGCATGGTGTTTGTATCCTCAAAGGTCATACATGTGTACCGTAGACTGTCATGGCTGTAGGGACTGCATGATGTTCTGTAACCTTATTAATTGTGTGTATGCTCTTGCAGCCTGTTGCCCTCTCTGTGCTTCTGACAGACAGATCACAGGTGTTTGGCTTAGCCAGGCTATATTTACAAAGGTCATAGATGGAACTGTGGGGCATGATACCGGCAGGGATCTGATTACTAGACCATTGGCAAATCTCAAGTACATGTTCATCCACACCAAGAAAGAAAGTGATTGTCTCATGTTCATTTTGAGTTTGAATATCTTATTCTTTCAGGTGTTTTAGTGAGCTCCTATAGAAAAGGTGAGTTTGAAATTGCAGTTTTACTCTAAATGTGAGTCATTTTAAGCTGATTCATATTTTCATTTTTTACAGTTTTTCACATTTTATTTTACATGAATTAATCTTGTTCAATTAACTGTTCATTTATATTTTCTGTAAATTTTATATCCCTACATGATGATCTAAATACAGTGGCTTCTCCATCTGCTTTGAGGTGGAGAAATACTAAATCCATGTTGATTTGAATTTTTTTTGTGCCTACAAAAGTGTAAAAAAATATTGGGATCAGCCTTAAAAGGTACAATGTGTAAGATTGAAAACATGAAACTAAAAAAATTAACTAGCCTATCAACAGAATGTGAAGAAGTAACAGTTCTGATGTCATGTCAAAGACGTCTATGTATTATGTTGCAGAGATATCTACTGAAATTAGCATGCTAACCTGCTAGCCCCAGCCTGTCCTGCGTTTTAATACCACTTGTGCCTTGAGAGACGACAGTGAGTCACTGTAGCGTCCAGTCTGCCCTTAGTCCAACGTGAGGATGAAGAAGTAGAGCTGCCCTGAGGGCTTGACAAGTTGTAGGTACATCCCAGGTTAGTGTCACAGAAACACAAAGTTGGCAAAGAAAAGAAGTGATATAAAAAGAAGCAAAACAAAAGTAAATATTGGTGTGGCTTTCCACTGCTGGAGATGTGGTTTGATGCTGAATTTGCAACATTTCTTTTAGAGTGGTAAGTAACATTAACATTGGCTATTTGGAGAAACATATCTTTAGTGCAACTAATGACAACACAAAATGTATCAAAAAACATTCCGAATGGTCTCGATATATGGTTTTGATTTGGCTGTTTTCTTGCTACTATGGTCTTGCTAAAACTGAGCTAAGCAAGCTATAACGGATACTGTAGGCTGACGCCACACATGAAGATTTTAAGTTAGTCTTATTTTTACCATCTGTCAGAGTTTCAGAAGTTTGGTCGAATTTTGCATATTCTTGCCTTACTGTTAGTGGTTGGCTTTAAAAAAAACAACTGATGACTGTAAATTGAAATTGAATGGACCGACAGAAAAAATGTCGATTGGTTCACCATGTTGTAACCATTTGGCATTACTGTTATGAAATGAGGCAAGACTGGAAGTTTGGAAAGTTCGCTATACATTTTAGAAGACACTGTACACAATCTTGAACCGTGTCATCGCTGCAATTAGAAAATCATGCAATTCTTGCACAATGCTGTCCCCTATTTGTTTGGAGCATGTGGCCAGGAATTACACATTGTACCTTTTAATAAAGGAGTCCTCCAGAAATGAGACATTTAAAAACAGCGGTCAACATCAGGTATCCTGACTTTTAGTTCCCATATCAATCTCCAAAACTGCTGGATCATATACTTCCTATTATGAAACTTGTGTAATGCTGGCTCTTTTTTGTATTCAAGCTGAGTAGTAGGGAGAATAATGCCGCCCATTAATAATAATGGGATCTTTATTAACAATCCGTGGCGTTTCCCTTTAAAAAAATCTGCCAAGTTTCATTTGGAGCAAAACTTAGAATTAACAGTGGTTGATGGTGCACAACATTTGTTTCAGTGGTATATACTGATTGTGAATGGTATGTCACTATTCATTATTGGTATGCTGCTTCTTATCTACTAGCTTATGGCATTTATAAATGGCAGGTCAATCCACTGGTAGATACCACTTTTCACTATCATATACTGGTAGTGTGCCACTCTTGTACCAGTCATATGTGGATTCTTAGTCATATGACTGTCACAGTTTGTCAAGCAGGGTAGCAGGGAAAACAAGGGATTGGAGCCAAATGCAGACAATCGAGGCAGAGCTGGTGTGGTTCAATGATTTATTACAGGAAAAAGGCTTACATGGAATCCAGGCAGGCAATGGTCACAGGGGAGCAGTCCAATAGAGGCAAACAAGTCCAAGGGAGCAATCCAGAATCAAAATCCAAAACTGACATGCAGAAAGTACATTCCAAAATACACAAACGGGCAGGAACGCTTGACATGTAGGATGAAGACCAACTGATAAAGAAACAAGCAAAGCACACAGACTATACTGTATACATTCAGGTGAGGGGAGATAACAAGACACAGGGGAAACTAATCAGGGTGGGGCAGATAATCAAAACTGGAGGCAAAACCACACAAAGACAGGAAGCAAAACTACAAGACACATGAGAAGAGTGTATGTCAAAATAAAACAGGAAATGCCTAAACCAAAACCTTAAACCATGACAATGCCACTTTGACTAGCGGTATGTTGCTGCTGTTCTACTAGCACATGGTACATAAAAAGGGTATGTCACATATACCACTCCCAGTGGTTTATGATGATTCTTACTGGTATATGCCACTGCTCATTATTGGTATGTTGCTGCTGGGTGCTATGTTATAACGGCATGCACTTATATTCCACCAACAGGTGCCACTTTTCACTGGCAAGTACAGTAGGTAGTGGTAGTTAATACCATAACATTATACTGGAAGATAACCAGCCACTCATTGTAGGCAACTGTCACTGATGTGATGAAGGCGATACTTTTTGGGTAGCTAAGTTAGTGGGGCTAGCCGTAGCTACAGTTTAGCACTGTACAGCTAACATGGTATTTAGACAAAGTTTGTATTTGCTTCTTTTTTCTTCTTTGTGTATTCCTAATTGATGTTAAGCTACTGTCAACAAAATTTAAAACTTCCTGATCTTTTTCACATTAAAAGCCTACCTATAAAAGGAGGGCTGCAAGACATTCATTCATGGAAAAAGGCAAAGTGGAACCCCAGACAAGACTCTAGCTGTACTGATGGAAGCAGTAGTGTGGAAACGGCCATTATACTGAATTTATCAAAACAAAAGGTAAACTTGGAGGAAGTGTTGAGTTTGTATTAACTGGGGAACGTGAAATTAGAAATAAAGGCCTGTCTCTACTAAAGGCCTGGTTCTCTCTGCCACTGAGGTAAATAAAGGAAGAATTTATGGTATGTCAAAATCGTAGAAAAGGTTTCAATCATAGTCATCTGGACACTGTTTTCAGAATCAAGATGTTTCGGCTCCCATCCGGAAATCATTCTCAATTGTGAAAAATGATCTGAGAACTCAGAAATTTAAGCTACTCTGTGTTACTTAAGCCCCGCCCTCAGGAAGGAGTCTTCCTGAGTTTCTGCTGTTTACCCTGCCTAGTTTCACCTGAAACTGACCTTCTTTTGTTTCCATAATGGCCCAGTAATCAGTAATCAGGCCCATTGTTTTCTGGCTGCACCTCCCTCATCACTGTTAAGTACCTGATTAGCATATGATTGGCTTGACCATGGTGATAATACACTGTGGTAGATCGTTGGCAGGTTGAATCTCAGACCACCATTTCTGTTCAAAGAGGGGTTTTCTTTTTTTCACAAAAATGGCTTCTTTAACTCTACACCAGGGACTACACCATCTGGTATGTCAAAATGTAATTCTTTTTTATTCATATTGAATGTAAGAAGTGGTGTATGCCAATAGAACAGCAGTGATATGCTGTGTATTAGGCATACTGTTATCACAAAAGCGACATATTTGAGTTAGAATTGTCATCTGCTGGTGGTGAGTGGTATGCCAGTAGAACACCAGTGACCCCTCAAAAAGTGTGGCATACCATCAGTCACTTTTTGATCTTGGTGCAGCTGTTAATCTGTGTGTAACTGTAGAATGTAAAGTCTTTGTGTTGTTAAAATGTCAAAATTTCCAGAAACAATACTGAGGATGTAGCCCATCAGAGAGAGAGGAAGAGAGTCCCAGTGCTTCAGATCAGACTTTGTAAAATTATTTTTATGTAGAGAGGGAAGGGAGTGAGCAATGTTGACACCTAAATAACCAACAAAACCAGTGTGGGTCAATTACAATGATAGGGTACCTGGTGGAGTTTGCTTGGCTGCCTCATTAATAGGGAAACACTCGCTTTTACTGATGTTTAACTTATAGCCTGGAAATGACCCAAAGGTTGTCAAGATTTGTAAAATATCGTTAACACAATTACCTGGGTCTGTGACATATCAAAAGGTCATCAGCATAGAGAGATATTTGATGCTCTAGTCCTGCTCTATAAATACCAGTGAAGAGTGGGGAGGATTTGAGAGCAATGGAAAGATGTTATATTGTTATAGCAAAGAGTAGGGGGGAAAGTGGGCAACCTTGTCGGGTTCCTCTTGTTAGAGGGAAGTAGTCAGACCTTTGAGAATTAGTTGTCACATAAGCAGTAGGGGCAGTGTATAAAGGTCGTATCCAAGAAATAAATTTAGACCCCAAACCAAATTTCCCCAAAACAGAAAACAAACAATCCCACTCAACATAATGAAAGGCTTTTCCTGTATCCAACGATATAACCATATCAGCAGCCTGAGAGGTGAGAAAGCACAATATTTAAAAGTCTTCTAATATAAGATGATAATTGTCGTCCTCTAACAAATAATCTCACGGAAAACACTGATTCTTTTAAAAATATAATCGCAGAACTCATCGTTGGCTAGTAGCCCTGTACTGAACCTCTATTGTCTCTTAGTATTAGACAAAAGTACTAAATCTAAAATGTGTGGGGCATGATCAGAAATAATAATAGCAGAATATTCAGTATATTTCACAGCAGAGAGAAGAGCCATGTCTACAAAAAAAAAGCAATATGAGAATAAGCTTGGTGTACTTTAGAAAAATAGGAAAATTCTTCTGCGACTGGGTGAAGAAAACGCCAGGGATCTATGCAACCTGACTCGTAAGGGATAACAGTGTCTTCAACATGGCATAAGTGTTTTAGGATGTGATCGGTCAAGCTTGGGGTCTATTACTAAATTCAGGTCCCCCCCTAAAATGAGATGATGGGTATCCAGATTTGGAATATTGGAAAAAAGGCAGGTCATAAAATTTGGGTTGTCCCAGTTAGGCGCATGAACACTGACCAACACAACTGAGGTCTAATAAAAAGTGCCACTTACTATGATACAGCACCCTCCGGGGTCAGGTACAATCTGTGTAGGGGAGAGCGGGATACATTTGTTAATCAGAATAGCAGTGCCCCTGGATTTGCTGTGAAAAGCTGCGTGAAATATTTGCCCAATCCAAGGTTTACGCATTCTGTTATGGTCACTTATGGTCTCTTGAAGGAAAGCAATGTCAGTGTTAAGAACCTTAAGGTGTGAAAACACTGGATTGCTTTACTTCACCAGCCTAATAGAAGACCCATTCTCCTCTGGGATAAATTGATTTTAATCATTGATATGATATGCAAGATACACGATAGATTTATTGATCATTTTACAACACAGGGTTGTATAATGAGATTTTGTTTTGTAGTTCCCTTTATGCTACTCAAAAAAAATTATATACAGTAGTTCAGTGAATAAATAATAAGTCATAGTGGAGGGCTGAGGATGAATTTAGTCTCACAACCTGCGGGAAGAGACTAGAAAAATCAGGTTCTCTCCTGGCTACTCCGTTAAGATGAGATCATGGAAGATTTTCTGTACTTTCCGGAAGCATGACACAATTATTTCTTTGGAAAAGTTGAATTATTCCTAGAAAAGTAGGTGGAGAATCCACCAGGGAAGGAGGGGCGATTTGGGCTATAAAAAACAATGTGCAGAGCTTGGTAGTTAGTTCAGTACTGGTGCTGGCACGGGTTGATCTCGTGAAAGAATAAACTCTGTTGCACTGAACTCTGATCTTCTCCAGAGTTCAATGCTTCTAAGTGTTTCCAGTTTTTGTTCATCTGAATTATTGGGAAAGTGCTGGAAAAGGAAGCCAGTCTTACGCCTCGGCCCAAGCCTGAACTTCTCTGCTCCAACACTTTCTTGACCATTGTGGAGATGTGAGAGGACCATGTCAGGTTCTCTGTGATGCTGATTCCCAGGAACCTAAAACTATTCACCTGCTCCACTGATATAGATAGGGGTCTGTGTCTTTGCCTCCTTTTTCCTAAAATCAATGATCAGCTCCTTGGTTTTGCTGACGTTGAGCAGTAGGTTGTTCTCTGCCAGATTGTTGATTTCCTCCCGATATGAAGTCTCAATGTTGTTTGTAATCTGGCCGATGATGGTGGTGTCATCCGCAAACTTCACAACAGAGTTGTGGGGGCTGCAATCATGGGTGTACAGCGTCAACAGGAGGGGACTGAGCACACAGCCCTGCAGGGCTCCAGTGATGAGCACTAGAGTAGAGAAGGTGTGACTGCCAATCCGAACTGTCTGGGGTCTGTTTGTAAGGAAGTCCAATATCCAGTTACAGAGTGTGGTACTCAAGCCCAGAGTCTTGAGTTTTCCAATCAGTTTCATGAGGCAGACTGTGTTGAATGCTGAGCTGAAATCAACAAACAACATTCTGATGTAGGTGTTGTTCTCAAGATGTGTGAAGACTCTGTGGATCTGTTGGTTCTGAAAGCAAACTGGTGAGGGTCCAAGCTGGCTGGGATTATGTTCTTTATGTGCTGGAGAACCAGTTTCTCAAAGCACTTCACCAGAATGGGGATGAAAGCCACAGGGCAGTAGTCATTTAGACTAGACACTGGAGACTGTTTAGGTACAGGGACGATGGTGGCTGTCTTGAAGCAGGTGGGAACAATTTCCTGTGACAGTGATATGTTAAAAATGTCAGTAATGACATCAACTAGCTGATTGGCACATGTTCTTAGTACACGGCCAGGGATGATATCAGGCCCAGCAGCTTTACTCATATTCACTCTCAGCAGGATTCTTCTCATATCAGCTGTGGATACTGACAATGGCGGTCTTCTGAAGGCGGAGTAGACTTTACAACTGACTCTTTGTTGGGGAGATCAAGACGAGCATAAAATGTGTTTAGCTCATCTGGTAACGTGGCCTCACACATGATCCTGCTTTTGTAGCCTGTGATGTTTTTGATCACCTGCCACATATCTGGTGTTGTTGCTGCTGAGGTCTCTCTCCAATCTATCCTGATATCTCAGTTTTGCCTCCTTGATCACATCTAATTTAGAAAAAATATTAATGATAAGAGTAGAAATGAAGCAAGCATCCTCCCTGTACATAGCAATAAACAAAACATTTCCCCCAAAACACAAACATAAATTTTGACAACGATTTAATTCAAAACCAGTCAGTAAATCGTTTCCTAAGCTCGCCATAACAGAACAAGACGAGTTGCAGGAGTGGATTACACACAACCGATTTACTACGCAGTGGACTTCACCTCCAGACGATCCAGAATATACGCCATATGAACATTTTAACAGTCAACTAGAAATATAAAAACAAAAATAAAAATAAAAGAAACCCATCACTTGAATAAACTGGTCTCTACTATTTCACAGAATTAAGCATATATATATCCCATATAGGCATATACACACATATACGTACACATACACATACATACATAGACACACACATTCCTGGTTAATGAAAATTTGATTTCCACCAGTAGGCGGCAGCACTCATCTACAACATAACGGGAGTAAGGAGTCAAGGCTTAGGTCAGGCAAGGATTTAACCTTGTTGAAAGCAGCTTGCCTCTTGGCCACAGTAGCGCTGAAATCCTCATAAAACTTAATGCTGTGACACTGATAGTCCATATTGCAGTGCTCCTTTGCCCATTTTAGCACTCTCTCTTTGTTGATGTAGCAATGAAAACGCACTATCATAGGGCAAGATCCTTGACAGGACTTGAGTCTGAGGCTGCGATGGGTCTGGTCCAGTTCAGGGCAGGAGTCTGGTATGTGAGTCCCCAGCTACCTCCTTGAATATATCTGCTATGAATTGTCTCAGATTCTTGCCTTAACGCCCTAGGGCAGGCCGATCACGCTTAGGTTCTGACGCTTTGAGTGAGAAATCAGGTCCTCCACAGTAGCTTGAAGTGTGCCCTGTTCCTCCATTATCGAAGCCAACTTAGACCATAGTTCCACTACTTCTTGCTCCAGGCCTGTAATGTTGTCTGATTGAGTCAAAAGGGCTGTTTCCATCTCTGAAATAGTAGAGGTGTGCTTGACCACAGTGGTGGTAATGGATTCAAGGGATGAATGAATCTGGGAGAGAACCCTGTTCAGAGCGGCGGTGAGCTCCGCAGTCATGCTTTTCCTGGATTTTTCCAGCTACATAATGAGCGTTTCCAATGTGAGAGCAGAAGGCATGGACGGCATCTTGCTAGCTTCACCTCCGAATGCGCGAGAAATCTGTTTTGTCTGACTTTTTCTGCCCGCTCAAGTTGATTTATTGATTACGGTGTAAATTCAACGTATTGTTAATTAAAACAAACCGTTTCACTGAAGACTTATAGGAAGTCCCTTCATATATGTTTTATACATAATTTTGTCATCCTGATTGTCAATAGGCCTACTGTACTTTTACTATGTTGGTATATTCTGTACACATGACATCTATTGCATGTCTGTCTGTCCTGGGAGAGGGATCCCTCCTCTGTTGCTCTTCCTGAGGTTTCTTCCATTTTTTTCCCTATTAAAGGGTTTTTTTCTGGGGAGTTTTTCCTTATCCGAATTTAGGGTCTAAGGACAGAGGGTGTCGTATGCTGTACAGATTGTAAAGCCCACTGAGGAATATTTGTAATTTGTAATATTGGACTATATAAATAAAACTGACTTGACTTGACTATGTAATGGATTAAACTTTATAATAGGTGGATGACCCTGACTGGCCTACAACTGTCAATATTGGCCTTGTATATTGGCCAAAATGTGTACGCAATTACATTGCAGTGCCCTGGACTCCAAAACAGGATGCACACCAACTGGTGGTTGGCCTGCAGACAGGAAGTGGATTGTTTAGGAATAACTTCACCTCGTGGTTACCACCATGGCCCTCTCCCCATCAGCATAAACAGTGAACTGATAAAACAAAACAGCTAAAAACAAATCTGCTTTGTAGTCCATTCTAGAAGCACTTAGCTTATCTGTTATGTATGTAATTGAGGGTTGTGTCTATTAACCATTAGGTTCTTAAATGCAGGGAAAACCCCTGTTCAATGTGGCACAGTCCATTCATTTCCAAATCAAGAGCTGTCACTGAACCACAGGAAACACGAAATGCAATTCCCAGAATAGTTTCTCAGATAAACATAACCTCACCATGGGTGTTTTGGCAAAATACCAACTTTAAAAAACTGCTATTCCCACATGTGGAGACTCCCCTCCACTCTTCCTTGCTTTATTTTTACCCACCCAAATGCAGCTGTTTCCCAGTGTGCCTGCAGAGTAAACTGCTGGGAGAAAGGGAGGATGGAGGTTCATAACGGAAACACCAGGGACTGGCCTGTGAGCCAGAGAATCACTTTGCAACAGATGGAGACTGGGACAGCATGTACTGTGATCAGACCATTAGAGACTTTTATCAGCAGTACATCTTGTCCAATCAGTGTTGTCCACCTCTGGTATCAATACTATGATGCAGCCTGATTAATTACACATTTACTGTGACTAGTGAAGTCCCTAAGATGATAAGTGGTTGCAATGAGCCATGTTGAGAAAAATTCCCCAGAGAAACTTTGGTCAAAGTGTACATAAATATGTTATTGTATTATTATTACAATCTTAGAGTTTAATGAATGAATTCTCACAAAGTGGGGTGGACTAGGTTAATTTGAGCTCTGCAGAATTCTGTTTTTCAGTTTGGTTTATATGGAAAGGTGATAATACCATTCTAACTACACCAACATAGTAGCTGTTGGGTTGTTTCTTCCTCTGGTCTTATGTCACGTGGGGTCCCACAAGGCTTGATACTTGGCCCGATTGTATTTATTCTGTATGTGCTACCTGTTGGCTAAAATTTTGTTCTATTGTGCTCAGCCCAGTATCCCTAGGAATTACATCTATATTGGACAATTTCACACCTTACGATTTACATTCAACAAAGTTCAGTGCCAATGCAACAAGTAGTGTATCTTTTATGTAGTGAAGTGGAAAATAAGGATGTGAAGGGTGGTGGATGGGCGTGTAGCGCATCTAATTTTCATGCAGGAGACCACAGACCTGCAATTAACATTAACATTCAGCTTTTTATTAACCGTAACTGCGATGTTTTCCCAACCTTTACAGAGTGTTTTAGTTGCCTAACCCTAGCTTTACCTTAACCATAGTTTATTTGCTATAACTACGATTTTGCCCTAACCTTACACATACCATAGTTGCATGCACAGTAGTGCAGAATACAAGAATTTTAAAAATCTTGACAGTGGATGTAAAAACAGGTTGTCAGTGTATGTATGTACCTGTATAGGCTGCCATTTTTATAACTTATTACAATGGTTGTCAATGTTGTCCTCATGCATTTTGTTTTAATTCTCTCTGTTTGACCATTCCCTAAAATTCTTGCCAAATTTTAAGGTATAGTATTTTTACAAGATAAGATGTACCTTTATTGATCCCCCATAGGGGAAATCCAATTTGACACAGCAGCACAAGGGAATGTAGTAAAATATCTAATAAAATATAATAAGAATGATATAAACAATAAATAGATCTGTGTGTATATACATTATATACATATATACAGTGTTTCTAAGATGTATGTACAGTACATACACTCAATATACAATATCTTTTTGTATATACAGATAGTTTAATTGTGAGTGGTGTATGGTTTTGAGCCTCAATCAGTGAAGGTACTGTGGCGATGTGGAGTTATGTGTATACGTGAAACTCTTTGCAACTTTGGTTTTGAAAGGTGCCATAGAAATAAAGTTACTTTCTTACTTACCAATAGGCCTTAAAATGTGGGTCTCTGTCCTCTTATTTGGTCCCTTCAGATTCTTTGAAGAAGCACTTTGCAGCATATCTCTTTTGGCCAAGGGTTTCTTTGTTAAGTTTATTAAAAAAATCATTATTCATCCATTTATTGTTTGCAGACTCCAGACAAGGAATGTCATGTGTTTTGACATTCATAGTTGTTTACTACCACTGTGAAAATTGTATTGTGTGATAATATCAGCATGCATAGTGAGAAAAGCAACTGCAACTCCGAAACAAAAGCCACATATCTGTGATGCATGATTACTAAGACTAATGTAAACACTCTTCTCTGTAATGTCTTGACTGTTTGGAACTAGATAAGAACACATTCAGAGACTGACCCAGTTCTCAAGACCATTTAAAAGAATGCTGTGGTCAACTGTGTCAAACACTGAGGTTATATTTAAAGATCCAGACCCAAAAGGTGACTGCATTAGTGCTAATTCTTACTTCAAACTAGAAAATGATCTCTAGTAATCACTTACCTTTTTAACTAACTTCTGTAAGCTTTACTTTAAAAATTATATGTGACTATGACCATGTGACCTGTGTAAACTGGACCCATCACATCCATGTGATTTTTAAAACATATGAATTAACCTCAGATAGATTAACAATGGATCACATGAATTACAGATTAATGACTATGTGTAAGGTGTTGCAGTGACTAACAAAGAAAATGCTCACTGAACTCCTTCATGTCAGCAGAGTTTTTTTTAATGGTCATTAAGCTAATTGTTTTGGTTTTATACTTTACTGTTATGGTTCAATCTCATTGCTCTCATCAGTCCTTTCAAGTAGTGGCAGGCAGCTGTTTTTAGCAAAAATCTAAAAACCCACTGTACACTGCCTGTTCATTACCAAACATCACACAGACTGAGTTAGCGACTACCTGGTGAACATTTAGTCAGATATTTACCTCAGGAGTTGATAGGCAGAGCTCAAAGGGAGTGAATATTGGACTTACGTTCATCAGTTGGACACAAACACGACTCCAAATGAATGCTAATGTTGGTCTGTGTCTGCTGGATGCATAAATAGGCAACTGTTGCCAGACACATTTGCCAGATATACTTTATAAGGTTATAATATGTCAGATGTTGTTTTTACAGCTTGTTGTGCCCTAGTGGCCCAAAAAAATTAATGCAGCTTTAAAGATTGTCATTGCGTTGTAACATTGAAACTTTGGAATAAAAAAACGTGTGGCTTTCTAACATTATGATCTGACATTTGTGTAATTTAAAAAAATAAATTCTTACAGCAGATGAAAGCAGGGTCCAGTCATCTAATAATAAACATTAATAATGACTAAAATTAGACAATTTCATCATTTGCATCAGAGGATGGCCTAGTTTGGTAATTCTATAAATAAGCTTTATATATTTGGAAAACATAATAATGACTCTAATGACACTGTATGAAATAAAAACATCAAAGCTTGATATGAGATATTTACATCAACTTTTATCATTCAGGGTGTGAACAGGGTGTTTATCTCTGTGTGTGTGTGTTCTCGCAGGCTACATTATATTCCCAGCTGCTCTATGTGTCAGCGACAGATTATAAATAGACTCAGGGCTAAACTGGAAAAGTCCCTCCAGCTGAGGGGGACTCGTGACAGGGGGAAACTTTGCCTGACAGGCTCACAGGTAATGTCTATTTTGTAGTCAGTCCTTGATAATATTCCTAAACACAGCTTCATGGGAACTCACTAATCACTGTTTGTCTCATCTTAGGACTATTTGCGATGGCCTGCATCTGTTACATGTTACAGTCCTCTTTGTTTTAGACAAGTCATCTGCAGCAGTCTGATTCAGGCAGGGAGAAATGATTTGCATCTATTATTCATTTATATGTAAATGCAAATCTGTATATCTAGTATAGCCTAGCCCTAATAAAATATCACTGTAATATTCGTCTAGGGACACACAGCAGCCTGTGGCTCTCAGCTAAGTAAACTTACTGAACATTATGGCATTTTATCTCCAATAGCATCAGGTCGTTATTTCTGTTTCATCCTTTTAATATCTATTGCAGAATTACTGTCATTATTTTTAGAGCTTTGGTGACTTTAGCTAAAGCATCACATATAGACAACATCCCATTCTGTCATTGTAGGTGTGACTTGTAAAGCATAGTATATTGCCTAGTAACTATTTCAACTGCCTCAAGCCAGCCAATATAAACTCTGGTGAAACAGGAAGTACTTGAAGTACCTTCAAGTGAAAATAAATGTCCAATTTTAAATTAGACTATTATTTGAGTTAGAAAATGAAACAATAATTTAACTTGACTTTAATAATCAATTTCCTGGTTCATCAGTTCAATCTGGTCGTGTCTAGATGGTAACCCTGGATTTGCGGAAACTCTTGTGAGATTTAGGTTTAGGCAACAAAACTACTTGGTTAGGTTTAGGCAATAAAACTATTACAAATCTCGCGAGAGTTTCACAAATCCAGGGTTACTATGTAGACATGACAGTCTTAAACCATAATAAATAAAGTACTTGCACACAATTGGCCTATTTCTTCTAGTGTCTTTCCAAATGTCCAAACCTGCACATATCTCCAAAAAATGTCTTGCTATATGTAACTATTTAACCATTATCATAATAATATTACACAAAGAAGGGGAACTTGGCTCATCCCGCTGGTCATGTGTAGAATTATTTATGCCATTTATGGGGCATGGCCAAAGTTACCATCAAGGACACTGAGATCTTGTCCTTGTCTTATTTTTCTGGGAATTTGTGGGTTTTAGCAACCTGTGGGGAGATTATATTCCCCCCGAACACAATGGACATTATATATGCAGATTCAAGTATATTTTACAATTCAAGTTAATACGAATACGTTTAGTACAAGGTAATAACATTCACAAATTTTCAAACTCAATTTATTTAACTTCTTTTAGACCAAACATTAGTATTTCCAATCTTATTAATAACAATAGGTCAATACTTGTTTGTTAAGAAAATGTGTGTTAGCTGAAAGTGGGCTAACATTTAGGATGAAATAATAAAATGTGAATATAGTACATAGAATTATTTAGGAAAGAAGCAAAGATCTTTATTTGCCCAGTTGAGATCTGATATTTAACAACTCAACGTTGAAACTGGACGATTTGTCACTTTGGAAAAAGAGAAACAGAATTGTTTAATGTGCTATCTCAATGATTTAGAAAATTTGTTCCATTTTGCTTTCTATTGTCCTTTTTACTGGGAACTACGCAGTACAGTATAAGATTAAAATAGAATTTGTAAATTTAGATGATTCTTATTCTTTTCTGTTATCAGGTGTACAAAGCACATACATGTAATTTTTAAAAGTATATAGAAGTATATAATGTTGTAACTGATGTATTTTTCTTTTGGTTTTGTATATGTGTTAACAGATGACGCATGTTATATATTTTTTTTGAAAAAACGAACTCACTAATAACATTCTTCAGTTAATAACTTACAGCATTTTATCAGCTGCTTCCAGTGTTGTTAGACTCAATATTTTAAATCTGACTACTTTACGGCCAACTACTATAAATTAATAAATGCTTCTCTTTCCCAGAACTGTATTCGTGACAATGGGGCAGCCCTCTGGAACACCATTTACACCTTTGCATTTGTAAATAAAATTTACAGAAAGTAAGTGAACAGTTAACTAAATAAATTAAATATGAAAAAACGAGACCCTCTCTTTGGTTTCTGGAAAAACATTTCTGAGGGTGGTGGGGATGTTTTGTCAAAGGTACCTCAATATTTCTGAAATTGTGGCGAAGGCCTTGCAGAGAGGACCTTGAGCTGCCAAAGCGCCCCACTGGTTAACTTAAATGCCTCTGGTGTGACCTGCAAAGAATAATGGTTCTGGTCGTTAGTCTGTGCCGTACAGTCTATGGTCTGTACACACTTCCGACAAGCTGCTTTCAACAAGGGCTTTATTTTGAAAGTCATAATCTTCAGTGTTCCGGTTCATATTGTTTAGCCTGACGCAAGCTCTAACTTGAGGCGTGTGTTTGTTTTGTAGCCCATCTGTGGAGTGGACGCCGGTGAGGAGTGGGTCACACACCGCCAGAGAGGAGCTGTCAGCGGGTAGCAGCTAGAATTTCTCCGTCTACTTCCCCCGGTGAAGTCCCAGAGGAGGGACACGGTAGCGGGATACACAATTCCTTCGTATTAATGTCGGTTTATCGTGTCGAGAGAATAATTTGACAAGCCTGACCATGACTTCGGTATGGAAGAGACTCCAGCGGGTCGGAAAGAAAGCGTCCAAGTTCCAGTTTGCTGCTTCCTTTCAAGAACTAATGATAGAATGCACAAAAAAATGGTAAGTAACTGTAATAACACTTCTTACTAGCTAATATAGTGGATATGTATTGCGTTTCCTTTGGCAACGCCGTCCTAATGTGTTCTCTCCAAGTGTTGAAGGCACTGACAACCTAATCGTGTATGGGAAGAGCAAGTGATGCCAAACTCCATTCAGAATATTAACATTATTATTTTCAGCGAAGTCATGTACGCCACAGAACAAAATGGCCTTTGAGGGATCGTTCGGACACAATTCAGCTCACACCCCATACGCCACCAATATTTTTGTCAATAATGTAACCTATTATTACTTCTCTTATTATTCCATCGTTATTAACGATTCGCCACGATATACACAATGGGGCGGAAGCGAACACCCTAAACTGTTTCTAAAAGTTGAGGCTTTTGATATAAAATGCTGTTTGGGCAACCACTTCTGCACATTTTCTGTGGCTATTAACGATTTGTCTTGGTTCTCGATTCAAGTTCGGCGAACTACGTGCCGTTGCATGGTTTTGAATGAAAATGACAGAATCAGTCTGTGAATTGTGCTGTTAGAAGGACCATGTTGTACCGGAAGCTTTACTTATATGTTAATAATGCAGTCAAGCGAATTTTCTTTAATCAAAATATGGTGACGCTTCTTCAGAGAGCACGCCCCATTACTTCCGCGTCTGCTTTTTTGTATTGAGCCTATGTAGTTGTTACCATGTGGTATAGCATCCTGATAATTATGGCAGCCTGGAGTCATGTTAAAAAAAATAACCTGGCTGTAGGAAAGAGTGATAATCTCTGGAAGAACGGTTGGTGTTATTTGTGCAGGTGGAGAAAGGATGTGGTCATTTACACCATCAGCACCACCAGGGCAGTAGCCAGGATTTTAGAACAATGAGGTCATAAATGTTAAGTGCCACCCCACCCACCAATGAAATTTCTGCCTTTGTCACCATGGCCAGATGAACTTGTAAGGGGTCCCTGGGTCAAAACTTTTTTTGGGCCCATATTCTTCTCCCCAGTACTGCGATGCTGGACTACTGTCTCGCTCCAGTTTTTTTGCAGCTGTCCTTTATTTCTTTACTTTAGTGGTGCAAAAAAAAACAACAACAAAACCACAAAACATAAACTTATAAATGCTTTATATAAGTTTATAAGCAGAGATACACAGATACAGCAAGGACTAGGCTTTCCTCTATGTTGCTTTAGTGGCTCCGTCCAATTCCTTCAAGCCAAGAGCTCCGCTGGCTGATCTGGGGGTGGGGACCGTGTCAGTGACAGTACACCGAAATAGCAGAGCAAGTTGTGCATGTGGTTTAAGTCAACAAGAAGAAGATTCAGTGCCAACTTTTGGTACTAAACTGTTTTTGATTCTCAGTGCTAAATATTGAGGCCATGGGCCTAAAATGGGTAGTCATTACTCTGGGTTTCAGTCTTTGTCTTACTGTAAGTCTTACACTGAATATATGTCACAAAGTCATTTTCAGCATGCTCAACGTTAGATTAAATAGCAGGATACATGGAAAACCTTTAGACCCTAACCAATGTATAGGTTAGGTGGTAGATCAGAATCATACTGTAAATAACAAGCATACATTTCTAGACTGATTGCTTCAGTCTTGGCACTGCAGGAGTTCCTTTAATTCCATTATCATTACTCACGGTGCAGTCAGCATGTGTTTCCAATCCTCCAGCCCTGGCTTGTATAGTGTCCTACCCTCCTGTCACACTTTTCTGTACTTTTCAAGAAGCATCATACACACCGACCAGTATCAACTTGTTTCTGTCCTTGGTAGATCCTATCATAGAGGGTGTGTATCCTCACAGTGTGAGAATTGATACATGTTACTTTTCCTGTACTACAGCTCCCCTTAGGCGCACAACACTATATGATATTACACATAAAATGTATATGGAAGTGAGAGTAGACTTTAAATGTAAGATATATAGAGAAATGTAATATGTTTATGATGTTGAAATTGTGTATTTTTTAAATGGGGTCTAGAGGGATTTTTGAGGTGAGAGTCCCTGAGGTGAGGTTCAAAATACTCACGGTAAGTCAAAATTATAACTTAAGTCAAGATTGTGAAATAGTAAATAAAATATGTGATAGTAAGTCAAAATTAGAACATTTTAAGTCAAAATCAGTCAGGCATAATTTGATAATTAAAGATAACTGGTCAAGATTACAATTTCTTATGATAACTTGCGATAACTTTAACTTAAAATATTAAGTCACAATTTTGACTTACTACTATATCGTAATATTTATCTTATCTAAGTTAAAATTTTGACTTAGTATCTCATGATGTTGACCTAAAAAGACACAATTTTGACTCAGTCTAATAAGAATTACTTAGTTGAATATAACATTGAGTAACAATTTTTACTCAGAAAATCAAAATTACTACTTAATTCTAGTGCCTGACCAATAAATTGTCCAGGCTGACATATGGGCCGATATTAGCTCATTGCAGATATATCTGTGTATGTGGCAGCTGAAATGGTAAGAAATAGAAGTACAGAAATACCAAAGATATGTTTGAAACAGTGTTACCATTTTATAGTTTGTTGAGTAGTGACAATTTTTTTCAACTGTTAAATGTCCTGCCCAGTACATTTCTTGTTAATTGTAAAAAAAACCAAACAAATTTAAGGAAACGTTATCAAAAATGTTTATTTATGTTATGGGTTGTGTAAAGAAAACTAATATCGGCCGATATATCATTATCGGATTTTTTAAACTCTCAAATATTGATAACAGTATCAGCCTCAAAAAGCCTGTGTCGGTCGGGCTTTACTTACTACCTCATAACGTTTCAAATTAATAAGACTTAATAAGTCTAAATTTTGATTTTGAAATTTTCTAATTATTACTTAATCTCTTAATTTTCACACAGTCATAATTTTAATTAAGGAAGTTAAAGTTTTGATTTAGTGTCTCATAATATTGACTATATTGAGTATTATAATTGTAATCAGTCCTGACTTTTCATTAGTTTCTTTTCTTTTCTTGGCAGAAATTGACTTCCATAATTTTGCAATGATTTAATTTAATAGAAATGAGACCAGAGCTCACATGCCGTCCCACGGCTTAATGGCAAGTCCAGACCTTGAAGACCATCTGGCTGTATGTGACTGGTAAATGTTTAGATTTAAATGTTTACACTGTCAGGTTTACAGTGGTTTCAAATCCTGAGTACTTCCTTCACTTCTTCGACAACGTTAACCAAAGCAGCTCCTTGTGAGGCGGCGTATGTACATGTTCACACTTTATATAACATCAGGTGATGCCCTGAAAGCACAGATCATACAGCAGTGAGCTCCAGCCTGAACCCAGATATCATGTGTGCCTTTTCATTAGAGTGTGTGTAAATGGTTAGGTGGATGGTTTAGACTATATACTTTATAATCTGTGGCGAGAATGAATCTTATAAATTTTGGGTGTAAAATTGGGTGTAAAAGTCTGTAAAGTGACATTTAGACCACTGATAACCAAACTCACTGCACTGATGACAAGAGATGTTAGGCTGCGTTCAGACTGACCTTGAAGGATTAGTTCAACATTTTGTGAAATAAGCTCATTTGCTTTCTCGATATTGGAGATCAGTATCCATCTTATGTCTGTGTGTTTTAAGTATGGAGCTGGAGTCAGGATGTGGTTAGCCTAGCTTAGCATGAAGATTGGACGCAGGATAAACAGCTATCCTGGCTCTGTCCAATGTTCAAAAATACACCAACCAACACCTCTAAAGCTCACTAATGAACATGTTGTATCTCCTTTGTTTAAGTGATAGTTTGTAACGATTTGTGGTTGCTACAGCTGTTTCTTAAAGAACAACAGCCGGGCACAGTGACTACCTAAAGTCTTGTCATCACAGTAAGGGTGCCAGGTTTGGTACCATTGTGACTGTACAGAGACCAAAACCTGTGGTCACTAAATGTATCTGGCAACCAGCGCTATGTCTGGAGACTGAACGCTGGCACTGAATGTTTGGTCAGACCTGTAAGTCCTGGGCTGGAGACTGCAAAGATGTGCTTGGGGAATGGATAAACTGTTGTTCATGAAGAAATAGTTCCAGCACATAACACCCCATAAATAATTTTTTCCACTTCTGTTTATGAACAGATTAAACACTGTTTTAAACAATCACCCTGACTACAGTTTGGGTGGTAAAAGTCAGTTTGGGGTAATTCTTTAGCCTCATAGTTCAACATTTTGGGAAATACATTTATTTTCTTTTTGTCCGAGAGAGAGATGTTCAGATCGATCTCATGTCTGTGTGTTAAGTGCAGAGCTGGTGTCAGGAAGTGGCTACCCTAGCTTATCATAAAGACTGGAAACAGGGGGAAACAGCTAGCCTGGCTCTGTCCAGTACAAAAATCCACCTGCCAACACCTCTAATGCCACGTTTACTTCATAACGTTCAGGCCGTAATTAATGTTTATTTCAACCTCCTAGTTGTAATTCTGAGACAGACAGATCAGGAATTTCTGACCGCTATGATATTTTCCACTTGTACAACTTACAAAAAAGTTTTCACAGTCATTTTATCCTCTGTCTCGTCGATCGCGAGGTGAAGAGTGGAATAACAATGTTCATTTTACAAGTAAAATAAATCTAACAGGAATGAGCACTTGCATGTATTTGGTTGGATGACAAAGTGTGTTGCAGGAAGACATCACCTTGCACTGCGGCAAAAGATGAGCCAGGTTCAGTTTTTTGCCATGGCTTTCTGCATGAGTACCCGCTGTGCCAGCGCAGTGGTCTCAATGGTACAATAAAGCCAATAGGAGAGTGAGGAAGAAATGTCAGCTAATCACAGTCTGTACACACCCACACAGTCCTATAAAGAAAACTAATCATGCAAAATAATTGAAAACACCTGTGTGGGTGTGTAGGGGCTTTAAAGTTTTCTTTAAAGCAAGAAATAAAACTCATGTGACCTATGGGTGACATCACAGACAGTACAGTTGTGTTTTCTACAGTCTATGACAAGAATGTGTAAAATGTGGATCAGCTAGACGGGCTGTCTCCCTGAACTGATTTGCAAAAACCACCTACATTGAAGTATAAGAGAGTTTAGACAGTCTGGGAAAACTATTTAGACGTTGTATGATCAACAGCTTCCCTCACACCATCCAGCATTCCCTCATAAATTAAAGTTAAAACACCTTGTACTTCTGTACTCCACTCCATGTGTGTTATGTGAATGACACATATTCTCTCTTGAGAAGTTGTACTCTGAAAACCACTAATCTACCGACTCCAGGAGCTAAAAACACTGTATTAGATTTGTTGGTCAGCCTGTTGCAGCAGCACAGGAACTTGTCTTTGATAAATAGTGCAGCAGGTGTAGGATAGCTGTTAAGCCTCTGTGAAGTTCAGCATGGCAGATGTCTATTTCTGTTCTCTGTCTTTCACTCTCACGCCTCTCTCAGAACCATTCTCACCAACGCACACACTGGTCATGCAACATGAGAAGGAGGCACAGGCACACTGTCCCCACTACAGTTCGACCAGTAGGCTCTAGGCCAAAACTGACACTACTGATTCAATACTTTTTGGACTGAAGCCTGCCAGTGTGTGATTTATTCATGCTATACCTTATTCTTGCCATTCATTTAATTTATCTTATTTTATAATTCTCGTTTATTACAACTCGGCTCTTATTTTCATAGTTTTGGTATCAGTTATGATAAAATTGTACTCACCAGAGTAATCACTGAGATTTGGAAACATGGCAACATTGCTACAACAAAGTCTGACGGGTCAAGAAACATGAAAAGTCAGACGATAACAGTTTATCCACATTATATAAACCACTTTATTTGGAGGTCAACTGAAAGTGAGCACACCTGAAATGTCGCAAATAATCCCTCATTGCACAGTAGGTTAAAGTTGAAACAGGACACCTAGAAATCAGGAAGTCTGTTAATTGTATAGGGGCCTTTAGCAATGTTGTCAGTGTTACAAATAATGGTGACCTCGTACATTTGTCATAAACAGTGCTTGCCTGTAGATCGCACACACACATAAGCAAAGCAATAGCTGCAGTGCAGAAGACTGGCAAACTGCAATGTTGTTCCCCTATAGTTCACTGTATACTCTAAAGGCCTGGTCACATTACAGTATCAAAGTATTACGGTATACCAGGGTATTTAGAAATCTCGAAGGTATGATTTTCAATACCGTCAAAAATACAGATGCTCCTCTTCCTGGTGGATCGATCATATTGGCTCTTAGATTGTTTATTTTCTGTGCGCTCAGTTCGGATTTGAGTGGGTATGTTTGCTCAAAAGATGCTCTGTGCTTTGTCTCGTAACGTTAGTGGCGCTTCACATTGCTGCTTTTAATAATCGCCACTGTCTGCCTGTGGGAAGAATGAACACGTAAGAGTCTGGCCATTCTGGATTAAAAGCTCTCTTTTCGCTGTCTACTTTTCTGTTCATGCCATGTGAAATTACTTTTCTCTGACTCGCTTATTTCTCCGACTGTCTCTCATCTTGTCTTCCTGTGTGTATCTCACTCACTGACTCGAGTCGCAGTGCTCATCAGAATGCACAGATTTGATTGGCTGAGTAGCATCACGTGAGATGATTTACAACCCATGCAATTGGTCTGTGAGTTTTCTGGGCTGCTAAACCAGCGCCGTATAGGATAGAAAAACTGTGCCGAAAATAAAAACACTCCAGCTCTGCAGGGTGATGATTCTCCCAGATTGTGTCAACGGGTCCTCTAGCAAGAAGGGCGCTTATTTCCTATCTATTGATTATTCTATGGACCATAAATATTTAAACCCTGCAAGATTTGTCTAAGAAGGCTAATTGCATATTAGACATAGCATTGTAGGCTAGACAGTGTCATACATGCTACAATGATTTTTATCACCAGCAGCTCAGCTTTTTTTTTTACACAAATACCATATACCCTGGTGAAATGTCAGGAAGGTATGAATGTGTGAAAAAATAGATACCGCCCCAATCCTAATATCTGGTATATAAATATTAGCTCCGTGTCCCATTCACTTCTATTGTAGCCCTAACGACGGACAAATTCAAGCGTGCGTTTCCTGTTTCATTGCGTTCTCTAGCCGGCTCCTGCGGATTCGATGGTCAGAGTTCACCTTTGATCAACTTTGACAGAGCAGATGAGCTTGTTCGGCCCATAGAAAAGCTGCTGCACTGTTTTGAAATGGGGATGTTATTATTCTTGTCTTTTATCACTTTATTAGTACATTATCACACTACCAGACTACAAATTGCAGCATCATTCTCATACACCGTTTACAATCTGTGATCTCTTTGATCAATGTTTTTATATTACCTCATCAGAAAAGTGACATCACGTCCTTTTTCGCGGCCAAGTGTGGGGAAATTTTGTTGATCATAATGTGGCCATGCCTTAAGCCATACTCAATCTGTTTTCACAGCAATGGCTTAATCCACATCTTAGTTATGTGCATACATTGTTCACACAACAAGCTGCTGCTCTAAAGTCTCACAGGATAATGTGAGTCTGAGTGAGATTTCAGCTCCTGAAGTCATGTGTGGGGTCTCCCATTATTTGTATAGTGTGTTTGCAGTGTTTCCAGTATCTCTCTCTCTCTCTCTCTCTCTCTCTCTCTCTCTCTCTCTCTCTCTCTCTCACACACACACATCCAATCAGAGCTGTTTATCCTCAGGAGACTAACTCTCTATCACTGAGTTCTTGCTCACAGTCACAGGATTTTAATTTTCTCCTGGTTAAGCTCTTCACCTCAATGTTCTGGAAGCACACAGATGGGCTTGTGTGTATGCTGTGTGCTTTTTGGCTTGTTTTTGACAAGCCATCATCTCCTGGGTCTGCACTCTTTCTCAGACCCCATTATTAGATTAAATGAAATTAGATGATATTTTACTGTGGTGATAATGGGTTGTTGCAACCATAGAACAATAGTAAGAGGACACATACAAGAATAGACAATAAACAAGAACACAGAATATGTTAAATATCTGAAATCTGAATGCAACATGTGTTGCAGTGTTTTGCTCGCAGGGCCTTAAAGTCCCATTGAAGAGGGATAAAATTCATTACTTGTGAGTAGTTTGTACTGTGAGTACTTTTGAGTAGTGCTGACCAATAAATCGTATTTTCATTGTCATCGCTATATGAATATGTGCGATAAACACATCGCAAAAGACTGCCTGAAATGAAATGTGATGAATAAGAAAAATAATTAAATTTAGGGATGGGTACTGAAACCCAGTATTAAAGGGGCCCCTGGGCTAAAGACCGTAGTATTTATTATCACGCTGCAGCCTCTGCCCTGCTCTCTGTGTCGGGGCTGAGCTCCTCCACATACACACACATGTGCACGCAGAGCCGCGGTGGACACAGTGAAGTGAAGATAACTCGAAGACTACTCGAGTTGAGGACAACTACACTCGTTACTGTAAGGGCAATAAAACCTTAGTGAGTAAACAGCCAATACACCTGTTCAACAAGCATAAGTATGTAAACATGTAGAAAGGGATATTTTAATCTGCTCTGTCTGTATATGTTTTACACAAGCACCACACGCTAGCTTGGCTAATAGCGGATTGTTACAAACAAGCTAAAACTAAGTGTGTATGTAGCTAACTGTTTAGCTTAGTTTGCCATGTACCTTAAAATTGGGCAGATTCTTGTAAACTTACTGCTGGCTGAGACAAACCAGCCTCTCCTCCCTCTACCAGTGGTACCTGCAGGTGAGTCACATCAGCAGCAGAGGGAGGAGGACAGAGGACAGGAGGACTGATAATGACTGACGTCTGTGTTCTTTATTCTTTCTAAACTTCACTCAGCGTACAGTATATGGTGTTTTGGTGTATATGATTTATTTTATTAACATTTTAGATTTGTTTCCAGTGAGATATTATTGAGTTTATGTAGTGACTTTGCTGTTGCTGCTCTAGAAACAATATTTATAGTTATTTTTATATTATAGTAACTGCAAATCATATCGTCATCGTAATATTCAACAAAGTTATCGCACATCGCAGATTTTCCTTATATCATGCAGGCCTAGTTTTGAGTGAAATATCTGAACAACAATCAGAAGGATTGCCATGAGAGTTGCTAGTGTGGCTGTAGACTCCTAGCATGTGTTCGAAATCTCTCACCATTTGCTACCTAGTACACTATATTTACTTTTTGCCATTTGAATGTCCAAATTCGAGATTAGAGATTTATACACTTTATAGTACCATCACAAATTGCCACAATGCAACAAAAAAGTAGTATCCATGGCATGTACACTGCTTTTTACTAGCAATCAGTGTCAGTGATAACACAAAATGATTATGTAAGAGTAAAGACTAAACTATTGAGTGTTTATTATGTAGAGAATATTGAATCAGTGAACGAGGGAGTGAATTCTGTCACTTTCTTAACTATAGAGCTTTATTTACACATACAAAAGGTCAACAGTCAAACTGAAAATGGAACTGAAACATTATTTCAGAAACTTGCTTGCATATCTACCTGGGTGTGTGTTTTGATCATGTTGTATGCATACAGTATATTGGCTTGATTAAAAACAGTAAAATGTTATTTGTGCTCTGCTGTTATCGCAGGCAACCAGACAAACTGAGAGTGGTGTGGATCAGGAGAAACAGACGTCACAGCACAAAGGTAATAAAGCAAAGAAGAATGCGATGAGATTCATTCAGAAGCATTCAAAATAGCCAATTGTCACTATATAGAAATGGCTAAAATGCTAGGAAATATGTTCTGGATTTAGATGGTTCCAAGAGGATAAACTTTTGTTTAGTCTTGTATTTAAAGTGTGCTCTGCAGAGGCTAAAATACAATCCATAGGACATTTAGGCAACATTTTTGAGATTGAATCCCTTCTTTGTATTGTCTTTTCTGTCAGCTCCACAGCTGGCAGCCAGGGATTAAAAACCCCTACAGAGGCCTGGTGGTTTGGCAGGTTCCAGAGAGTTTAGACATTACTGTCACACTCTTCAAGGTAAGAAGTTAAGTCTCTACGTACGTAGCTGTAGTTGATAAATTATTTAGATAACAGATGGTAAATGCATAATTTAGTTATTAATCTGGATCGGCAATGACATGGCTAATGCATCAAGCAATTATTTATCTGTCAACAGGAACCTACTGCAGAGGAGTTTGAAGACAAGGACTGGACTTTTGTCATTGAAAATGTGAGTCTGCTGTATCTGCGTTATCATTAGTTGTGATTTAATTTAATTTAGCCTACTTTTAATTGTAAAACTCAGATGGACAATGCATTCTCAGGATGAAGGAATTTGTGTTCAATCTTAAATTCCTTGTCCATTGGTTTTATTTATTAGGAGACAAAAGGCCGTAGGAAGGTGTTGGCATCAGCTGATGTCAATATGAAGAAGTTTGCCAGTGCCACGCCGGCCCAGTATGACGTAACACTGAAGCTCAAACCGCTGTCTATCAAAGTGGTGGAAGCCACACTGAAACTGAACTTGTCTTGTATCTTTCTTAAAGAGGGCAAAGCCACGTAAGTCATCAACCCAGCAGCATATCAAAATAATTTACTGAAAGCTGTGAGTCCTCAAAGCTGTATAATTGTAATTTAAATCATTTGTTGAAACAAGGGTTGGACCAATATGGGTTTTTGAAGACCAATACTGATATTTTTGGACACAGATATTCTCAGATATCGAATGTTTTAAGAGGATTATTTTTCTATTTTCCACAGAGATGAGGACATGCAGAGTTTGGCCAGTCTAATGAGTATGAAACAGAGTGACATTGGAAATTTGGATGACTTTAATGACAGCGATGATGAAGTCGGCGAGGAGAGGAGGGCCAGCTTTGGAACTGGACAAGCCTCTCATGTTACTGGTAAGACTGGGGACTGGCCCCAGCCCTCTGGGGGCCCGAAGACTCCAGCATCACAGTGTTGCAATTAGTTTGTGCTAATTTGATTAATTACATATTTGTTTGGTAATACTTTATCTACCACTAAAGCACATTATAAACTGAAATGGTAGGGGGTTTAAGGTGACACCTAATCTTGATTGTTGAGAGGGGTATCTGCTGATTAAGAGTCCATTCTGATTATTATATTTACATAGCAACAGAAGATGTACGATATTAATTTATTATGTATCAGACACACTGAAATAATGGCTTTAATCTTCTAAATCAATATCGAAATCGAAATCAATTCTAAATAAAGTGTGCTGCGCTAGATTTAGGAAAGGACTGTAATTCAGTTAGCAACATACACACTACAATATAATTAGTAGTAGTATAATTAATTCTGGAAAAGACTTGGCATGGGAGATCTTTTGCCCCGTTGTCAACCTCAACTCTGTATTAGCTGTGAGGAGTCAAGAAAGGATGTCCTTTCTCACCTTTTTATTTCTCTTTGAACTGTTTTTCTCAAACTGTTGCTTCCTCTTTTGTTTCCTATTTAAAACGCAGTTCCCTTTGCGTTCTTTCTTTCTGTCTGCTGTTCCTTTTTCTCTCTATAACAGCTTCTGCCCCTTCTACCACAAGAGTACATGATCTGGCTTGGAGGCCTGCAATTGAATCAGGCCCCACAGGTAAGTTTCTGTTCCCAGATTTACTCTTCCACCTTCATGATTGGTCCTGAAGGCCCCCCCCCATTCTGTATTTTACTGCTCCTATCCCCCCCTCTACTTATTCATCTTTTCTTTGAATACTTAATTTAATCTCTCTCTCTCTCTATCTTTTATCTTCACCCTGTCCATCCATTTATCTCATCTATTATCTTTCACCCAGTAACCTCAGAGATGGATTGGAAAACGTCCTCTGGCTCCACCATCTCGGTCCCATCTCGTCCTCCTCTGCCTGAACCCCCAGACCCCTCTGTTCCATCCTCTTTACACACACGACCACCAAGCACTACCCAGCAGGCTTGGCCCTCCGCCTATGCCTACTCATTGCCAGCTTTTACACATGCTCACCCTCCTGCACTTCCAAAAATCTTCCAGCCCAGTGCCGGATCAGGTATCGGTCAACACATATTCCTCATCCTGTGTGGTCTCTTGTCTTTTTTGGGTCAGATTATTTTGGTAGATTTGTCATTTTTTAGTAAAGAATTGTTTAATTCACACCATTCACCACTTGCCAGGAATATTACATGCATTTGATAATGATTCCAAGCATCCTGTTCCACTAGTTGCAGGTCCATATTTCAAAATTTCCTCTCGCTCAATGTTGTTGTTTCAACACAACACAAGTTGTTGTAATACATACATTTTCACAAAATTTGAGAATAAGAACTAGCTGAGTTGTAGCAGCTAAAATTTGAACTAATTAACAAAACTTACTGAACGATAAGGGCAATGAACTAATTAATCTTAGTACTTTCTAGTAGATACTGTAAATTCTCAAATAATGGCCCATTATTTACCTCAATTGCAGAGAGAACCAGACCTTTATTTGAAACAGGCTTTGATGCCTTTGATAATGATGAATTATCCCAGTTTATATATTCTATCAAATTTTATAGAAATACTCTTTTCATTAAGTAAGTGAGTAATTTTTTCCAGGTGCTTCCATTTGCTGTTTTTTGGTCACTGTTGAGATACCATCAATAATTCAACACTTTCTACACAGATTTTTCACATTTTACAGCAGCTCAAAGGGCATAACGCCTACCAGTCCTGGTACTATAGGCTTTTGTTATAATTTTTCAAATTTTAAGCATTTGCAGGAATTGTTTCAGTGACGCTATTGCGTTAGATCATGAAAAATGGCAAAGGAGAAGTGATTAGAAATAACTAGAAAACGCATTTCCTGCAGAAAATGCGTGGCATTGCTGACAGCTGAAATCAAAATTGCAAAGCATGGCTGAAAATGTAAAACTGGCAGAATTGGAAGCTGAACTGTATTACCTAAAAAAGCTAAGAGCTGCTAAGAATTGCTAGAAAAGCTGGAAGCAAAACTGTAATACTGGGATGTTGTTCAAGATGGCACTATGGATGGCTGCCTCTGTGTTTTGGTGCGTATTGATTTGTCTTGTATTATTTGTAAATTCGGTTTTCTGCTGTGATACCCGAAGCTCTTTCACCAGAGATGAGCTCATGAACATCAGGAGAACTACACCAGCAGATTTATTCTGTCTTCTGTCCATCAGTGGAATTAATGGATATTCTGGTCAAAGGTGCTCTCACCTTTGCTCATGCAGTGAAACACCAGAGGAGAGGGAAGCGTGCCGGTGCGCTTGTGCACCTCCATAGGTTTACAGACTTTGCACACCGTTACCAGGAATATTTCTCTCCAATGTGCGCTCACAGTGCAATAAACTAGATGAATTTCAGCTACTGATGAGGAAAAACAGAGACTTTTATTCATCTTCCGTTTTATGCTTCATAGAGACGTGGCTGTGTGGATCGATACCAGACTTTGAGCTGCAACAGGCAGGCTTCAGAGCTTTTTGTGACACAGAAATTTCCAGCAAAACGAAAGGTGGAGGTATCTGTTTTTACATCCACAGTGGCTGGTGCAACGATGTGACAGTTCAACAGCACTGTTCTCTTGATCTGGAATATTTATTCATGAACTGTAAACCCTTCTACTCCCCCCATGAGTTTGTTTCATTTATTCTGGTCAGTGTTTACAGAAATGGCAGAAACTAAAGTTCTGTAAACCTGTTGTGAGGACATCAAAGCAGTGGACCAGTGAAGCTATGTAGGACCTTCGGGTGTGCTTAGGTTATACTGACTGGGATGTTTTCAGGACTGCTACCAACAGTCTGGATGAGTTCACAGAGGCTGTGATGTCATACATCAGCTGCTGTGAGGACTGCTATGTACCATCACGCAACAGGGTACAACAACGACAAACCCTGGTTCACAGCTAAACTCAGACAGCTAAGGTTGGAAAAGGAAGATGCGTTCAGGAGTGGAGACAGGGACAGGTTTAGGGAATCGAAGTACAGGTTTAGCAAGGCAGTGAGAGAAGCTAAACGACTGTACTCAGAGAGACTACAACACCAGTTCTCAGCCAACGACTCTGCTTCTGTCTGGAGGGGGCTCAGACACATCACCAACTACAAACCTATGCCCCCCACTCCATTAACGACTTGTGCCTGGCCAACCAACTGAATGAGTTCTACTGTCGCTTTGAGAGACAATGGGACAGTCCTGACACCATCCCTTGTGACTCCATCCACCAGCTCCACCTCTCCTACCTCAGCAGGGGTCTGGGGCTCCATCGTTTAGCTCCATCCTGGAAAGGGATGTCAACAGAATGTTCAGGAAGCAGAACCCCCAAAAAGCAGCTGGACCAGACTCTGTCTCCCCATCCACCCTGAAGCACTGTGCTGACAGCTGTCCCCGGTGTTCACAGACATCTTTAACACCTCACTGGAGACATGCCGTGTGCCATCCTGCTTCAAATCCTCCACCATCATCCCTGTGCCCAAAAAAGCAAGGACCACAGGACTTAATGACTACAGACCCGTTGCCCTGACCTCTGTGGAAATGAAGTCAGGAGACAGAACGTGAGGCTGGGGAAACATGTCTGACTCCTGGACCATCAGCACCAGTTCCCCTCAAGGCTGCGTTCTTTACCCTCTGCTCTTCTCCCTGTACACCAACAGCTGCACCTCCAGTCACCAGTCCGTCAAGCTCCTGAAGTTTGCGGATGACACCACCTTCATTAGGCTCATCTCTGATGGGGATGAGTCTGCCTACAGGTGGGAGATTGACCACCTGGTGACCTGGTACAGTCAGAACAACCTGGAGCTCAATGCTCTTAAGACAGTGGAGATGGTTGTGGATTCCACAGTGTCGACTCCCCTGTCGAAACTGTGGAGTCCTTTGAGTAGTCAGAAAGACTAGAAAGGCGCTATATAAGTACAGTCCATTTACCATCCTTCCTCTTCCTGGGCACCATCATCACCCAGGACCTCAAGTGGGTGTGAACATCAGCTCCCTCATCAAGAAAGCCCAGCAGAGGATGTACTTCCTGCAGCAGCTAAAGAAAATCAACCTTCCAAAGACAATGATGGTGCACTTCTACACTGCCATCATTGAGTCCATCCTTACCTCCTTCACCATCTGGTACGCTGCTGCCACTGCCAAGGACAAGGGCAGATTGCAGCGTATCATTCGCTCCGCCGAGGTGGTGATTGGCTGCAATCTACCTTCCCTCCAGGAGCTGTATGCCTCCAGGACCCTGAGGTGTGCAGGATGATCCCTCCCACCCTGGACACAAACAGTTTCAGACACTCCCCTCCGGCAGGAGGCTGTGGTCCATCAGGACCAAAACCTCATGTCATAAAAACAGTTTCTTTACATCAACAAGAGATGGTGTCTCCCTCCCGAACCCAAACTGGGACCTGATTCCACAGGAGAGGAGCTTGATAACTGAAGGCTCTGGCTCCCATTCTACTTTTGGAGACTCTAGGAACCACAAGTAACCCTGCATTCTGGGAGTGCAGTGTTCTAATGTGGTAATACGGTATTATGAGCTCTTTAAGATACAATGGTGCTTGACCATTAAGAGCTTTGTAGGATTTTAAATTCTATTCTGGATTTTACACAGAGCCAGTACAGAGAAGCTAATATTGGAGAAATATGATCTCTTTTCCTAGTTCTTGTCAGTACACGTGCTGCAGCATTCTGGATCAACTGGAGACTCTTAAGGGACTTATTCGGGCAGCCTGATAATAAGGAATTGCAATAATCCAGCCTAGAAGTAACAAATGCATGGACTAGTTTTTCGGGCATCATTTTTGAGACAGGATGTGCCTGATTTTTGCAATGTTACATAGGTGAAAGAAGGCAGTCCTTGAAGTTTGTTTCATGTAGGAGTTAAAGGATCAAAGATAACTCAGATGTTCCTTATGGTGCTGCTGGAAGCCAGGGCAATGCCATCTAGAACAACTATATCTTTAGATAATGTGTCTCTGAGGTATTTTGGGCCAAACTTCAGTTTTGTCAGTTTTAACATTAGAAAATTGCAGTTCATCCAGGTTTTTATCTCCTTAAGGCATGCTTGAAGTTTAGCTAACTTGTTAGTTTCATCTGGCTTGATCAGTTGAAGAGGATTTGAAGATTTCTCCCATTCAGTTCCATTATAAAAACATATGAAAAAAGCTTAATATTTTAATAAGTATAAGAGGTAGAAAGATGTAGCGTCATAGCACATATCCTGAGAGCTATGAGTTGAATACAAGCATAAATGTCCTTAAAGAACTGAACATTTTGACATTTGAATGGTTTCTGTATCTCAAAGTATGCAGAAGTAGTAGTCGCCCGAAAAATGTACAGAAGAATAATAAGTAGGAAGTCAGAATAATATAGATTATAAGAACAATAGTGTGAATGCGGAGTCAGCACAATTATAGTTTTCATTCACTAACTAGAAAATGCAGTGTGAATGCTTCAGCTGAAATGCAGAGTTTGAAACAACTTCCTTAAGGAAAAGCTTTCCATCACCAGGAACTGAACCTCTGACCCAGCACTTCTCAAATAGTGTAACACTCAGTCATCCAATCAACCATGTTGAAACTGTATGTTGAAAAAACTCCTAAGGAAATTTGAATGAATGAAAACTATAATTCTGTTAAAAATAGAAACTGAGAGCAGCAGAGTGGTGAGTGGGAATCAGTGCTGCCATTGTAGTAAAGGTAATTCCAACCCCCATCAATGTTTTTATGGCAATATGAATTTGTTTGTTTGTACTTGCATTATTTGAATACTTGCTTTTATTCAAGAATTTACAGTAACATTATTTATTGATAATGATGATGTTGAATTAGCTAGATTTATTCATTATGCTTCTCTCTATGTTGCACGTTACTGTCTTTAATTAATTAATAGTAATAATTAAATAATAGTTTCACATGTAAATGGCCACACAAGGTAAAAACCTCACTTTCCTATGCTGCAAGACCCAGCTTAAATGTCAAGCAAACTACTTTCAACATTGAGTTTAATTTCAACTTGAAACCTAAAGATACAAGCAAATGCATTTTATCCACTGTAACAGGCTGGTCCTGTAGTTGAGCATGTGGTCCTTTAGGTTTGGACAAAAGTGTCTATCCTAACCAAATTTTGGTTGTAATGTCTGAATTAAAATCAGTCTGACTAACGGTTGTGGATTTTTTCCACAAAGAAGTCAGTGTAATTGTTAAAGGTATAAACCTGGGTTCTTGGAATTAAGTAAGTAGAACAAGCCCATGACTTTAGGTCTGGAGTTATGTAATATGGTATAATTTTTTTATCGAAGTCCAGCTACAACAAGGGGATTAAAATCATTTCTCTGCCAAGGAATGAACTGAATGCCCTCATTTTGAATTCTTGAGCCTAACCCAGGTCTATAATCATTCTCTCCATCAATACATATTTGAAATTTCTTGCTAAATGTCTTAAATTAATTTCACAGCAACAGTGCATTGTCACAGTTAATTTGTGTACAGAAATGATTCTGGCTTTTGGCTTTTCTCCATCTACATCCAGACAGGGCTGTTGTCAGGCCAGTGAACTCTGGCAGATTCTGTGCTGATACAATTTGTTGTTTCCTAAGTTATGGTTATGGGAAAACTTGCCTACATTTTAGCTATACTGTGCAGCAATGAGTAATTTTCTTTTAGCGTTAGACTGATGTTGATTTGAAGGTTGATATGTAATACTGTATGTAGGTACAGTACCGGGCCCCAGGAGTTGGTAGCTTGTTGGTGATATTTTCTTCATCCTTTTTTCTTTCACAAAAGCAGACAACTTTAAGTATAAGTTGACTGTAAGTTTCAGTTTTAATTTAATTTACTGTACGTGACAAAATGACAAAATGGCTAGACTGAGCCTTATCACTATATTACTTTTTGCAGCTTTTCAAATAAAATTGCTGGTGGCTCATCTTTTGAGCAAATAACCTGTACTCTGAAATTTGATCATTTTTAGGGAATGGTTTTAATGGTAGTTTTGGGAAATATGCTAGTCAGTATGTTGTTAGCATAAAGACTGGAAGCTGTGTCCAAAGTTCAAAAATACACTTATCAATACCTCTAAAGCTCATGTGTGCACAAACAGAAATGCAAAAACAACTATTTGTGGTTTTACAGGGAGTTACGTGCGTAACGTACCCACGTGAGGTTGCCTGTACAGCGACCAAAATCAAAATCTGTACTCACTGAAAGCATCTGGCTACCTATGCTATATGCGAAAAAACAGCATAGAAGTGCTGGGCAGATGAAGAAGTAGTTCAAGCACATAACTCCTTCTAAAGTCATGAATAAATACTAGGGGCGCATATGTGAGTGCTGACCCTTGGCACATGGCTCGTCTGTTTGTTTTGTATCAACATTTGCTACTGAAAAAAAGTCAATATGTGGCAATCATGTTAGGGAATATGTTCGTCACGTTTGTAGTGGTGATCTGGGCTCTGGTGATCCTCCGGGAGACTGTAAACGCTTGGAGCAAAGCCCCGGAATCTATGGAACAATGAATTACCTGCATGCCTGTCTACATCCGGGAACACCTGCTGAGCTTCTGACAGATTTAATAAAAACTCAGCCGAAACCTTTTTAGTGGTCCTGAAATCATCTGCTTCGCACATTGAACTGCCCATCTCAAAACAAAGAGGATTAAGCGTGGATCTAGAGGGGGGATACGGAACTGGCTCAAAAGGAGAGGTAGTTTCCCTCTCCCTACAATCACCCTATCCAATGTGCGCTCACTACAAAACAAGATGACTGATCTTTCCACACTTGCCAAGTATGACAGAGATTTTAGTAAAGCCAACCTGATCTGTTTTATGGAGTCCTGGCTTTCGGAGGATGTAAGCAACATTGATCTGTAGGGATACTCACTCGTTTAATTTGACAGAGACGCTAGACGAACAGCGAAAAGCATCAGAGGTGGATTATGCATGTTTATGAAAACCAGCTCGGCAACCAACTTAATGGTACGTGAAACTGACTGTTCCACTCAGTATGAGATCATGACTGTTTCTTTTCGACCGTACTACTTGCCTCGTGGGTTTGGGCAAATCACTGTCATTCTGGTATATGCGCCTGGCCCAGATTACACACTAGCAACTGAGTGCATAGTTGCCATTTGCAACGTAACTCTGCTGATGATCCGATCCTCTTATTGGGGGATTTAGACAGATGTGTCATTTCCACCCATCTGCCAAATTTGGAGCAATATGTGACCTGTCCAATGAGGCTTAATAAGACTCTGGACCAGTGCTTTAGAAATGTGGATTCCCACCACTAGGACTGTCAGATCATAACGTCATCCACCTCTTGCCAAAGTAGTTCAGAAACTAAAAAGGGAGAAACCCGTTAAACACCTTCAGGCCTGGACAAATGATTCAGTTGAAGAGCTGAGGGGTTGTTTTGATGCCACCGAATGGGACTTATTCCTCAATGACCAGGTGTCCTGTAATAACCCTGAACTGTTAACCTACACTATCACTAGTTATCTCAACTTCTGTGTTGACTCTGTCGTAAAAAGAAAAAAATGTTTAAAAAAATCTGTTTATTTCTAGTTTCACTCACCATTTTTCTGTCTTTTGGTTTGTCTTCCCGCTCTCCCCTTTCCTCTTTTCTCTTACTTTTCTGCCACTTCCTGTATGTACTCTGCTCTCTTTTTAGTGCCCATTTCAGCTCCTCGAAGGCCCCATAGCTTCCACAGTAACTCCTCTCCAGCTGAGGGCTTGGAAACCCAGGCTTTCTCTATCTTCACCCCTTCTAAGGCCCTCTCCACCTCTTCTCTCTCCTCTTCACCCTCTGATCCATCTCTCCATCCTCCCGCTTTCTTTGATGCCTCACAGACAGGTATTACATAATTCACTTCATATAATGCTATTTATTGATCTTGATTTGCTGTAAGGGCTAATGCTGCACTCACATTCAAGACAAGCATTAACTCCTACTTTTATCTGTTAATAATTTTATGATCACTGCTGTCAAAAATAGACCTGTATGACAATTTATACTGTTGGAGAAAATAACTAATTGCAAGTCTACACATCTACATGGTAGAGTTGGGCGACCGTTTCTATTTTCATATCGTTCGATTGCCAGAGGGCGGCGGGAGGGGGTGGGGGGAGAAAAAAAGCATCGACCTGCGGTGGAAAAGTTGAAACAGAATCAACTTTTGGAGAAACACAACCCGACATCATGCTGCGTTGGCCAATACGGTAAGCAGACCGGTCAAACTGCTCCACAGTAGGCCTGAAATATCACAAACCAGGTGCTATCCAGGCGGAGTTCATGGACCAAACTATGATACTCTCCCAGTTGTGTCCTCACTTGGTTTAATTTGTGTATCCAGACATCTGTGTCTGGCTTGCAGTCTATGCTGAAAAATAGCGATACCAAGAAGCTTCCTTTAGTTTGCGTTCATTTGTTTGAGAGAGAGAGAGAGACAGACAGAGAGACAGCGGTGGTCGAGCAACCTCGAGATTGAATGAGGAGAGGGAGCGCCGGTAGCGAGAAAGCCGGTGAATCAGAGAAATAAAACTTTATTTTCTGATTCTTTCACAGCAATTACATTCTAAAGCACACGATTTCAAATGCACAGTAGGGCGCAGATACTAGAGATAATTTTCTTAGTTCTGATGGTAAGTTAGTTAAAATCACCTTAATATCGGCGTAGGAAAAACCAATCGTCAATCACTCCTTCAATTGTCGATATAGGATCCGATTGCCAATCAGCACAAGCCTACTACATGGTTTTAAACTATTTTTTTAGGCATAATCACAAGCTCATTTCTGCATGAAAAAAACTGAAATGATGCCAACAAGTTCTCCAAAATAAATGACAAAATACATTTCTGATCTTGCCCCCTAATTGGCAAGTTGAAGCTCATTGCCCTCCAAAACTGTAACAAAATACTGATACAAAAAGATTTACATTACATTAGTGGTGCAGATGTTTGACATTACCATAGGTTGGCACAGTTTCCCACATATGATAGTAATGCCATGCTACTGGTAAGCATTGACAGCTCTGCACTGTGGCTGTTTGAGCAAACATTAGCTTCACAGAACGACAGGAGGAGCTGCTTCACAGCCCCAAATCGTGTAGGTCTCAATTCAGAGCTTTTCATGTAATAAGATTAAAACAATATGATTTGTGTAAACTATTCACTGTCTGCCAACTAATTGTCATGTCTGACACCTACCAAGCTAACTACTAACTCAACAACTGCCAAGCTAGTCAGCTAACTACCTGTCCGAAAATTCGAAGATAAAATGATAGTTTCTTAAAGACACCATCTTGGGCCTATTGTAAATAGTACAGACACCAGCATACAGAGAGCATATTAACCAGACAATTTTTTTGTTGTTTGGCCAACTCATGTAATTAATGTTGATTAGTTCCAGCTGTGCTTGCAACAGTTTTCTTTATAGCTGGCGAAATTGATGGTCACCAGCTATTCTTTAACTTGTTTACAGCTTGTACAAATTGAGGTTCTTGAAAATTGCACTCTTTCAAATCGCAATTTTGATGCAGCATTAGTCTTAGTATGCTTTTGTTCCACCAGTTTTCATCACTACCCTCTGTTTCTTTTCTTTTATTCTTTCTGTCTTCCTCTCTCAGCCTGTCCCAGTGCCTGGAGAGCACAGAGTGTTTCTTCCTTTTATTCTGTCCCCTCCTCCTCATTCTCAGCTCCTCTCAATTCCTTCCCGCCTATACCTCCACCACCTCCTGCTTCCAGGCAGCCCAAAGCTCGCCTCACCTCTGTGGTGGAGCCAGGCTCTGCCCTCACCAGGCCCGCCAGTCTGCCATCTGCCCCTGAGACAGGTACAGGGACAGGAGGAGGTGTTTTATCCTTTAAGAGGCTAGTTCCCACCTTTCAATTCATACACCTTTGACTACACCTTTACTTGTGTTTCTCCCTCTATCCTTCCATGTTTTTTCCCTTCTTCTCTTTTTCCCAGCTTCCTGGCAGAGTGAATGGAGGCCTCCTAAATCTCAGGCCCCTCTAGCACAGCCTGCCCTCTCTCCTAAGTTTCTGCATCTCTCTGCCAATGATCCTGGACAGCCTGCGGTGCTGCAGAAAAAGCAGAGAATAGACATGCCATGTAATGCTGCTCTACCTTTAAACCAACTCAAGCCTGACATCCTCCCCTGTTATTCAGCCTTGGCCTCCCTGCTGTACTCTTGTGTCCTTTCATTCATTTTCTCTGTTCTTTTCTAAACCCAGTGCCTCTTCTCCTGTGCTAACCTTTGATTTACTAATATATAACCTCGATTCCTTACTGATTCAGCATTTAGATGAATTTAGATAGTATATAGAATTCCACTGCCTATTTTATATAGTCCGACAACGCCCAAGTATAGTTAAAAATGTCAAGCCATTAGATTATAACGCTCATTGAATTAATATTTGCTCACATGCTGTATATAAATCACTTTGCTGGATATTCATACTGTAAGCAGTTGGTGTGGATGAATAGGGGAACAATCAATATAAACATATTTTATAGAACGATCTCCTTGACAACTGAAAGGTCCAGTGTGTAGGATTTAGTGGCATCAGGTGGTGAAATTGCATTTTGCAATCATTTGAATAAAGCTTGCATCACCCTCCCCTTCCAAGCGTGTAGGAAAAACTATGGTGGCTGTTAAACTCGTGAAAAATGCAAATAGCCCTATCTAGAGCCAGTGTTTGGTTTGTCCGTTCTGGACTACTGTAGAAATATGGCGGTGGGACATGGTGGACTCTGTGGAAGGGGACCCGCTCCCAATGCAGATAAAAACGGCTTATTCTAAGGTAATGAAAACACAATGATTCTTGATCTGTGCCATTGTTGTCCAGAAACTATTAAAAACACATCAGTGAGCCACACTGTTACACTGGGTGACATGTTCCTTCATTACCATGAACACACACACTGCAATTTATTTTGACTCAATCCCACATACACTGTCCTGCTGTCCCAAATGTGTATATTTGTGAGGTGTTTTTAAAGATTTATGTTTTCAGTAAGCACCAGTGGGCTTGGAGCTGAGGGCCACAGCCACAGTCCAAGTCAGAAAGTATTAGCGACAGACTAACACATTGTTGATTTTGGTCTTTTCACAGGATCTGTTGACAATAAAGCCCCATCCAGACATGCACCTCATTATTTATATGTGAGGGGAAAACAGGTTAAAAAAAAAATCATACAACCACTATAATAATGAGACCAGCTGTCCCTCTACTTATATTTTCCAGTTTCTTTCATGCCCAATTGCATGGATGAAATATCCAGGAAATTGCTTTACATACAGCATGTGAGGAAACAAGGGTCCCAACAACGTCTTGTCTTTCTATGTTTGTGCACTGTCAGATATTATAAAACAGGCAGCAGAATTCTCTATCTAATAAATGATGAAACTGATGAGTGCGAGAGGCGCGGCGAGCATCTGGGCTCTTTTGTAATGGTCTTGTCATGTCTGAATAAAGCCGCAAGGAACATTAATGTAACAGACTTATATCTCTGAATGACACAAAACCATTACATAAACACATAGATGAAGCCAGAAATGTCACATGTTTCATGTCTGAAAGGAGCTTGAGAAAACTATATAATGCTAGTCTTATCTTCAAAATTGGCTCATTCACAGTATTTTGTCACAGTTTGTTTTACTTTTTTTGTGCATAAGAAATGATAAGTTAAATGTATTGCAGTGGGCTTAACAAAACTTTTTTTCCTCTCTTTGTATACTAACATTTTGCTGCAGCAGCATTCATGTTAAAGTTACAGCATTCAACATTCAGTTTTGGAAGTGTTACAGATATGTTACTAGGTCTGATTTAATAAGATTAATGTTGTGACTTTCATGGAAAAGTAAATTATTCAAACATGAGACTGACATGTAAAATTGCCAACACATTTATGTAACAAGGTTCATGTTTGAAAAGAGCTTACAGAAAGAATCTCCTGCTCACTTACTGTGTCATAAATTTCATCCTTGTTAGCTACTCTGTTTCCTCCTTAATACCCTGATCTGTGTCCATCCCATGTCTTTTTCTTATATGGTGATTTTGCCTCTGGCTCTTCATGTGCTGCTTCCATTGGTCCTTTTCCATCTACTGTACTTTCTGCTCTCCCTCTCACCTGTTTGTTAGTTATCCATAGTTATTAGCTAAGTGACTGCTACAAACACTAACACTGGAGAAAATGCCTGCTGAACTGATTCTGGAAAGCATACTTAAGTTTTGGCTCATTGATATTCCGCCTTCCATTCCCTCTACTCTTCCCCTCCTTCTCATCCCTCTGCCCCATTATCTTTCCTCTCTGTCAGCTTCATTCTCTCTGCCCACTGGTCAGTCTTTGGAGCAGAAACCCCAGGGAGGGTCTGGATTTGTTCCTTCCTGGAGACCCCAGCTCACCCGTACAGTAGAGACCCCCTCACCTTCTCCTTTAAGTCCTTCATCTGCTCTTGTGCTCTGTGGGCCTCCTCCTCCTTTTCAGCCTCAAATATCCCAAACTGCCATAGCCTCCCGCAGTAACCAAGATGCAGGTACAGAATCAGAAAGGAACGATGATCCATGTTGTTCCTGCTTGATTAGAATTGGCATCAAAATTGAGTAACTAAACCCCACCAATATGCACGTCTCCCCTTGCTGGTTGTTTTTTATTAAAGCAGCTAAACACTTGATTCCACACTGGTAAAAACATACACTGTATATGCTGTGCTGTTGTGGTGGCATATGAACATCAACTTTCAGGTTATTATGTATTATCTCTTCTATGCTTTTCTTTCATTTTAGAATTCAAAAGACAGTTAAGCACGCTGAGTGAAGAGGATAACCAGTGTACAACAACTACAAGTGAGCATAAACACAAAATGCAGTGCAGTTGAATAACTGATACCTATATGCATGGCTAATTTTATATGTCTTTATGTTGTTCAGCGCCTGATCCCAGATCCCTGGCCAGCCGGAGGCCAGAGCCATCCAGGGCTTCAGAACAGAAAAGAGATGCACATTTTGGAATTGAGGTTGTCAAGGCAGTGGGGTGAGTAAATATAAAAGGCTGCGTTTTATAGGATTTGGTGTTTTTTAATATTTGGTGTGGCTGGCATGGCTGTAAAGGAATATTCCACCCTCAGATACTCCAATGCTGTTAATGTTGATGCCATCAATTTGTGGTGTCAAATGTGAATGTGAATGAGCTGTAAGTAAGTATGAAGTTAAGCATGAATGTTCATTTGTGACATTGGAAGTAGTAGTTTGCTCATAACAACTGAGGATACTGTCATCAGAGAACTACATTCACTGATGTAGAACATATGATAGGGTTGAAAGGGCTAAAAAGCTAGTAAGAGGACCTTGATTTGGCATTGTTTTGTCAAAGTTAAGATGTATTTATAACGCACTTTCCAAAATAAAAGTAATAAAGTGCTTTACAACAAAAGCATTTAACACAAAATATCTAACAAGCAGTATAGTGACAAATACAAGAGCAATAAAATAGAACTAACAAATCAGAAACAAGATCAACAAAAGACAACGTTATCAGTGAATTTTGAGAAGGTTTTTAAAAACGGCAGTTGAATTGGTGAATAGATGTGATATGTAAACTATTTCAAAGATAAAGGGAACAGAAAATATTCTGTCCCTCTTCATTTTAAGACAAAGACCTCTGTTTAATTTTAGAAAATATGGGGACATCTAGCCTTGCATAGAGTACAGGCAGTGATTTAGGTTAGTTAGATTACTGCGAACATTGCACTGACAGTACAGATGAGTGTTGTCTGCGTAAAAGTGGAAGGATACATGAAGCTTCAGTTGGTTATTTCCTAGATGTTCCTACATGTTCAAGAAATACTTTAAACAACCCTTGTGAAATTGGAAGGGTTTAGTGTGAAAAGATTTTGCTGGTTCCGCTGGTACATTTCCTTTTAACAGTGCACAGCATTTATAACAGCCTCTGAAACCGAGGAAAACCAGATTGCAATGATGTATGACGTCTTCCAAATCAACATGCCATGGAGTACTTATGTTTATGCTTATGTTTTCTAAAAATGAGAGGAAACAGAACTGCATTCTGTGACTGCTACAGCAGCAACTAGTACCAAGACTGCAGCAGCAAGTTAATGCACTGCTTCAGTTTAAAAAAAACATGTTTCTATATTTCAGTAGGCATGAATACCCATGTGTGAAATTTAACTTAACAACATGTGATGCCATTTCGCTGAGCAATGAGACTTGTCTTTGTCTTGCCTGTAACATCTTGACAACTGATTGTGATTGATTGTATTAATTAGTTGAACGTCGGAAAAATACACTATATTGCCAAAAGTTTAGGGACGTCTGCCTTTACATGCACATGAAGTTTAATGGCATCTCATTCTTAATCCGTAAGGTTTAATATGAAGTTGGCCCACCCTTTGCAGCTATAACAGCTTCAAATCTTCTGGGAAGGCTTTCCACAAGGTTTAGGAGTGTGTTTATTGGAATTTTTGACCATTCTTCTAGAAGCACATCTGTGAGGTTAGGCACTGATGTTGGAGGATCAGTGAAGCGGGTGTGTAGTGCGGGTAGCTGGCAGTCTCCGGAGGCGAAATCGTCCAGATGGCGAGAGTGGCGTGGTAGTTGATGATCCGAAGGGAAGACTGAGGCAGTGATCACCGGCAGAGCGAGAGTCTGTAACAAAGACAAAATGGAGTTACCACCGAGGCGAGAAACAAAACCGAAACTTATCTTAAGTGCAGCGGGAGCCGTTACGTTATACCCGTACGTGAGTACGAAGGACGATCTGGCATTGGTAGTGTGGAGATGCCTGGTATATAAACCGTGTAGATCAGCGATGATTGAAGACAGGTGTGCCGGTGATCAGCAGCAGACAGGAGACTGGGAAGCCAGACCAGAACACAGACACACCCACACCCACATGCACACACAAGGTAGGACAGGGGACAGCCAAGAAAAACAAGGAGAGACAGGTACACTGAAGCACACAAGGACCGTGGGGGACAATTGCTTCCACTTTGTTATAATACCACTAACAGTTGACCGTGGAATATTTAGTAGTGAAGAAATTTCATGAATGGACTTATTGCACAGGTGGAAACCTATCATTGTACCATGCTTGAATTCACTGAGCTCCTGAGAGTGACCCATTCTTTCACAAATGTTTGTTGAAGTCTGTATGCCTAGGTGCTTGATTTTATACACCTGTGGACATGGAAGTGATTGGAACACCTGAATTCAATGATTTGGAGGGGTGTCCCAATACTTTTGGCAATATAGTGTACATTGTCAAACAGAAAAATATGCCTGGAAATGCAAAGCACATTGCTGCTACACATATTTAATGGTGTTAGAGCATTTAGTAGATGTAGATGTTTCCTATAATAATAGTAATATAATGTAATTTTTCATCAAACATTAATGTTTTTATTTTACTACTTTTGCTGTGTAATCATACATGGCAACAAATTATTTGTAGTGTATATGATATTGTGGTAAATGTAAACTTGTCTTCCAACTACTCAAAGCTCTTCACACACTACATATCACCCCATGCATACACTGATGGCAGGTGCCAACTGCTCATCAGTTCAAAGAAACTAACTAATCATTCATACACACACATACACACACACAGGGCACAATTTGGGGTTCAGTGTCTTGTCCGTCCAAGGACACTTGGGGGAAGCTGGAATCAAACCATCGACCTTCCGATTGGTGGACGACCCGCTCTACCACTAAGCCAGAGTCACCCGTTTGTGGTGTGTTCCATACTTATTCGGCAACTGAAGGACATGAGTCTATCTGGTCTCATTTTATTCAAAGCCAAAGGAGATCTGCACTGATTATAAAGTTTGTTGAGAGATACAGTCCATTATTTTTGATATGTACAATTATCATTACTGATTAAGAAGAAACTTAAGGATCAGAACATGACTAATGCCTTATAAAGGCAACCACCTCCAAAGGTACAGTGGTCAATATGTATAGATCATTAGCCTGTGCAGCACGCCTACTGCTCCACCCAGCTTGCATGGGAACAGGATTTGAATTCCTCCCTAACTAGGTAATTAATTAAGGTAATTCAGTATAAAATTTTGTGTAGCGCTTATATTCTCCGACAAGACTTTCCAAAGTTGTGGACAATTATCCTGACCAATGTTGGCATGGTTCTTTGTTACATCTATTGAGATTTGGTACAGTACAGTAAGAGACGAGACTACAAATAAAAGGATTAAAATAGATGGAGAAAAAGAGAACTAAAAATGTGACTTGGTCTATGGCTAAGAGACCATTGTGTGAAAGAGATAGGAGAGTTACACAGAACCTTGTGTTACCAAGTTCTGCAGTCAGTATAGAAGAAAAGTGTGTGTACATATCTAAGGTGGAAGTTGGTCCATTGTGTCCAAGAGGGAGTTCTATTTCTCATTTACCATCTACTTCACATTTTTACATCAGTCACAAGTTATAGCCAAATATGGCTCACCTTTTACCTACATGTCCCAGAATTTGCAGGATTCCAGGGTTAGCTTGTGCTGGATCAATGAGTCGATATGAAAAGAGTGTTTGGGACAGGTGTTTTCTGTGGAAAAAACCATTGCAGATAAAAGAAGCATTTCTTTCACACATGTCTTGTGTTCAGGAACAACCTGTCAGTAATACGAATATGATTAAAGTCATGGTGGCTATGTTGCCAACATGTTCTAGAAAGGCCAGTCTTTTCCCTACATGCCCCAAACAGACAGTGATTGCAGGTATTCCATTTAGACAAAGAGTTATGGCATATAATGACATGGCCTATTTTGAGGGAATTCATTTTAGATAGTCCATTGGGAAGTAATCCTGTTCTGGTTCAGGAAAAATCACATGAGGATAAAGAACATATAAAACATATGGTAGATATGTTACCATCTTGTCCCTGGAAGGCAACCATTCCTAGTTTTCCCTCTGTGACACAAAAAGACCCTGGTGTCAGAGTCATTGGTTTATCCTCTACGGAGCCAGTTAGTGCTCAAGGTGAAGGCTTGGTTATAACCAGGCATATTTTGATGGAGAAGCCCTTGAGTAAAGGTGAAGTCTTAATTCAAGATATTTCCCCAGGTACTGTTCAGGATCTGGACAAAAGAGAAATGTTTAGTTCAGTGATGATGTTGCCCTCATGTCAGTATTGAACCTATATGCCCCAAACAGACCCAAACTCCTGGTATGCCATCTCGAGATCAAAACAATTCAGAGAACAAAGATTGGCATACCTTGAGGCAATTGATAAGCAAGAGACCAGAGAAGAACCCACAAGCTTACATTGTTCAGTGGATATCGAAAGACATAGAAATCCTTAAAGAAATGGTAAATATGTTGAATAGTTTCCCACAAAAAAACAACGTTTTTGGCTTACCCTCTACTCCACGACAAGAACCCAGAATGGTTAATGTAATGCCCTCATGCCCCAGACATAGTGGAGTTCCTGGTTTGCATTCAAAGACTGGACAAAAACGTTGTTTGTCCAGCTGCAATGAATGATTTACTTATAAAGGTTTTCAGTGGGAGAGTCCATTTATCAAAAGGGAAGTGCAGATTCTGTATGCAGTTTTGTGGTTTAGTAAGAACACTGCTGAGAGTATGAGTGCAATATTACCCTCTTGCCCTGAGAATGCTAGTGTACCTGGGTTTCCCTCTGCTCTGACACTGACATTAGCTGATGGCCCAACTATGGTGAATTTACTGCCTAGTTGTACAAAGGAATCTAGAGTTCCTGGAATGCCACTTAGAGACACCACCAAACAATTTGAGTGGCTAATGGAAAGAAATTCATTGCTACTCCCTAGGGAGAAGCAGTTACATTACATTTACAGGATGTTAATGTGTTCAATATTGATTGTGATATAATCACAAATATGGTATCGATATTGCTCTCCTGCCCTCGGACAGCGTGTTTACCAGGCTTTCCATCAGTACCATGTAAGATGTTGGCAGATATACCAAGTATGATCAGTCTGCTGCCTACTTGTCCAAGACATTCCAGAGTTTGTGGAATACCCTCTAGATTCCACAGTGAGTCTGATGAAGCAGAATGGAGTGTAGACAAAAGGCCAGTATGGGAAAAGCCAGTAACAAACCCAGGAAGACTGTCAGTAATACATGACCAGAAGATGTATTTTAGAGAAAAGGCAGTGGTTAGAATTATGGTATCAATGTTGCCACCCTGTCCCAAACACTCATATATTCCTGGAATTCCCTCTAAGGTAGGAGAGAGAGCAGTGGAAGCTTTGATGAAAGATTCTCCCAACATGTTAAAATCCTTAGCCACTTTCCCAAAACGTTGTAAAATTTCAGGTCTACCTGCAAACAATAGTGCAAAAGAATGTGATGGTTGGTACTTGGACAGGGATGCAGTTTGGGAAAATCCTTTTAATAGAAGGTATGGAGTTGCTCACCAAGATTCTACAGTTAAGGAAATGTTATATAGGGACAAAGAAATAATGCTAAGTATGTTTCCATCATGTCCACGACAAGCCCTGAACCCTGGATTTCCATCCACTCAGCGACCCCAAGCAGTTGATGCCATTGTGGGAAAAAATCCAGACATGGTACAATTGCTGCCACGTTGCCCAAGACAGTCAAGTATCATTGGTTTCGCTTCAAGATTGTCGATTATTTCTGATTCTAAAGGAGCGGGGTGGCCAGTGATGATGATAAAGACACAAGGCTGCTGTCCATTTTACAAAAAGTATGGTTCTCCTCACAAAGATATAATGAAGGTATTTCCTTCTCTTGAACCTTCTTGTACAAACATTGCTCTCAGTTCTGGCTTCACAGCAGGTCCACCACCTGACATAGGCCAGATTCCAAATATAGTAAATATTGTGCCATCTTGCCCAAAGAAAGCTTCTTTTCTTGGGGTACCATCAACACATGTGCACCACTCAGGACAGCGGTGGCCAGTTAAAATACAGCTGTTGGTGAAGTCAGGAGCAAAAATAATTGTAAAGGAAAGAGAAAACTTGATGAGTCAACAGCTGTCACTGGAAAAACATTCCTTTTGTAAGGTTTGTGTCAGAGAGATATCCATGCAGTTCTTATTCCCTAGCCAAGATGTGGAAAGAGGATGTACGACAAAGAATGACAATCATGTCATCATCCTGTCCTGTCGAGGCCATTGTCAAAGATGTACCATCACCAATTTCTGAAATCCAAGTGGACCAACAGTCTTCTAGAGTTAATGGGATTAAGATGTTATGGGATGAGGCCAGTCCAACAAGATTAGACCTTGACACAAAGAAAACAAAATCTGATGTTTGCTTACCTTTGAAGATGCATAATGGGGCTTTTGGATACTGATTGAGGCTGAAGAAATAGCCGTTCTAGAAAAAGGGTGAGTGAATTGAGAGAGTTGGAGTTGGAATTATCTCTGTGATGTCAGGAGGTTAGTTTTTCAAACATGCTTTTCAATTCTGTTTTCAGAAACTTGCATTGTAGAATGTGGCACTCCATTCCTGACATGCCACTATTCTTGAGTGTTAGAAAGAGGTGGGTTGCCTTGGTTTGCACAGTGATGCAATGATGTAATCCATTTCCACAACAATGCATTTGCTTTATCTCAACACGATCTGACTGACTTATTTATGCCAATATTTGCATTTATTGTGCGTGTCATACTTTGTGTAGCTTTGAGTTATTCTGTGGTTCCCGAAATTTATACAGGTTTTTCCTTCTTGTCACGTGTCATTATCTCAGCCCCTGGTTTCAAAAGCATACTCAAGAAACACAGATATCAATGCATGAGAAGGGAGATACTGTTGGCAAAGAAGCAGAGACTGGTGTAGTCACTGTGGAGGGTCATGGTTTCATACCCTTAGAAGAGTCAGTAGAGTCAGTGGACATCATTACTACACATTATGGCACTGTGGATCAAGGGTGTGTTAGATACTCTGAGAATGGGTAAGTGCGAGAGAGGCAAATACCTGGCCTCTGTTTTTGTCAGTTTGATCTAGGTGTAGTGATGTGTGTTGCATGGTTTTAATTTATAATGTCCTCTTGAGGTAGGCTTTATTTCTTGCTGTTTATAGTCAAATTGTAGTGCTAGCGCTACTGAGCAAAATGGGTTACCCTAGAGACAAACGAAACAAAATATTAACAAAACAGCAATCCAAGTCAGTTTGGAAATAAATATAATTAATAATACAATTTAAATAAATCAAAAGCAACAAAGACACCATGAAGTTAAGTGTAGAAGTCAGACGACAGCAGAAACACTAATTAAGTCATATTTGATTGTTGGAGAAGAGTTTTAAAAGTTAAAGATGAAGATTTTCTACATGTCTTTGGAGGTAATAGCTTAAGTCAATACAGAGGTGTTTAACAACATCCTCTACATCTGTGTGAGTGAAATTCTTAATTTAAAGAAATCCACATTATTTTCATGGATTATATATATGTTGTACAACTCAAGTACTAGAGGGATATACTGTGGAGAATACTTTTGTTGAACAATTTGAAGTATTTTTTTCACCCATAACATTAATAACGCTGGCTTTACAGCACTGGCTGTTAGAAAAGTAGTTGTAGAATCAACCTAAGGAAATGCTGTGGCATGATGTTTTGCTTGCAGGAGTGCAGCTTTTTAGCTCTAGTGGAGGGTGGTTTTAATACAGGCTGGAATAAGTTTGGAGTGAATAGCATTTGTTGAAATTGCATGAAGACATATTTTACAAATGATAACGAATAGTAATATACAGTTTTATTACCAACTTTGCTATCATATGTAAATTAGTTGGAATTATTATTATTATTATTATTATTGATTGAGGTACACTGTACCATACTTGCATTGTATTGTGATGAAAATATGTAGAATTACAGTGTTGGTTATATGAATGCTCTTATCCATTATTATTTTTATTTGGCATCTTTCAACAGTAAACTTTGATATAACTTATTGTATTTACCTTCTCTTTAGACATGAAAACAAGGTTTCACTACAGCTGTCATGTCCAATTGTTGCTGGTGCAGCAGAACTCCCATCCGAAACCCAAATAAATAATGCTGAGCAGCAGTTAGAAAAAGATTCTACAAACAGGACCATACAATGGGAGGAGCTACCAAAGGCGACTACAGTAAAATGTCCTACAGACATGACCATACTATGGGAGGAGCTACCAAAGGTGACTACAGAGGTAACTAGAAATGCATCAGAGGAAGAAATGATAAAAGAAATGGTCAGTACGGTCCCATCGTTCCCTGGTGCTGCCATGATCACAAGTCTACCTTCAATGAAATTTGACACTGATGATGAAATGAAGACAAATACAGAAGTTGGCATGGCAGATCTGTTGCCACTATGCCCAACGGCTAGCAGAATATTTGAATTAACTGCTACTGCTAAACAAAGAAATGAATGCCTACTGGACAGTGGATCTATTTGGGACAAGCCATCAAAGGATAATGAAATTATAACCACTGAGGGTGCTCTTCATTTAAAAGGACATGCAGATCTAGTAGAACAAATGGTGGATAAAAAGTCTTCCTGCCCTAGTGCACAATGTGTGTCATATTATGTGAAGCCTGAAACTGAGTACAACCAGTCTACTTTCTTGGACACCTGTGCCAGTGTGACAAACATTGCTGGCATGCCATCCAAATTGCCCGTAAAAGAAGAAAAACACTGGCTTATAGCTCAAAAGCCAGTCTGGGAGAAACAATCCAAGATGAAGGAAATATTCTGGCCATATGCATCAAAGGATGATCAAAAGAACAAGAAAGAAATGGTTTTACTGGTACCGTCTTGCCCCAGAGAGGCCAGAAATCCAGGGTTTCCATCTGTACCACAATACAGTTTAGTTTTTTATGGACCAAATATGGTGGATATTTATCCTGGTTGTCCAAGTGTATCCAATATACCAGGTTCACCATCTATCAGTGAAGTCAATAACAGATCATGGATATCTCAACAGGAACCACTTTTGGAGAAAAAATTGAAACCTGAATTTGTTGTCATTACAGTGTCACCAAAAGAGAAGGATGAAATTAAACTAATGGGAGCTTTGTTACCAACTTGCCCAAAACATTCTTGCATACCAGGTGTCCCTTCAATTCCACAACCTACTATAGCACATCATGGATCAGATATGATGAGCCTTATAAGCTGTTGTCCCAAAACCTCTTGTATTGAAGGTATTCCATCATTAATGGAACATTTGAGGAAAAGCTGGGCTACAGATTACAAACCCTTAGGGGTAACACTGCCAAAACTCAACACAGTCATGATTGAAGATAGACCTCACAACGATGACAAGAAGGCCATGTTAGCTTTAGCCCCAACTTGTCCAAAAGAAGCTTGTATCCCTGGATTTCCATCTGCTCTGGAACCTACAGTAATCTATAATGGGTTTAGTAGGGTCAATCTCCGTCCATCTTGCCCGGTTGTCTCCAGTATGGCTGGTTTTCCTTCAATGCAGAAAGCTGACAGCAAAGACTGGAACACTGTTCATCAGCCATTATGGGAGAAGCAAATTAAAAAGGAGTCTGTATTACTACTCAAGAACAATAAAATGGACAAATACATGAAAGGTGTTGTTTCTCTTGCACAAAGTTGCCCAAGAGAATCACTCATCTCTGGCTTTCCCTCTGTACCTAAACCCAAAATGATTAATGTTGTTGACATGCCAAATATGGTCAGTCTTGCAAACTCATGCTCAAAAGTATCACAAATACCAGGACTTTCATCATCTCATAATTCAAAAGAGTGGACAATGAGCAGGGAGCCACTATTTGAACCAAGAATGAAAGAAAAGCAGGTGTCATTGATTGACAGATGTGAAAGAGATAAGAGAGCAATGAAAGAAATGGTTTCCCTTGTACCATCCTGTCCAAAAGAGGCACGGACATCAGGATTTCCTTCTCATCCAAATCCCCTAACTGCGTATTATGCGCCAAATATTATCAGCCTTTTAACATTGTGCTCCCAAGTTTCCAAAATACCTGGATTCCCATCAGTTGATATGGATATGGGAGTAGGATGGGTAACAGAAAAGGGGTCATTGCTGAAGAGACTACCAAAGAAGGGGGTCATATTTGACTCATCAAATGACAACAAAAAGATAATAAGGAATATGGTTTCCTGTGTACCATCCTGTCCTAAAGTGTCAAGTATTCCTGGTTTCCCATCTATTCCAAATCCCAAAATAGTGTATTACGGCCTAAATGTAGTCAACCTCCTCCCTTTGTGCCCCCTAGTTTCTATCATTATTGGATTTTCATCAATTGAAAGGCACAAAGAAGGATGGGTTGCTGAACTGGGTTCATTGATGCACAGACCACAAAAGAACATTCTGTTTAGGATTAACAGCTCACCAATTAACATAGACAAACCAAACAACATGCTTGCTTTGGTTCCTTCTTGCCCAGGAGCATCAAAGATTCCAGGCTTCCCTTCTGTCCCCCGATACAATATGCTGAGTCTTGTACCTGTTTGCCCCAAGGTATCCAGTTTGCCTGGATTTGCATCCATTGAAGGGGGCTCAAACTTCCAATGGCTTTTTGATCCACACACTTTGTGTGATAAGCCATCAAAGGAGCCCCTTTTTGTGATACACAGTCCAAATCAAGACAGAGAAACTATGAAGACAATGTTGGCCTTAGCACCATCTTGCCCAGAAGCATCAAGGATCCCTGGGTTCCCCTCTGCACCTCAAACTACATCCAAGATTGAACCCAATATTATAAATTTTGTACCTTGCTGCTCCAGCACTTCAAGTCTCACAGGATTTGCCTCCATGACTACAATCCCAAGCACAGAGAGGCCAAATGAAACAAAATCAGTTTTGATAAAGCCTCAGGAGAAGAGGGTAGAAATGATTATGACATGTGCTGGACAGGACCAGCTATATTGCTACAACATGAAAAGCATGGTGACATTAGTGACATCCTGCCCAAAAGAGGCCAGAGTACATGGCTTTCCTTCTGCTCAAGTTGAAAACAGACAACCAAACATGGTCAGCTTATACACATCTGCTCCATGTGTTTCACGTGTCCCAGGTTTTCCATCAGTAAGGATGCTTAGCTCTGAATGTATAAATATACAAACTAGGACAACACACAGCAAGTTCCATTATGAGAAGCTGCAGAATGAGAAGATTTTTCTTATTGCGAAATTTCCAGCAAAACATAAACATGCACAAGATGAAATGAAGTACATGGTAGCACTGGCTCCATCATGTCCACATTTGACTCGAATTCCTGGGTTCCCCAGCATTTCACAATTAAATCCAACAGAGAAAGAAACAATGACTGTTCCATTCCCTTCTTCAACTGAGAAGCATACATCAAAAGAATTGCCTCATGCACAGTCAACTCAGTCATATCTCAAAGATGCAAGTATTCCTGGTGTTCCCTCCACATCTTTTAGCAGCCCCAGCACAGCACTTGCATTTGGTGAGACATTTACAGCATTAAAATCGAGGTCACATTCACCTTTCTTTGTCTTGTTTCTTTTTGTGTATTTTACTATGTTTGCTTTTATGACAGAGGAGAAATTCAAAGGCGGTGCAAAGCAAAACATAGACCCTTTTTTAGATAACAGGTAAGTAGAAGAACCCAGTGCTCTTGCATTGTTTGCTGTGAAAGGGGCCAGTTTAGTGCTTGCCTAACATGGACTGTTTGGACCAATAAACGGTAGCTTTAGTAACTTGACAATACAGTGCATGGTAAATTTCAGCATCTCTTAAAAGGCTGTATTTCATTACATTTTTTATTGTATTGCTGCATGAGTTCTGTGGATCATGCCTTAAAATCCTTTACATTTGGGTCCTCAGCAAATCACAAACAGAGAAGATAACAGCAGAGGAACCCCAAACAGTGAAGAAACCATTGGACATATCACAGCCAGTGGGAGTCTTGGGTTGGGAAGTATTGGAGGCAGAGGGAACAATAACAGAAAAACAAGCAGAATCCTCTTTGTCAGCAAAAGAGGAAGAGACCTCAGGATTAGTAAAAGCTATTGTGGGTGTTTTCCACAAAGGGTAAGTGTAAGACTGATCTGACACTAATAGTGTGACGCATGCAACGTACTGTGCATCAATTATTGGTAATCCTAAATGGAGACCGATATTTCATGATCCACTTCATCATATATTATATAACATACTATTTTCCAATGCAGATTTTGACATTTCAGAGTTAGGGGTAAAAACTGGACTGCATTTGCATGGGAATTCATTTTACTTTCACCAATACTCACTGGTTTCTAGAATTAGCTACATGTTTATTGAAACCATTGTTTTTGCATGGCTCCAGGTTTCACACACTCACTCCAGTATCCATGTCTCACAGTTATGAAACAGTAGCATCCATTTTGGGGCCGTCTAGCTCTTCTGAAGTGGATCACCAACCCAAGGCTGTCTATGCTATGGATCTGAAAGACAAGACAGTGACCCCTTCGGATGAGTTCTTTCCATATTTCATGGACAACACTTCTCAGATACAAAAGATAGAGGGCCAGTTTGAAAATATTCATATCAAACACAACATTGAATATCCAACAAGTGCTGAGCCTTACATGTGGGACTTGGTAGGTGATCGATCAGCATCTCCATCACCAACTACCAACAGTGATAATGGGTTTTTGGTTTGTGCAAGCATGAAGAAATGGCCACCATTGACAGAGGCAGATATCAATGAAATATCAAAGGACGAGATTGAACAAGTAGAGGAACAAGAGGCCGCTCTTGATCAATGGCATACAAAGGAGAGATCACTCACACGGCAGGGCTCTGTTCAAACTTTAGTGTACATTGAAAGTTTGTTAGCAAGGCACCAGACTGATACAGAACAGGATGAGGTTAGAACAGTGTCAACTTCTTCACAGCTGGATAAAGGGTGAGTGCTGGGGGACAATGACCAAGTTAAGTGTTTGGTTGCACGGTGTGACAGTGTACATGTTCTGCATTTTTGGTGATAACATTGTCTCTTGTTCTGCGTATGATCGCTTACTACTCAGGAAATTGTGATGGTCAACTATTTGTAATAGCCGTAAGGATTGGCATTGTGATAAGGAATGGTAATATTGCCTTTTTCTGTAGTGTTTTACATAGGTGTTGTAAACTGAGGTTAACTTTGTCTTTGTGTCCTTCATGTGCTGCTGTGTTGTTTCAATGACAGTGTGCATGCACATAAGTAAAGCAGAATATTCCAAATGAAGGTCAGTTTTGTTTTTACAATGTGTAATAAGATTTGGTTTCTGTCTTTTTGGTTGAGCAGATTAATAGTTGGTTGGAGACGGGGTGCATGGTACAACTATATGACAAAGTAAAGAACAGCAAATTCTGAAGCTTGTCCTTTCTTTTCCTTAAGCCCCCAACAATCAAGCATGGAAGACATTTCTGCCACTTCCCTGCAGCCTACATCAAATGAGTTACTGACAGATGCCAGTGTACATAGAGAGATACTCATGGACAAACCATCAGATTTTCAGGACATTAGTCAGGTTGGACCACAAGCTGACATTGCTGTCCCTCACCGAGGCAGAAAGCCCAAGAGAAAAGTTCCAGAACCTGAACAGGAAGGGTCTAATCAAGAAAAAGACACTGTTCCATTACGACCACTCAGAAGGAAGGATAGTTTAAGAGACTGCAAACAAAAATCTGATGGTTTGTCAGTCAAGCTCTTCCCTGAAGTTGTTCCAGTCCAGTCTGTAAGGAAAGATGCTACTGTTGAGATAATTCTGACAAAACCTGCCACTGCCCCATCTTCCAGCATAAAGAAAGGAGACAGTAGCATTCCTCTAGGTGTACCTCAGAATGGTCATGCCCAAGAAAGTGTTCAAGTAACACCATACACAGGTGACCATAGACAAAAAGGGGAATCTGTGCAAATATCCATGGATGTTGTCCCTCCTCCTCGTGTGAAAAGAAGAGATGGTAGTTTGCCACCTGAAACTCCACAGAGAACTGCCCCTTGCAAGCCTCTGAGGAGAAAAGACAGTGTCACTAGAGAGAGATCTATTCCAGAAACCAATGACCAACAGGATTTGGAAGCCCAAGTCAGTTATGCTTTGAAAACATCTGATGCTGTTCTTCCTCAACCTTTTGAGAGAAGTTCTTTTGTCTCAGGTGCTCTTGATCCTTTACAGAGCATTGATAAACCCTGTCAAACAGCCACTGAAATGATCCCATCACAACCTGTAGGAAGAAAAGACAAAACAACCAAACAACACTCTCAAGAAACGTATTTTGTTTGGAGTGGATCTCTACAGGCAGACACAGAATTGGTCTGCTCAAAGGACACAGAACAAACCTCTTGTACCCCGGAATGGCCCAAGAAAGACATTAATACATCTGTCCAGGCCTCTTCTCATGTAATTCCTCCCTCGGAAACAAAGGGAATTGAGAGCATAACCCCAAAGCCAGAACCAGAGATATTTCATGTTGAGCAAACTGCTCCTCTATCAGTTATCAAGAAGATACGTCTTCCACAACGTGGAAAGAGATTGCCTTCAAGTAGAACTGGCAAAATTGACAGTAACAAGGGAATTATGGCGCAAAATTTAAATGTTGCAAACAAAGAGTCTGTAAAACCAGTCCAGATTGAGAACACTGTTAAGGGTGATATGGAAGAAATAAAGCAGTCGAATATAGCTTGTGACACATCTGTTGATACGATCAACATCACATCTTCTCAGAAATCAGAGGATGCATCAGAGATAACAGAGGCAGATGAGGACAAACATACAACTCTTCATATCCAAAGGCCTTGTGTAAGGAAACGCCTCAGTGGCTCTTTCCCAGATGACGTTACAGCTACTGAGAGCACATCTAAGGCTTCCCATGGAGAAGAGGCACAGGCAGCAAAGCAAGGTGGTCCTTCATCCATTTCCTCAACAGCTAAAGAATTGTCAAAGGTGCAACACAGTACAGGCATTCCCCCTCTTTCTCTGGGTGATCAACCTTCTACATCTACAGAAGAAGTGGGCCCTGTAAAGTTGAGGAGAAGCAGATTGACCAGTGAGGGCAGTGTTCAAGTAGAGGATGGTGATATTTCAGAGATGACACCAGGAGCTTCAAGCTTGCCTGTACCAAAACCAAGAGTAAAGAAACGTCTCAGTGGTTCATTCCCACATGACATTGCAATTTCTGGCTCACCACCTGCCTGCCTGCCAGTCGCTGTAACTGACACCATTGGTCATGAATCAGTCCAACAGAATGAACAGTCAAGGTTGCCTGTTCCATTACCTCGGGCCAAGAAACGTCTTAGTGCGACTTATTCAGATAGCACACCACCTGTAGACAATTTATTACCCCTAGAAATTGAATTCTCTCAGAGAAACCTAGAGGATACATCTGTCACTAGCAAGGAAACAAAGAAAGGCTCAATATCTCTGGATTCAAGTGTGATCTCTGAAGGAGGTTTTGTCACAATCCAAAGAGAAGATGATGTTTCGTCAGAGTTAGAACGGGAAGTGCTAGCAGCAATGGAAGAGGAAGAATTTCCTCAGGCACTGGATGAAATCATTGAAGGCTGGACCTTTACAGATAACCCTGTTGTTACAGATGACTCAGAGAAGGCAGCAGAGGCTGTGTCGGACATTGAAAAAGTCCTGGAAGCAGAGGTTGATAGGTCTCTTGCTTCCACTGTTGCATCTTCTCAGGATGACTGGCTGCATGTTGAGGATGATAAAGACAGTGAACCAACTGAAATAAACTCAAGGAAGGAAATGAGGGATGAAGAGTTGGACTTTGGCTTTGTGTCTGTAGATGTAGTTGCTGGTTGTTTAGAGGAAGAAAGGTAAGATCAGTACACATTAAGGTGTGGGGTTGCAGTCATAACTGAGATATGTGTGTGTTTTGCCTTATCCTCTTTATCTACACAATATAAATTCTAATTTCTATGTATTTTCTAATGATCTAACATGGTCTATATATGTGGTTTCATTAGCAACATGGTTTGCAAAGTCATCAATTACCAGTGTTTTGTTGTTTATGACAAACATGTTTTCAAATAAACTGTGGAATGTATTACTCACTTAGCTTTGTTTTTGTGTGTCTTTCCAGGCGAAGGGAGAGAGCAGAAGAATCTTCAGGTCAGCCTGTACCTGTGCCTTGTGGCAAGAAGCGTTTGAGTGGTTCTTACCCAGACGACAGCAAGTCACAAGTTGCTGTCCTCCACCAAGCCAATGAACCAACAACACCTCAGAAAAGACCTGCAGATGGGGCTGCCTCTGATCAGGTGGACAGAAACACAATTCCAAATCAATGCTAATATTGCTGTGTGTCTGCTGGAGCTGTTAATTGTTGCTACATGTTTGTCTAACAAAAGAAAAAAACAATTTAATAATGGTCTTTATTCAGTTATAAGCTCTGACTCACGTGGTTCCTGTACTGTAATGTCTTAAATGTGATTTATATTACAATCATTCCCCACTGTTGTTATTGTGTGTGTTCTAGAGCCTTTTGGTCAGTCCCATCTTAGTGTCATCCAGTAAGTCTCTACTGGAATGGTGTCAGGAAGTCACACAGGGTCACAAGGGAGTGAAGATCACTAACTTCAGCACCTCCTGGAGGAACGGCCTCGCTTTTTGTGCCATCTTACATCATTTCCACTCAGAAAAAATGTAAGAGTTGAAATAGTTGGCCTACAGATAAAAAAACTGATTTTATTCCTCTTAATACATAAACTGTTTTATCTGTTTATTTTGTCTTCTTTTTTTCTTTTTGTAGTAATTATGAAATGCTGGACCCGTATGACATCAAGCGCAACAACAAGAAGGTGATTAACAATCTGTTGAGTAAATTACCAACATAGCATAATTGTAATTTTTTATGTGTTGGTTAATTCCTAATCTGATCTATCCATCCATCTATGTTTCTACAAATCAGGCCTTTGATGGCTTTGCCGAACTTGGCATTTCCAGGCTGATGGAACCTTCAGACATGGTCATGCTAGCAGTGCCTGACCGCCTCATTGTCATGACTTACCTTAACCAGATCCGCACCCATTTCACGGGCCAGGAACTCAGTGTGCTTCACATAGAGAAGGATAGCAGCGAGTCCAGCTATGCAGTAGCAGGAGACTGGGAGAGCCAAGAGGACCCTGAGGCAACTGTTCGCTACTGCGCCCAGAGGCTCCAGGAGGAGGGTATAATTCTTGAGACTAATGGGACTGCTGGCACAGCAGAGAAGGACAGTAAATCCAGTAGGGATGTGGTTCCACCTCCCAGAATCAAACGGCTGCAGGTTGTTGGGGCATGTGGAACTCAATTACCAGTGGCACCACCAAGGACTCATTTCCTGTCCAAGTCAGGTTTCTCTCATGTCAAAGATGCTGATCTGGTCAAGAAGCGTAGGTCACAGCGGAGGAGTGGGTCACTGGATGAAGGAGACATATCAGTGGTATGATACCTTATTGCCTTATTCATTTATCCCTTTTAATTATTATCATTACCTTTTTCTCTTTTTACTTATCTATGGTATATAAGGAACTTTTCTGTCTGCAGGTTGTTGCAGGGCAAGAAGACAGTGTAATTACCCGGAGGAAGTCAGAAACTGGTTAGTCATTTTCAAAAAGTGCAAGCTTTTTTGCTGTCAACAACAGAGTTGTCTCACCACTGACTTAATATATGCACCTTTTTTTAAACTTGATCTTGCTTTTTATTGACTTTATTTGGAATGAAGATTTGGAATGTTTTTCCATTGTTGAAATTAAAGTTGTTAAGCATTGCTTCATTTATATAAGTGGTATAGTTCATTTCTGTTTGTCTCACAGAGAGAACAGAGGCTGTGGTTGAGGAGGGAAGACCAGAAGGCCAGGTCAGTTAGCCACCAGTTGTTCTATTGTTTATTGTTATTGTTTAATATCTAGAACTGTTTTTGAATTAAAGCTGCGTCCAAATTTGTAAGAACTGGTGATTTTTTATTCTGCTGGTTCGTCCAAGAACGTAACATCGATTTGAAAGGGGGGGGGGGGTGGGGCACAATAAAGTGGAGGTCTGGGGGTCCCTCCCCAGATAAAAAAAGGATTATGATGCTTAGTGCTCATGCTTAGTTTAATCATTCTGCCAGAAAAGTGTAAATATACATCAGAAAAGGCTGTCTTACATGTCTCTACATGTTTAACTCATAAGCCTACTGAATACCATGTTGTGGTATTCAATTAGGGATATAAACTATACTTTGAAGAACTCTATGGTACATTACTTAGGGCATTATCAACAGATAATGTTCCATTTTCAACTATAATCACAACATATAAGAAATGTATCAAAATATGAAATATATATACAGTGGTGTGCAAAAGTGTTTGCCCCCTTCCTGATTTCTTATTTGTTTGCATGTTTGTCACACTTAAATGTTTCAGATCATCAAACTAATTTAAATATTAGTCAAAGATAACACAAGTAAACACAAAATGCAGTTTTTAAATGAAGGTTGTTATTATTAAGGGAAAACAAAATCCAAACCTACATGGCCCTGTGTGAAAAAGTGATTGCCCCCTAAACCTAATAAGTGGTTGGGCCACCCTTAGCAGCAACAACTGCAATCAAGCGTTTGCGATGACTTGCAATGAGTCTTTTACAGTGCTGTGGAGGAGTTTTGGCCCACTCATCTTTGCAGAATTGTTGTAATTCAGCCACATTGGAGGGTTTTCAAGCATGAAATGCCTTTTTAAGGTCATGCCACAGCATCTCAATAGGATTCAGGTCAGTACTTTGACTAGGCCGTTCCAAAGTCTTCATTTTGTTCTTCTTCAGCCATTCAAAAGCCATTGCAAAAGTGGTCATATTATGCTTTTTGGCTTTTTCCCTTTACTTTATTGTGTTATATATCTTTTTTGTGCATGTACTAGGTTTGCAAAGTGAAAGCCCAAAGTCCACCCCAAAGGGAGTTACCCTGTCCCACAGAAAACACCGCTCCTGAACTGCCTGAAAACAGCTCGATTGTAGTCCAGCCTTTACTTCCGTAACGTATCTGCGTCACTATGTAACATGCGTCATAATACAGAAATTGAGCAGTTGCCACAAATACGCCTAAATATGAAATTAAAATAACGTTAGATACACTCCAGGGAGTCAGTGGGCATAAAGTTGTTACTGTGATGTAGAGACAGTGCACAATTAAAACATTACGTATGAAAGATAAATTAATTACAAATTAAAAAATGAAACAAATTCATAACTTACTAACTTATTAATAACTTACCACGCTGAAACGTCTTGCTCCAGTCTAGGTTGTGAAGCAGGTTTGGGTTGTTGGAACATGTACGGCTGAACCGTAATGGCTGAACTGTTATCAGTTATCGGCTGAAGCGACTTTGTTTTGGATCACAGTAACTTGCTCGTCAGGACCCGTCCTACTGCTTCTGATTGGCTAGTTGTCCTTACTTAGGTACGGCGCATGTGCACCTCCCAACAAAGATCGAATAGTGAAATCCTCACTCAGTAGCTAAAACGGAGTGTTCAAGACACATGGTGAAAAGAGCTGCTGCAGCAATGTGCAGTATGAGAAAAAATATGGTGTTTTTTGAAAATTAAACCATGTAAACCTATTCTTTTACAACCCCAAAATAAAATTATGAACCTGAAAATGAGCATAATATGACCACTTTAAGAAGTCACACACTGTCAATAGTTTTATCACGCTCACTGTAAATGAATGTGTTAGCTTTTGTTTATGTTCAAGTCAAGTGTTATTATGAGGAGTACATTATGATTAGAGCTCACTGTAACTCAAAATACATTCAGTTCAATTATTATTAAATTTTATTTATAAAGCACCAATTCATAACAGAAGTTATCTCATTGCACTTTTCCTATAGAGCAGGTCTAGACCGTACTCTTTATAATATTACATGCATTTTTTTACTCCCTTTTTTAAAAATAGCATTGTATAGCCACCATCTCCACCATTTCATTTGTCTTTAATTTACTATCTTATATAGGAACATAATCCTTCTTACCTTCATGTATCCAAACTTAACTTTTACATTTTACATTTTAAGATGGTAAAAGACATCAATTAATCAATGACAGATCAATTCATCAAACTGGCTGTTGTTGGTGACGCTTAATTTATATTTTTTCTTTCGCAAAACTCTACAGTAATGTTACCACTCTAGTCACACACTGTGACTTACTGCGCGAGAGTGGGTCTACTTGATTACTATCCCAGTGTACGATGGTGTCACATCAGCTGGGCGGAGTTTGCCATCAAATTAATGAAAAATAAGTAGACTAATCATGTGGACTCAACGTTAGAATATTGGATGCTAGAGATCTATCACGGCCACGCTGGATTAAAAGAAGTGTGTTTGTGTGTGTGTGTGTGTGTGGGGGCATGTCCCTAGTGGATGTTATGCCCAAGGGTTCGGCACATGCGTACCATTTCTGTTCCATTTTGTACTATTGAAAAAAAAAAATAGATTATTGTTATAGATAATTGGGTTTGTGTGTTTGTGTGTGTGTTAATGTATCGAGGACCCCAGCCAGTATGTGCTGAATCAGATGGAAGCCCTGGAAGCGGAACAAAACCATGTTGATAACAGAGCAGGTGTGGTGGAGAGGAAACTCAGACAACTACTGGAAACAGGTAAGATACTCTTATACATCTTGAGGGAACAAAGTAATTCTATTGTACAAATTATTACATTGAGGGAAGAAAATTGGTAATTTTAGGGAATAATTTGTAATTTGAAGGCATTAATTAGTAATTTTGGGTTATGAGGATAAGATGCTTGTAATGCATCACTGAAATTTTATCTGCCCTCATAACAATACCAAAAGCCCACTTATATATGTATGTATAATTATATATGTGTAACAGACAAATAATAATAGGAAAGAAAGAGAAGGACTGTAATTAACAGAGGAGTCAGTAATGTGTTTTTCTCCTGCAGGCTGTGACAAGGTGGAGGAGGAGAGGTTGATTCAGGAATGGTTTATGCTGGTCAACAAGAAGAATGCTTTAATCAGAAGGCAGGATCATCTGCAGCTACTGTAAGACATCCACAACACACACTGCTGGAAACATGTACAGTATGAACTGTAGAATTTACAGTACAGTATTCACAATTGAAGGTCCATTTAGTAGCAGTTCTGGAACATTTGATCATTACACATTTTCCTCAGCAGAGGGAGTTGTCCAGTAGTCACCGAATTGTAGAAATTCTTCAAATTTCTAGAATTTACATGTTGTTCAAATTTCTAAATTTGAGGAAGATCGTGTGGCATGATAGAAAGCTCTAGGACAGCTACTGAGTGGACCTTGTGGTGAAATTGTTTTTGTCAACTGCGGTTTCTAAGACGAAGAATGAACTTAAAATATCAATATTCATAATGTTTTTCAAGAGACAGGCCCCCTTAAAACTGAGCTATGCAAGATTTGTATGTAAAAATCTTATGATTTTAAATCCTGTAATCAGGCTGTAGAACGTCCCACACCCACTAATTGAGATGCAGTAAATTTGGACTGTTAGCTTAATGTGAATGTCAGTGTGGACTCGGGGGGAATCCTGTCCACACAAGAGAGCAAATGAAAAATCCAAATGTGAGACATTAGTTTACTGTTGTCACTGTGCATGATTTCTGAATAATGTTCTGCAAAAAAAGTAAACCAAAAAAATGGTAGGTAAAAGTCCATTCTTGACCTTTGATATAGTAGTTTCACATAAGAATGAACTCAAGGTTCACTTACTTGCTTTTTCCGAAACTTTCACCTGCATCTAATTTTCATCAGCAGATGTAGTTTTCTCAGTTGTCATGAAGATGTCTCAGCACTTGTGTCACGCGATGACAACCGAGCCATCTCCATGACAACTAAGAAAACTCTTGTCGGTTGAGGACAGCCATGAAATGTGATTAAAAGCTCCAGAAAAAGCTACTAAGTAGACCTTGAGTTAAGATTCTTTTTCTTTTAGTCATAAAAAGAAAAAGAAAATAGCAAGTAAACAAATGGGACATCTGCCTCTATTCATTTTGAAGACAACTCTCTTCCATAAGCGCAGATGTCACACATCTTATAATGCATCTCTTGATTGACAGGCTGGAGGAACAAGACTTGGAAAGAAGATTTGAGCTGTTAAACAAAGAACTGAGGGACATGATGGCAATTGAAGGTACGACTTTATTGCTAAACATATACTGCTTCAAGAACACTCCAGAACACAGTCCATGACAGGCACTCCTTCAAACACTGTGGTTGAATGCTCAGATTGTTCCCAAGCTTGTCTTGTAAGTCTGCTAAAGAAGTGCCTTTTAAATACGTGTGTGACTGCAGGTCTGTGGGTTATTTTTACAACCTCCTTAATAACATAGCTCAAACATATAACTCCTTTTAACAATAGAAACTCATGGATGATAGGCAGCCTTCTGGAGATTGGAGCTTCTCAGATTCGTTCTAAAAACCTTTCTACAGGGAGCCTGCAGACTTAGCACTGAAAATCAAAAGAGCTTATAAATGACGTGATTATAAGCTGACTACAGCCAAAGTTCGCCAAGGAGCAAACTTTTTATAGCCACATTTAAAGTCTACAGTGGTTCAGTGTTTGATACTCATAAGATGGACTGTGGGTGAACATCACTTGCATAAACTGGCATTAATAGAAGTGGTTATAATCCAAAAACAATAATGGATTTTTTATAACAAATTCTTGTTTCCATCAACACCACAATTTAAGCATCATATGACCAGTTGTGATTCTGGTCAAATACATCATGCTAATGGCATTAACAAGTTAACTTCTATTTCAGAATACTGATATATAACGGATCAGTGTGATGTGCACAAGACCACAGATGTATGTGGTTATTTTGCAACAGCCTGCAGTTGGTTATGCATGTTTATTGTACAGGCACAGGTAGTACTGGAACCCATGACAATCAGGGGGTCCCTGTTATCAGTAAACATCCTATATACTTTGAAGAAATAGGAAATGATGAAATATTTAAAAACCTTTCTGAAATCATTCTGAAATAATTGTTATTATAGTTAGTTTAGTAATATAAGGACAGTTTAAGGACTGTTTAAATTTTTCCCGTTCGACAAATAAGACTTATTTTGCATATGGAGAAATTTATGTATATTTGAGTCTAAAAGCTTATATGAGGCTTTTCAAATCTGCAGAGCAGGAGCAGAGCCACAGAGGTTAAATGTATTCATTGGCAGAAATGTCTAATTTGTAGGAATTTGTGGGTGCAGCAACACTATTACATCCATGCAGTTGCACTGTCAGACCCATTTTCTGTGCTGCTCCTAACCTTTCACCATTTCAACATGCAAATCAACTTTAAGTTACAGAAAATAATCAAAGGTGCCCTGTGGAAAGTTATGTTTACATTCACTGTTACTCACCAAAACGCATTGTGGTCTAACAAACGTGAGTGTGTATGTGAATGAGCATTAGTTTCTTTCTGATGAGCAGTTGGCACCTTACATGGCAGTCTCTGCCATCAGTGTATGAATGTGTGTGAATGGGTGAATGTTGACATGTAGTATAAAGCGCTTTGAGTGGTCAGAAGACTAGAAAGGTGCTATATAAATGCAGTCCATTTGCCATTTTCCATCCTCATAAAACATTTGCAAAGCTGATTTTTCAAGTATTTTAAACCCAGCATTGTTTACATCCGTGTTTACTGGCTTGCAGTCTTCTTCTTCACTGTCTTTGTTGGGGCATTGCTGCATATCTTGGTGTGTTACTGCCACCTGTTGATGAGTGTGTATATAATAGTGTGATAGGACTGTGTATCGTGTCACCCATGTGTGTCCTTGTGCACATGCATGAGATAAACAAAACAGGGATCCACTCATAGATCAGAACCAGTTCCATAGTGCAACTAGTAGTCTAAAACTAAAATGGTCTAAATCTTTAAGACCCCCTCACTACAAAGGTTTTCAGGGGGTCTTAGGTGTCAACTAAGGGGTCAGAGACTCCCTGACACCCCCTGTATTTTGCACACTGGTGTATGTACGGGTTTCCAGTTTACAAACAACTGAGGATGTGGGGAGGATAAATGTCTTTCTTGGCTGTAGTCAGGCTGAACCGCTGTCAGCCTCCTCACTATCATTTTCCATTTTTCTTTTTCAGAAAGTTCTCATCCTTCTCACCTCTGTTTCTTTGTTTCTCTCTTTGTGGTGCAGAGTGGCAGAAGACTCAGGCCCATAAACACAGAGAGCAGCTGCTGCTTCAGGAGCTGGTTTCACTGGTCAACCAAAGAGATGAACTGGTTCACAATTTAGATGCCAAGGAGAGAGGGTGAGACACACTTACTGTGCTGAGTTAATAAAGTATTTTTGTATGTACTGGTGGTGCATCGATCTGCATGTGCACACATACAAACACTTACATGATAAACATAATGCCTTAGGCTTAAACCGACATATGAAACTAACAATTGCCTTAAGATAAAAACAATACTTTTCTTAAATGACTTCTCCTTGATTCATGGCTAGTATACCACTAGATGACAGTATAGTGTAAGGCTTCTCAACCAGCTATCATTCAGCACATAATGTACAGTTTTATGCAGGTACTGTACAGTAGAGTGCTTTCATGTACTGCCTATAGTATATGAGGATGTATTTAAAGATGTCAAAGAGACGGCCAAAAGATAGTCAGCAATAGTAGAGCAGTATGAGGAAAAAGTCAATTAATCAAATAATAATAATAATCCACGCGTTGCTCTTATCAGTGTTAACATAAGATCCTTGATCATATATTTTCATGGGCTCAGTATGCGTTCACTACCACTTACTAACATACTTACTCTTATTATTATATTTCTGAATAATAATAATAACAATACATTTTATTTAAGACCAAAAGCCCACATATATATGTTCATAAGACACTTAACATGACAAATCGGATGAGTAATAAACCCTGTAATTCTAAAACACAATACAAGCACAGAATAGCACAGGACATAAAAATCATTAAAAACGTTAAATTGACATTGACATTTCTAAGTAAAGACTAACTGAAATAACATTCTCAGTGGCGATGGATATTTTTATTGTCAATTTTTCTGTTTTATATTTATATTTCTTGACTTTTGTAGTACTTGTTTTTTTTAATATCTTTTTTCTCTTACTATGTTTATTGTTATGTACCAAATTACCAAAGCAAATTCCTTGTATGTGAAAACCTACTTGGCAATAAATTCTGATTCCAATTCTGATGAATGCATTTGAAACACATCCTGTGTAGACAGCCTGTGACTCTCCTCCTGTCTCCTTGTCTTCAGAGCTCTGGAGGAGGACGAGCGTCTGGAACGAGGCCTGGAGCAGCGGAGGAGGAAGTATGCTAAACAGCAGAAAGAGAAGTGTGTGATGCAGTGATTCTATCAACCTCCAGCAACGAGAGGCTGGCTCACCTATCTAAAAGAAAGTGGATCAAGACAAAACCAAGAATGAGTGTTTGGTCCTCTTTCACCTGCTGTCAGATTGACTGGTGTAGTCAGCAGGTGTAGTCAGCAGGTGTAGTCAGCAGTAAGAAGAAATTTAGGCCAGGGCCGTCATCACAGCTGATCCAAGGAGGGTACTTCTGCAAGAGAACACACTAAACGAGTATGAGGTGGCAGTGTATTTCCAATGAAGACTCAGATGGTCCAAAACCAGAGTGGGGCTCTGCTATGTTTAGACTGGTTTGGTTTTGCTTCCCTTTTGAGTGTCTTAAAATGTGGCACTGGGCTCCATTTTATGATCAAAGATAAAGGAAACTGAAGTGGGCCGTAGAGTAATTTCCACAAATTCAATGCATTGTCCATTTACCAAACCCTACAGGATGTTCAGCACCAAGGAATTTTGATCCATATAGCAGAAGAGGCATCAGTGCCTCAGAGAGAGCTGCTTGTACCTTTGTTGTTGTTGATTGTTTGCTTTGCAGTGTCTGTGCTGTGGTTTTAGTGTCTGTCGTTACAGATCATGATTGTGAATGTAAAGTGTGTTTGATTCAAAGTGTTTATGAGACTGGAAATGTTTGATAAAGATATGAGCTGCCAAAAACAGGAGAGACTAGGTTTGACCAGTGTTAGTTCGCTAAGGCTGACAGCAGTACTGACATGTTTGGATAAGACCGGCTAATAACCAAAATCTAGTGCCAGTACATTCATAATTACAAGGATCCAGTATTTCCTGATGACTGCCACTGATTGCAGGATGAGAAAGCCTCAGAAATACTCAACAAGTCCTCCGAACTGAATGACAAAATATACTTTTCCTTCTAAACCCATCAATATGAATATTTTTGGATCTATGACCCTTATCAGCAGTACGACATTGCTTATCAGTGCTTTCCATAACCGTTACATGACCAAAAATGATTATTATGTCCATTTTTTCCAATCTGAATAAGGTTTGGTTAAGTTTAATTAGGGATAGGGTGAGGGTAAGGAAAGATTGTGGTCCGGGTTAAAAAAACTACTTGGTTATGGTTATGGAATGATTGTGGTCATGGTCAAAGCCAATGTTGATCACATACAATCAATGTATGTACAACAACAAATATTGGTCCAGCCCTAGAGGAAACACTTTTTGAACATACAATTTGTCACCACAATTGCCTTACTGTAGGATGCTACATTATAAGTGGCTGTAAAAAACAATGTTTTAACTGTTTAAAGTCTGCACAAGTTTTGTGCAGATTTGGCCGCGAGCAGATTTACTGATCGTGGCGATTCCATTGGAATTGAATTTGGTCTTCCAGCCCTTGTGTTTGGTTATGTTTGTTGTTTGCTTTATTTATATATTTTTGCCTAAGTTAAAAGTAGGTCAATTTGGAAATGAGAAAGGTAAATCTAATGTAGTCTGATTTTCTTGTTTGAGATGTTGAAATGTTTACATCATATTGTATGACCACTTCTCCAGTGGAGCAAATGAGATGCAAGGGCGAGGAAAGCAGTCATGGTCATAGAACAGATCAGAGTCTTCTAACTAACTTATTGGATTAATTTAAAGTTTTTTATTTATTCAAGACATATAGAGAACTAGAGAAGCAACTACACAAATATGACTACTTTATTGGTATGTATTTTCACCATATAGCCCTCATTGTTGTAGCATTTACTTCCATTTGTGTAGAAAATGTTCATATAGTACAGTAACATTTAACCTCTTTGTAAAGTGATACAGAGACAGCATTCATATTCAAGGCTCTGGCTCCCATTCTACTTTGGAGACTCTAGGAACTACAAGTAACCCTGCATTCTCGGAGCATAGTGTTCTAGTGGGGTAATATGGTACTATGAGCTCTTTAAGATACGATGGTGCCTGACCATTAAGAACTTTGTATGTGAGGAGAAGGATTTTAAATTCTATTCTGGATTTTATAGGGAGCCAGTGCAGAGAAGCTAATAATGGAGAAATATGATCTCTTTTCCTAGTTCTTGTCAGTACACGTGCTGCAGCATTCTGGGTCAACTGGAGAGTCTTAAGGGACTTATTCGGGCAGCCTGATAATAAGGAATTGCAATAATCCAGCCTAGAAGTAACAAATGCATGGACTAGTTTTTCTGCATCATTTTGAGACAGGATGTGCCTGATTTTTAGGTGAAAAAAGGCAGTCCTTGAAGTTTGTTTCATGTGGGAGTTAAAGGACAAATCCTGATCAAAGACAACTCCGAGGTTCCTTACAGTGGAGCTGGAGGCGAGGGCAATGCCATCTACAGTAACTATATCTTTAGATAATGTGTCTCAGAGGTGTTTGGGGCCAAGTACAATAACTTAAGTTTTGTCAGAGTTTAACATCAGAAAATTGCAGGTCATCCAGGTTTTTATGTCATTAATGCAAGCTTGAAGTTTAGCTAATTGATTAGTTTCATCTGGCTTAACAATGAAAGTTAATGGAGTGTTTCCTAATAATATTGCCTAAAGGAAGCATATATAAGGTGAATAGAATTGGTCCAAGCACAGAACCTTGCGGAACTCCATGACTAACTTTGGTGTGCTTGGAGGATTCATCGTTAACATGTGCAAAATGAGATTGATCTGATAGACAGGATTTAAACCTGCTTAGTGTGGTTCCTTTAATGCAAATTAAATCAGTCTCTGTAATAGGATGTGATGGTCAATGGTGTTAAATGAAGCACTAAGATCTAACAAGACAAGTACAGAGACTAGTCCATTGTCTGATGCAATTAGAAGGTAATTTGTAATTTTCACCAGTGCTGTCTCTGTGCTATGATGCACTCTAAATCCTGACTGAAAACCCTCAAATAAACTGTTATGTAGAAAGTCACACAACTGATTGGCGACTGCTTTTTCAAGGATCTTAGAGAGAAAGGGAAGGTTAGATATAGGTCTATAGTTGGCTAAAACCCCTGGATCAAGAGTGGGCTTTTTAAGAACCGGTTGAGGACAAGACGTGACGACGATGATGACGTGATATTCATGACAATGACAGGAACATTTCTATGAGACATTTAGGTTGTTTTTTCTCTTTTGCCACTGATTAGGAAAATGCATTGATAAGGTTTAAGTATTTAAACACATTCAGTGAATTCTGTCATTTATTTTCCTATTCAAGTCATTGAAATGTTGTGGAAAATAACTACTTTTACATTATGCAAATGTAGTTTTTGTGAAATGAAAGGTGAAGATGTGAATGTTTCTGCATGATGCATGCAAAAGCCAAATCTTCATTAGCACAAAAATAACATTTGCTTTAAGTGAATTAGTGCTTCCATCTCTTCCAAGAATTAAAGGATACTTCCTCGTTGTTTTTGCACTGAAGAGTTATGTGTTTTTCTGCAGTACAAGGCTATCCTGTAACAGTGACATTTCTGGGCTTGAGATGTTTTTGTCTTTTGTGTGAAAGTTTGCAGTTCTCATGTTGCCATAACTGCTGGTTGTAGCAGCTCTGACCTACACTTCTGTGAATTAGTTACAGCCTATCAAAATGACTGCTGTTGGAAAGCTTTTATTTGTGGTTTTTATGTTACATTTGCACTATTTGTAAAGTTTGGAAATTACAAAAGATTTGAATGCCTTTACATCTCTTGCAGTTTTACTTAATAGTATTGTATAAAGTCATTAAATCTATTGTATTATACAGTATTTCTGTCAGTATATCATATGAATCCATAAAGGTTTGAAGCCCAATATGAAGTAAAGGGTGAGGCTATTATACGTTTCTTTTGGCTAAAGGAGGGTACTTTGGTGTTTCTTGTGTGTTCTTGAGTGTGCTTGTCTTTTTTTTTTGTTTTACTCCAATTTACATTTGAGTTTATTTTATCCTTCCCTTGATATAGTTAATAGTTACATAAATAGCTACATCAGGGTTATGCAGCTTTTACATTTTGTTGGTTATATGATGGACAATTGGACATACAACTGACGTTATACATACAGTAAGTTATATTAGATATATATATATATAAGATCACCTGATCTACAGTAATTGAGATTTATATTTAAAATTTGGACTCTGGGTTGGGGTAAAAATATTACCTGTGTCCAGATCAGTCAGTGGCGCTGATAACCAGTACCAAGTTACAAATTCACTTCTAATGTGTGCATTGATGGCTATATTATTGTTCCATAAAGATATTGAGGTTTAAATTGGAGTACACAATTGAACAATTTGTACCAATTTAATACTTTATTTGAGATGTTGAATGGTACCAAACTGGGGACAAAAACAAAGAAGGTGGATGCCAGCTGAAAGTGGGAGAGAAAGTGAATTAGGGCCCAGACTTATCAGGTGAGCCCATCAGCAGACAACTCTCTCAGGTCAGCTGTTTGCCTCCTGAATTATACCAGCATCAACCACATATTATCCACATACATAAATATACTTTTGGTCTGGGGCTTTAGGGTTTTTTTTCCTGGTTTGAGCCAGCTCCATAAAGAAATGGCTTTCCAGTTTGCTGTGGAAGAACTTGACTGGCCTGCACATCAGGTCCATAGCTACCACTGAGAACACAGGGGTCTTGTCTCCTGTATTTATTTTTGGAAATATGTGGACTTTTATGTGGGTTTTTAATAGATGAATACCAGTGTTGTTTAGTTTCCGTGTTCCAAAATGTGTCTATTTGTATGCCAAAAAAAATGAAGAAATGCATAAATGAATAAAAACAATTTTCCATGAGAATTTATTCTCATATAGTAGAGAACACTCTTGGAAAACAGCTTTAATCCATCATGTTACTCTGTGACATACAACAGTTTTAATTAAAAACAAAAAAGAATTAATTTAACATGGAAAAATATCCAAATTAACAGAATTAACAATTTTACAGAATTCTTCAAAATTGGTTAGGGTTGGAGGCACTGCTTGGACTTGTGACCTCACTAGTTCTAAAATCCTGGCTATGGCCTTACTGCACAGAACCCTGACCTCAACCCCATCCTACACCTTTGGGATGAACTGGAACACAGACTGAGCCAGGCCTTATCACCCAACATCAGTGTTGGACTAATGCTCTTGTGTCTGAATGGGAGGAAATCCCTACAGCAGGTTCCAACATCTGGTGGAAAGGGAAGAGTGGAGGCTGTTATAGCAGCACATTAATGCTGATTGGAATCACATGCTCCACAGCCACATATTCTGGTGTCCACATATTTTGTTCAGATGTCCAAATACTTTTGTACATGTAGTGTGTTTTACTTCACTACATTTAAAAAGGAAACATTGAACTTTTTACTCCTCTACTGTTTCACAACCATAGTTAGTTATTTACTTTGTTGAGCTGCTGATCCACGAGTGGAACTGGGCTTTGAAAAATAACCATGACTGTGTTGGTCATGCTTGTGAAAGAGGCAGATGAGATTTTATAACTTAGGGTATGCGGTATGACTGTAAATGATATCACTATTGATGAAAGGTAATAATTACCAAATGTCAGCACAGCTTTACTGATTTCATGAGTTGATTACAGTTCATGTTAAATTAGACATACATTTGTACAGTAGCCTATTAGATTGTATTTGGGACATAAAAACAGGGATAGAATGCCATAATTAATTTAAAATAAGATAACTAAAACCCACTTGATAATAATAGTAAAAATAAGATAAAAATGAGGAAAGCATAGCAAGATGGAAAATAAAACCCACTAAAGGATAACAATAATAATAATAAGAATAATAAAGTTTAAAAATTTAAAGTGAAGAGATAAGTTTTTAGCTTTCTTTTAAAAATATTTAGTGTGCTGGCTTCCCTGATATCTACAGGTAGTGTGTTCCATAGCTTTGGGGCGTAATTGACAAAGGCTGCATCCCCAATTTTCTATTAGCTGTTGCTGGGAACCTCCAATAAACCAGCAGCAGATGATCACAGTGTTCTTGAAGGCAAATAGTGAACAAAGGATTTAGCAATGTAGCTTGGTTCTTGCCCATTAAGGGCTTTGTATATAAGGACCTTAAAATCAATACTAAAGGGTACAGGAAGCCAGTGCAGAGCAGCTAAAACTGGACTAATGTGCTCTCTCCTCTTGGTTCTGGTTAATAGCCGAGCTGCAGAGTTTTGAATGAGCTGAAGTCTCTCAATGGTTTTTTAGCTATGTTTCTAAAGTGGAATTTTTTTTGTCACCTTGTTAATGTGGGACTTGAATCTTACATTCGAATCTAGGATAACGCCAAGACTTGTAACCTCAGATTTAATCAAGAGAGTCAGTTTCCCCAGATTATTAAACAGCATTTCTCTTTTTGTTTTAGGGTCGACTAGTAAGATTTCAAGTTTTGTCCTCATTTAACTTAAAGAAATTATTGCTCATCCATTTATTTATTGTCAAAAGACAGGTAGTAGTGGAGTTTATAGCTACAGCATCATTTGGTTCAGCACAGATGTACAGTTGCATGTCATCAGCATAACTATGGAAACATACATTGTACTCTCTAATGATGTCACCAAGTGGCAGCATGTGAAATGAGAATAGTAATGGACCAAGGCAGCTCCGTTGTGCAACCCCAAAACAGATGTCAGTTTTTTGTGTTTTTGTTTTTTTGTCTTACAGGTGTCCTGCTGTCCATCTATTCTCCTCTCAGTGTGGCTCTCTGTCTTTGGAATTTTGAAAACTTTGAGTGTAAACAAGTGTAAAAGTTATACCGCTACACACATTGTATTAATTCTTCCTGATTGACATAATTGTACCTAATCTATAAGCATTCACATTGTTTGAATCAAGAAGTGCTTTGTTTAAACCTATTTTAAATACTGTAAATCAGCTGTAAGGAGAAACTGTTCTTTGATTCTGATTTAATATATATATATGTATCTCTATATATATCTCTATCTGTATCTCTCTCTGTATATAAATCTCTATATCTATATCTCTCATGTATGTAGCTCAGTGTTCCAACATCCACAAGCGGCAACTGCTATCACAACTTGAGATTGACGAGATACAACACAAATGCTACGGCAAGGGGGAGCCAGGACAACAGGTCAGAGGGGCGCCAGTGGCGGCTCACCAACCAGAGATTGGGTACGAAGCCCCAAGTGCAATCACGCTGAACGATAAGATCATGGCGAGGATGAATGGAAGGCGACGCCAATTACAACGGCTAAGTGAAGTACCATCAGAAAGTCTCCTAGAAGATGTGAATGCAGCATTGAGGGCGATCCCTACCACAACCATCACTGAAACCAATGAGCTGATATGCTCGAGATGCTTGACCATAAGAGCAACCATGGAGGCAAAAATCAAGAAGAGAAGTGAGCCAGCGAAGAGAGGTGCAATGAGAAAGCAAGTACCCAAGAAGTACAACCAGATGCCCATACCTGAAGGCCTTGGCCAAACAAACGCCTTGGCCAGTCTTGGCCAGCCGCCTAAAGAGGTACACGAGAGATGATGAAGCCAGAAGAATAAACTGGCTGTTCGCAACTCAGTTGCGCAACTCAGTTACACACAATGGCAGGGTAATAACAGCAGAGCAGACCCACCAAGGCTGGGAGAGGGAGGCATCACACAACAGCAATGCACAGTGGCTGGTGGCTCTGAGAAAGGACCACAGCAACCTCCCTGAACAGAATCCAGTCACCATCACAACGGCAGACATCCAAGAAAGAGTCTCAGGTATGAAGAACTGGACAGCACCGGGCCCTGACAGGATCCACACCTACTGGCTAAAGAAGCTCACTGCACTCCACGAGCGCCTATCAGCACAAATGAACCAGCTGCTAAGAGATGGGACGCACCCTGAATGGCTTACCGAAGGGCGTACAATCCTGATCCCGAAGGATCCTGCAAAGGGTACAGTCCCATCCAACTATCGGCCAATAACCTGTCTCTCCACAACATGGAAGCTCATGTCAGGCATCATCGCGGCTAAGATAAGTGGACACATGGATCAATACATGAGCAAAGCACAGAAGGGCATTGGCAAAGGAGGACTGAAGAAGACTGCAGAACCCGACACACCAACCTGTGCACTGCCTGGATTACAAAAAAGCATATGACTCAATGCCACACACATGGATCACTGAATGCTTGGAGATGTACAACATCAATAGGAGTCTAAGAGACTTCGTTGCAAACTCGATGAGGCTGTGGAAAACCACCCTTGAGGCCAATAGCAAGCCACTTGCACAAGTATCCATCAAATGTGGCATATACCAAGGAGATGATCTGTCCCCACTGCTGTTCTGCATAGGTCTGAACCCCCTCAGTCAAATAATCAACAAGACTGGCTATGGATACCGACTCAGGAATGGGGCCACCATCAGTCACCTCCTCTACATGGATGACATCAAGCTATACGCTAAGAGCGAGATCCACTGATCCACACCACCAGGATCTACAGCTCTGACATTGGGATGTCATTCGGGCTTGAGAAGTGCAGTCGAATGGTGACAAAGAGAGGGAAGGTAGTCCACACAGAAGGGGTCTCACTCCCAGAAGGAACAATAGCAGACATTGAGGATGGTTACAAGTACCTTGGAATACCACAGGCAAATGGCAACCTCGAAGAGGTAACAAGGAAAACAGCAACTGCCAAATACCTCCAACGAGTAAGGCAAGTCCTAAGAAGTCAGCTCAATGGCAAGAACAGTGAATGTCTCAGGCAATGGGGAACGGAGGAAGAGGTGCTGGAGGAGGGACCATCATGGGAGGACAAACCCCTACATGGGATGCACCACCGGAACATAACTGAAGTGGCTGATATCAAGAAATCCTACCAATGGCTAGAGTGGGCCGGACTGAAGGACAGCACAGAGGCACTCATCATGGCTGCACAGGAGCAGGCCCTGAGCACCAGAGCAATAGAGGCCCAGATCTACCACACCAGACAAGACCCAAGGTGTAGGCTGTGCAAAGAGGCCCCTGAGACAACCCAGCACATAACTGCAGGGTGTAAGATGCTGGCAGGAAAAGCATACATGGAGCGCCATAACCAAGTGGCTGGCATAGTGTACAGGGACAGCTGCACGGAGTATGGACTGGAAACCCCAAGGTCAAAGTGGGAAACACCTCCAAAGGTGGTAGAGAATGACCGAGCCAAGATCCTGCGGGACTTCCAGATTCAGACTGACAGAATGGTAATGGCGAACCAACCAGACATTGTGATGGTGGACAAACAGCAGAGGAAAGCCGTTGTAGTTGACGTGGCAATACCAAGTGATGGCAACATCAGGAGAAAGGAACATGAGAAACTAGAGAAATACCAAGGGCTCAGAGAAGAGCTGGAGAAGGCTTGGAAGGTGAAGGCGACAGTGGTGCCCGTGGTCATCGGAGCACTTGGGGCAGTGAGTGTCTACAGCAGATCCCTGAAAGAACACCAGACATCTCGGTCCAGAAAAGTGCAGTACTAGGAACAGCAAAGATACTGTGCAGAACCCTCAAGCTCCCAGGCCTCTGGTAGAAGACCCAAGCTCGAAGGATGAGACCACCCGCGGAGGGTGAAGGACGAAGTTTAAATAAATAAACCTGATTTTTAAGAAATTTATTAAGGTTGCTGTCACTGACAGTCATTTGTTATTACAAACACTATTGTCTCTGTAGTACAACATTTGATCATCAGTATAGTGCTTTAAAATACTGAACAGCTTCCTGTCCATCCAATGTGAGATTGGACTTTGTTTCAAAATATTTAGCAAATGGAAAGTTAATTGTTGACTCTTGTGATTTAAATCTGTAAGTAATAGTAGCATTGAAATAGTGTGTGTGTGTGTGTGTGTGTGTGTGTGTGTCTGCCTTCAACTTTTGTTTTACTTTAGGTATCTATAACATCTTAACAGGCTTGACAAAAATAAATTGAATAGTTTTGAAACAGAAAACAACATGAACTCTTTGTCTGTTCCATTCCTAAGTGCTTTTGATTATTAAAAGTATTTATCTTTTGATCCTGCTAAATTCACATTAATCTTTTATCATTAATATTGTATTTAATATGTTGGTTGTGTACAATAAAACATTACGTTTGTGGTTTTGGAGCACACAATGCCAAGGAAGGAGGTCAACGTGATGCATCAAACGTAGGTATCAAACAGGTATCATATGCTGACATTGTAAAGAGAGGACTTCACATTGATGATCATTAAGATTACAATAATTGTCAAGTTTTTAAAATGCTTAAAAAATATAAAAATAATTTTGCACAGAAATACATCTGCAGAAAAGTTGTTTCAGTGGAAAATGGCCACAGCTGTGCGTGCATCCCAGAGTTACTTAATTTGCCTATTAGCTAATGTCTCAGTTAGCTACAGTCTGTTGGCTAACGTTTGTTGTTGTGCCGTTTGAACAAGTAACGTTAATATTAAGGAAAGTAAGGCTACTGTGTAACAGGTGCGTCAAGACATAGTGAGGTGATGACTCCAGAGGATCGTGTACAAACAAATGACTCCAGCCCTACCTCCAGAGGGGTTCCGTCTTCACGTCTGGCCTCCAGAGGGGTCCGCCCTTGCTGCCAGACTCCAGCCTGACCTCCACAGGGGTTCTGTCTTCGTGGCCACCTCCTGAGGGGTTCCGTCTCTTGCCCATGGGTTTTGAATTATTCACCTGTTCGCTGGATTTGTTTGCCGGTCTGGACTGCAAATGATGACTATTATAAGCCTGAATACACTGTAACAGCTGAGCAGTCACTGCTATCAGAGTCATCTTACAGTGACAAAGTATCAGGTTGAAATTGTCTAACACTTCATCTAGGCAGTGTCAACAAGGATTTAATCTAATTTATGTGGGCACAGGGACATTACACCCATATGTGATGGCTGAACATTCCAAAACCATGGCCCCGGAGGTAGATTACTATCACGCAATCTCCAAATTGCCTGTTATTTCGAAGATTCTTGAAAAACTTGTATCTAAGCAGCTTCTTGCTGCTGTGGAAAACAAAAATATTTTTGAAAAGTTCCAATTTGGCTTTCGTCAACACCACAGCACTGAGACAGCCCTTCTCAAAGTAACCAATGACTTCTTGTGCTGCTGGACTTAAGTGTTGCCTTTGACACAATTGATCATGGCATTCTTTTAGATAGACTGAGGCACTGAGTGGGCATATCTGGCACTGCACTAGACTGGTTCTCATCTTATCTGTCCAATAGGATATTCTGTGTCAGCATTAATAACTTCATGTCATCCTTTTCCCATATCAAGTACGGTGTGCCTCAAGGTTCAATTCTGGGACCAATACTGTTCTCCTTATACATGCTTCCTTTGGGTGATGTAATCCGCAGACATGGTATTTCTTTTCATTGTCATGCGGATAACACACAGTTGTAGCTCCCTGTCAAGCCCACTGACCTTAGTATGCTGAGTTCTCTGCAGGACTGCCTGTCTAACAAAAAATTGGATGTTGATAAATTTTCTTCAGCTCAACTCAAATAAAACTGAAATCCTTGTTATTGGGCCCCAACACATCACTAAACAAATACTGCCATCTACTGGTAACCTGTCACAACATATCAAGCCTGTTGCAAGAAATCTTGGTGTCCTGTTTGATAGTAATTTATTTTTTGAGCAACATATCACTAAGCTTGTCCAATCATGTTTTTATCACCTCAGAAACATTTCAAAAATTCGATCTATTCTAAATCTTAGTGATGCAGAAACTGTTGTACATGCTTTTATCTCCTCACGCCTTGATTATTGTAACAGCCTGTTCACTTGTCTTAATCAAAAAACTTTGACACGACTGCAGAGTGTACGGAACTCAGCTGCTAGGCTGTTAACCAGGACCAAGAAGTACGACCACATCACACCTGTTTTAGCCTTTTTACACTGGCTCCCTGTTTGTTTTAGGATTGATTTTAAGATCTTATTGATTACTTTTAAGGCTCTTCATGGCCTGGCTCCAGACTACATTTTAGACCTTGTAATCCCTTATGAACCTTCACGTAGTTTGAGATCTTCGGGAAGGGGTCTTCTGTCTGTTCCTGAGTCCAGGATGAAAACTAAGGGGGACAGAGCTTTTGCTATCAGGGCCCCAGTGTCTTCATTTAAGTCTCTTCTCAAAAAACATTTTTATCTGAAAGCATATCCTGTTTTTACCTGAACTGGCTGTTTATTTTATTGTTTATTTTATTGCTTTTGTGTATTTTATGTTTATTTCTTTATTTCTCTTTGTACTTTGTTTTGATAAATGCTCTATAAATAAAGTTGTATTATTATTATTATTATTATTATTATTATTATTATAGAAAGTATACTATACAGCCATAGGAAATATTATCTCTGGTTAACAACAATAATGGGCAGCCATATAACTATAACTTCACTCTCTTTTCTTCACAACTATTTTCAACCCAAGTCTACCTAAATCATGTCCACTATGCTAAATTGTGGTATTTCTCAAACTTTCTCATTATTAAAGAACTTGACTTTCCTTCATTATCAGTCCATTGTCATTTGCATTGATCCTCACTTGAAAATAACTGGTCATCTTATACCTGTTTCAACCTGTTTGGATGGTTTTCCTGCCAGTCATGGGAAGCACATTTGTTGCTACATCAGAACACTGCATACATGAGTCAAAACAGTTTTTTACACAGCTGTATCAGAATTACTTATTGGTAGTGATTTTCCTCTAGAGTCTAGTCAAGTGTAAGTGTCAAACAAATGTAGAGAAGTAAAAGGACAATATTTCTTTTAGGAATGAAGTCACATGAAGACACATGACCAAAAGCATGTGGACACCTGAACAAAGCATGTGGACACCAGAACATGTCAAAGTTAAACATGTAATTCCAACACCATGGGCATTAATGGACTGCTATAACAGCCTCGACTCTTCTGAAAAGGCATGCCTCAGAAAGGGCCTTCCCCAAACTTTTGACACAATTTTGGAAGCACAGTATTGTCTAAAATTTTGTTGTTTACTAGAGCATTGAAATTTCCCTTCATTGGAACTAAGGAGCCCAAACCAGGAAAAACAGCACAAGACCAAAAGTAGGCCTATACTATAGTATGTGGGCTGGTGTGTTCTGTACTTTTGGCCATCTAACGTGCTTGTCAGAAAGCCTTTTTGTTCCCCCATGTGGTTGAACTTGAACATTGTTCTAAATTCTTATTTGTGGACAGCTGTCACAGTTATGCCAGGCCTCACAGCCTGTAATCACCCACACCTGCTCCCAATCACACTCCTGCTCCCCATCAGTCCCTATCACAGCCAGTATAAAAACACTCCACTCACCTCATTCAGTGTCTGACCTCTTTTGTGTTTAGGACTCTTCTCACCATTTAACAAAGGACTGCTTTGTGATAGTTTCCAGTGTGTCTCCGGTTTCCTGTGTCTCCTGTGGTTTCTCCAGTCCTCTGTGGTTTCTTCCGTCCTCTGTGGTTTCTCCAGTCTCCTGTGGTTTCTCCAGTGGTTCCTCAGTCTCGGCTGACCTCCAGTGACTTCCCTACATCCACTTCCCCTATCCTAACACTCTCCACTCCTGGCTGTCATCAAATAAAGATCATTCCTGTCACCCTCGGTGTCCCCCGCCTGTCTGTAATCGTAACAACAGCAGATGGGCTGCTCTTAATTATCTATCTGTGCAGTCATGTGGATTAAGAATGTTTATCTTAATTTTGTTGCTTATTATTTTGTGGATGTGTAGGTGTTTTCTGGTTGTAGTTTGATGTTCTGTTTTCCAAAATTACCTGATTTATTTAGTTAGAGGCAGATGTTTGCTAGTGTCCAGCTGTCTGCATTCGGTTGATCTTTGACCGAGTGGTGTGACGCAGTTTTTATTTCTTCAGTTGTTTATTTCCCGTATGTTTCTGTTGCTAGTATAGTTACATTGCTGATTATTTCTATTCCTCATTTGATATTTATAAGCTTAATTTCCATATTTCAGTATTAAATAGTAGCAATAGTATAATTTTCCCATATGGGTGTTATTATTTGCATTTGTTAACCACAGTATAGTATCTGTGTGAGTGTAATAAATATATTTTCATTTTTTCCATTCTCTTCCACTCTTTGATTCTGAGCGGAATCATGTCCATATCTACCGCCTCAACCAGTGAATTCCAACCTGTGTAAGACACTCTTCTTCAGTACTTTTAGTTTGATGTAATGATCATTTGACTCTTTCCAAATAATGATTCATTTGTTGTGTTCCTTTGCCTTTAAAATTTAAATTTCTTCTTCTATTTTAGGGATAATGAGTCACATTTGGGGAAGGAGGTGATGCTGATGGCAGTTTGGTCATTCTGCAACTTTCAACCACTGAGTCAGTCACAGTCCAGGCTGTGGCTTTATCCTGTGATAGTGAGTCTCTCTGATGGGCAGAACTTTTTGCAACACGTTTTGAAATTATGTAGTTTTAAACTGAAAGATAAAGTGGGATTTATAGCATAACAGTCAAATGCTCTTAAATATTTCCAAACCAAACTTTGATGGTGAGTGCTTATTTAAAAAGATGTGTAGCAAACCATTGAGAATATCTAATAAGAATACATACCATTGTGGAAAAGCAGCAGCAAATGTCAAATGTTTTATTCGTTTTTTGCATCACAACAAAATTGTGGTGCGAATAAAATGTTTAAAAGTGACAGCCAAATTATTTCCATAGCTTCGGGTGAGGACAAACACATGCATGGCATAGTGCTGCTACTGTGGGATTCATATTCACATTCATGTCGCTAAGATATTCAGCTTTATTAACAGTACTGATGGAAGGAATATGTGTGCAACATTAGCTAACATTAGGAGACCATTTGCTAATATAGACCATTAGCAGATAATTACAAGATGTATTTATGAGGCCTAAGAGTCAATCTATACAGATATTATTAGACAAATATTTAGAATTTAGTTTGATTTATAGGTCCAAAATTAGTTAGTGCTTTGACTTTTGAGGTTGTAAGAAGTCTTTCTAATGCATAAGCCAACTTCTAAACTGACACAGTCTTGTTTTAAGATGTCTGCAAGACAATGAATGAACAACACACAATACACAAAACAGGATTATGTACATACAAAGTTAAAACACAATATACAACACATCCAGGATGTACAGAGATGAAACTGATCTTACTGTAGGTAAGACTGCAAACGAGAATTTTCCGTAATCACTCCATCTTAGGAGCTGGAAATGTCAGAATATGATGGTATCATCTATGACCCCGATTTCACAGGATATGTGTGATTTATTTATATATTAATAAATGTCAGCTTTCTTAGGCAAGGGAAGTCAAGTTTTTATCTGTAGAGCCCAGAGGGAAGTGTTTTAGATTGGAAAATGAAGGCATTAAAAACACAATGAAGAGGAAAAGAAAATCAATTAAAGTAACAAGAAATACAGTTTCACTTCAGTTACAGTGCAGTAAGAGTTTTTATTTACTGGGATGTTAATTTTATTGGTGCATTTAAAATCATTAGCAATTTTAGAGATGTATTTTGGCCTGTTGCTTTTGTATGAATTATGATTTATAAAGTAGCAGCAGAACTATAAATCTGTCCTATAGATAAATTGAAGCCAGTGAAAAGATTTAAGAACAGGAGTAATGTGCTCAGTTCTCCTGGCAGAACAATGTAAAAATGTCAACATATATTCTATATTCTACCCCAAAACAATTACAAGTAAAAACCAACCAACAAACCAAGCTAGTCTCCTGCTTCGGCAAAAGTGTATATCCTGATAATTTAAAATCTTAATCTGTGATTCATGAAGAAGTGAGAGTTCTGTTAATGTGTTCTATTTTCCTCTGTGTTTACTTAATACTCAGAACCTATAGTCATGAGTTCAGTCTTGTAACTAAATAAGTTGATCAAATGTCCAATTGATCGTTTACTTATTGGTCCAGTGTGTAGGATTTAGTGGCATCTAGCGGTTAAATTGCACGCGAACTATCTAGAGCCAGTGTTTGGTTTGTCCGTTCTAGGCTACTGTAGAAACATGGTGACCTCTGTGGAAGGGGACCTGCACCCTATGTAGATAAAAATGGCTTATTCTAAAGTAATGAAAACATAACGATTCTTATTTACAGGTGATTATCCGCTAATTAAAACCTATTCATAAATATTATATTCCATTTCTGCCAATGGCTCCTCCTAAATGTTACTCACCGGACCTTGAACTTATCAAATTATGTGTATGGCGGCTGTTATGTCTTTTATACATGTCTCAGAGGAGTCAGATGGTCCTCTCTGATCAGAATTAAAACAATGCAAACCATGATGAAGATGGTATGCAATTCAGACACCTCCTGCAGTGGGTCATGATTGCTAGTAGTACAGCAAAAGCATTAATGAATAGAAGCTGTTCACATGAGGGGTCAAACTTGATACAATAACGGGGAAAAAGGAAACCAAACTCATTTATAAAGTGATAATTCCAAGTGGATACAGCATACAGAATTGAGTTAATCTAATTTGGGGTAAATTACCATAGTATAAATTCTAAGTTGGGTAAACTCAAAGCCAAATCGTAAGAAATTAAGTTAAATTGTCTAACTCAAATTTTTTTTAGTTTGTTGCCGTGAAATTTTGAGCTTTCTCAACTTTTTCTTGGAAAGACAACAAAGAGATAAAGACATGGAAAAACTTTCTCTATATCTTGTCTGGTCATGAAACCTCTCATTTTTGCTCTAATTCTTACACTCTTTGTATTTTAATTGGTGGACCACTGGCACTCAACCAGGCAATTTTTTCTTTACACATCCAGCAGACACAGAGCAACATGTCAGGTTTCTGTCCACCAAGTCCAATATTCACTCTCCCTTTAGCTCTTTCACCATTAACCCTTGAGAAAAATATTTGGCTCTTTAGCTACTAGATGTTCCACTTTTCTCAACAGCTGGTTGCTAACTTAGTCTCAAAGTATTGTCTGTCTGATCAGACAGACAGTCAATCTGCTGCTGCAGGAAACACGGTTGATGAGAGCACTGAGAATCAACCACATGGTAAATCTGTGACTGTAAAACCAAAACAATGAGCTTAAAGAGGCAAAAAAAGCTGCGTAGAGCTAACAGTCACATCATTTGATGACAATAATAAAAAAAAGAAAATGATTGAGCAGCTTTAAAGTTGATCAATCCTTGAGTGTTGTGAGTTGAGTGTTACCAGTTACAGGCAGCAATCCCTGGTAGCTGTGGGATGAAGTGAACAGGTGACACAGAGAAACCGCAGCTGCAAACATCATCAGCAAAAGGAAAACAAGGAATAGTCCCTTCACACTGGCAACAAACATTCATATATGAATTCATATTTCAGTAAATTAGCATTGTGTACTTTAATGGGTTACAAAGTGTCAGTTTTTTAAATTGAATTGTGGGGGAATAATTGCTCTTTAGAAATAGATGACAAAAGCATAAAAATCCCAAATGTCAACATTTCTAAAGAAAGAAACAGAAGAAAGAGGAAGTGAGAAAGTCTTGCCCAATGCTAGACTGACTTTTGGGCTGGAGAAGGAAAAACAAAATACAAAAGAAGAGTGATTGACTGCAGTAGATAACTTTGAAATGAACCAACTAGAATTAAATTGGATTAAATCACAGTTTAATATAACTTCTTTATTGCATTGAATTGTAAACCTAGTTTTGGATTTAGCCAGATTAATTCTAAACCCATCTTTGAATTTAGTCCTCTCTTAACCTGGTTTAATGTCAGCCGTGTTGCAAAGGTTTAACTTTTAATTCTTTAAAATGACAGTCAAGGGGGTTTAATATTCAAAAATGGTTGCATTTGGAGGAAAATGCTGCATTACTGTATGTTCACCAGCTAGTCTCTGTCTGTCTGCTGTTTGATATTGGACAGGTAGTGTACAGTGGGATTATCAGAGCTTTTTGACTGAAAACAGCTGCTTGCTGTTGCTGGAAACCAGATTGATGGGAGCGCTGAGTAACCCAAAGCAGTAAAGTTTCAGCTGTAAAACCAAACCAAAGAACTAAAAGAGCCTAAAAAGCTCTGCAGAGCTGAGGGGAGCTGCAGAGGGAACGGAGGGAAGAGTCCAAAACAGAGGCAGCTATCGTAGCTTGTTAGCTGTGTTGTACCATCCACTTTTATTAAATCCTGCTATGCTGGAGTATAAACTGCTACGCAACAGAGACATTGTGTGTACATGTAACAGCCACGGGATGCATCACTGTTTGAATGCCCTTTTAAAATAGCTCAGTAGCCATGTTTTCATTTTTATATTGTCATTTATCTTGCATGTTTTAACTGACGCATCAATTTCTTGATTTGATCTTGCATGTGTTTTGTTTTCCCTTTAGCGTGAGGTTTTTACCTGGTCTTGATTTGCTGTTTAACTGGCTGCTGAGCGTGAGAATCGTTTCTACCCTGTATAACCCTGTGTGGTGAGGTGAGAGGAGAAAGCGTTCAGGATTTGGCTCAGCACGGGAGAAGGTGTCGGCACTGGACACAGTTTTAAATTGTTATACTACTTTTAATCTCAACTCGTGTTTATCATCCCGTCCTGTCTTTTTCAAGGGTGAGCACCTATTTAGTGATGTCGCCGTGACGGGGACTAGCACGGCGGGAAGTTGTGATTTCATATTGATTGAAAGTTTAAAGTAGTTTGACATCTGACTCGTGCAGTACCAAGTTGTTTTTAGTTCCCCTTTGCTTTTATTTGAGATGCATCTCTTTTAGTGGTAGGCTGTAAGTTAAAGTGAAGGTTTTATAATCCATGATTGTTATGGTACAGTCATTTTAACATTGATTCTTTATTGATTTGGACTGTTTTACCTTGACAATGGATCCCTGTGTTTAATCCAGATTGTAAATAAAAAGTTATTTTCTTATAAACTAATACTTTTTTTATTGATGCTCCTCAACATACTCACAACCTCACTGTGGTGACCTGTGTGTTGTTAGATTACTGTCTAACGCTTAAAGCAAAAGGGAGTGCCGTTGTTGGTCTTTTAAGATTCATGCCTAAAGACTAGCCCTTGGCTATTCACACAGTTATGAGACATAAACTGTGTGAACTTATTGTCACATCCAAATATTGAACATTCTGATTCAAAACTATACAGTTGATAAGCTTATATTATTGATATGATATGGATGAAAGTTAAAGTGGGAGAATGTGACTCCTGAAAATGACATGACGCTACCAGCTAGAGAGAAGAGTTATCACTCTGTTGGAGTTTGGGAACTACAGAAACGGTTGTACAGTTGTTTTACAGAGTGATGTATCTTTTAACTCATAAATCTTTGGCTGCCATCAAGTTACTCAGGAACTGAATGTTAATTAACGACAGCTGTCGTGACCTGCTGCTGACTCTGCTTGTCATTCTCACTGGTACAAACGATGGTTAGCGCCGGCTAAAAATCAGAAGCTGGTAGCTGAATGTTATGCACACTGGTATCTGCTAATCAGAGAGGAGAGACAACATTAACAGATTCCTTACCATCTGTGTATTAGTGAATCATTAGTGAGTCAGAATTCAATCACTGGTGCCACCAAATCATTTTTCACATTCACACACTTGTGTTTTCACTGGCATATGGAGCGAAATGTCTGCACGGTAGAGCCAGGCTGTAGTAATGGAGAGCAGGGCGGACAAAACACAGTAAAGTACAGTAAAGAAAGATCGATACAATCCATGAATATATATCGGCTGAGATACCGATCCGAAGATTGGCTCGGGACATTCCTAGCACTAACCCTACTGATGCTTTATGATACATAATGTTGTGATTGTCTGTCATGCCCCATGGCGACGGGTGCGTGCAGCATGTCAGATATGTTTATTCATCTGTTGATTGCTGTATGACACATGATGAATTTTTGAAAGGACTCTATCCATCCATCCATCCATCCATCCAGATTGATGCTTAATTCTTTCAACCTTTTAGGAGAATATTTACTTGTTGGCAGGACTTTTTCCAGCCCCAAGTAGTGTCTGCAGTCTTCCTCTCAGGCTGCATACAGCCCCAACGAACTCTAGCATGAAGAAAGCCCACATGCTCACAGACAAAACATGCCATAAACCCAGGGCAAAAAAATGCAAATCAGACCTGTGCAGACCAAGATCAACAAATGAAGGGGATTGAAGGGGCAATTAAAACCTTGCAAAGTGGCAAATCACCGGGTACAGACAGATTTACTGTAGAATTCTACAAGAAGTTTGCTCCGCTCCTCTCTCCAGCTCTGCAGGATATGTACACTGAAGCAGTGTCAAAAGGCCGTCTCCCTCCAACACTGACGAATGCTACGATCACTCTTCTTCTGAAAAAAGATAAGGATCCCTTATTGTGCGGCAGCTACAGACCCATATCACTGCTAAATGTAGACTACAAGATCCTGTCCAAGATTCTAGCCCTCCGCCTCCAACATGTCTTACCATATATTATTTCATTAGACCAGAC